>NC_059352.1:12575932-12943432 GCF_019703515.2 Myxocyprinus asiaticus
TCAACCCCTATTGCATGTAGCTGTTTCTTAAATATGTAAAATTAAGTCATCAATCTGCAATGGCACTTATTTAAGTTTTAAAATGTAAGTTTAGTGTTTTAAGCAAAAATGTTTTTCTATGCAAAAAAATGCAATTAAAAATAAGCTGTCTCAAAAGCTAATAGAGGAGATTATTAAATTACACAAGAAAGGTAATGGCTAAAAGTACATTTCCAAGGCACTTCAATTTCCAATAGACAAAGTTGGCAGCACCATTCATACATTTTTTAAATATGGTACAACAGCAACCTTCTTGGGGTGTGTAAAACTTCACCAAGGGAAATGTTGATTGAATATTCAAGAAGTAATTAGGAAAGATCTGTGGAGTCCTGGAAGAAGGTTTTATAGACGTATGACACTAAACTGAAAATGAGTTTTAGACCCATGGGTCAGCAGTACGTCTGGAGTAAGATGACAAGGTGATAACAAGAACGACACCATCCCCAACAGTCAAGCATGGAGGTGGGTCAGTCCTGTTATGGGGGTGTTTTACGGCTGCAGGAAACGGCTATCCCGACTATGTGACTAACACCATGGATTCTTTCAGGTATCAGGCCATTTTGGCATGAAAAATGTGATGCCTTCAGTGAGTAAATTGAAGCTCGGTGATCACTGGACTTTCCAGCAAGACAATAACACCAAGGATACATCCAAGTTGTCCAAAATCTGGTTCAAGGATAGGTCGTGGAATGTCCTTAAATGGCCCATTTGTTGGGATTTCAAGGAAGCAGTGGCAGCACAGAAACCAAAGAATGTCAATGAGCTGGAAGCTTTTGCTCATGAGAAATGTGTAAAAATTCTAATAGAGAGGTGTCCGAAGCCTGAGAACACTTATCTGAAACATTTTTTTGCTGTTATTAAGGATAAAGGATGCTCGACAAATGATTGACTTAGGGGGTTGAATATTTTTGACATGACATTTGTGGAGAGAATTAGTTATTTTTTATTTTAAAATTTGGGTAAACTGAACTCTTTGTTCTCAAAATCACTCAAATGTGTATTAAAAATGTACTTTGACTGTTTACTGAGGTTTTAGTTGATGTGTTTTAATTCACATCACCAGAATGTATTGCTGATCAGGGGGGTTGAATAATTTCGTTTGCAACTGTATGTGTGTATGTATGTGTGTGTGTGTGTATGTTTATATATATATATATATATTAGTTCATATAGTAGCTTTCAGGTGCTCCTGTATCTCCAGCAATTATGAACTGTTATCAATGAAAAACAGTCTTGTGTTATTGATCTAATGTGTTTTGTTGTGTTCCAACAGGAGGAACTAAGTGAGGTGATTGACGTGAAAGATCCAGACAGCACCGCTCCTAAAGTCAGGAGACAGAATAGACTAGATGCAGAAACCACAATATTTTGTGCTGACCACTACATGTAAGTCCTTCATCCAAGTTCCAATGCTAAAATATGAAAAAGTGGTATGAAATCGGTCACAAAATTTTTTTTATCTTACCATGACATTTTGATCAAATCAAATCAAGAACTTGTTCATCCATGTGTTCTCTTCAGCATATTTGACTGATTGACTGGTCTGGTTGATTGACAGGGTAAACTTGTTTGAAGATGAGGAGGTCATCAAAACAATGCTGAAGTTTAAGCCGTGGTGGAGACAACTGAGCCAATTAGGACAATCCGATACCTGTGAGCCCCATACCTCTTTTTTCAGATGAATTTATGTGTGCAGATAGCGTATTTAAAACAAAAACATCTCCTAAAGGTCATTATACAGAGCGTACAGCAGGGTTAAAAAGTCAGCGTGTCCACATGTGAATTTCTTTTTTTTTTTTTTGCATTTAATATAGATGATTTTTCTAGCAAATAATATTATCAGCATAACAATGAATTGCATAGAAAAATGTGCATGAATTTCTTGCAAAGGAGCTGGTATGGACACCTGATGATCCATGTTTTCCAGCCTTATTTGAGAATGTTCCAAAGAGTATCTTGCGTGCTTCAATGGAAGCAAAGAATTCTGACCTTCATACAATTGAGTTAACATGGCTAATGTCACTAATTTGCTTATTTGATTATTGACCTAGAAATTGTGCAGAATCTTAAATATTCAAAATTCTAAAACGATCTGTTTATTTCTAGGTTTAAATTAGATATTGAATCCCAGATGTTCAATGTGGACACAGACTTTTGAACCCCACTGTATAAGCTCCTGTCTGAAAACCATTCACTTGATCACCTTGTTCAAAGATAGTTGCTTTAGAGAATAAGCTTAAACACTTTAAATTAATTAATAAGCACATTCTGTGCACAATTAATTCTTCCTCCTATGTGCTCTCTCTCTCTCTCGCTCTCTCTGTGGGTCTGAATGAAGAACTGGGTCAGGTTGAGCTGAGGTCGTAAGCTTGAAATTTTTCCAGTAGTGCAGATCCTAGTTTCTGCCAGCAGGTGGCAGCCTTTGCTGGAAACTGATCATCTCGCAGTGACCCAAGTATCTTGTTGCAAATGGGATGAGATTTGAAGCCTTGAGCTGCTTTAAGACTCAGACATCCATTTTTGGTGATTTATTTGTGGGTTTTTCATTGTTTTGTAACTACTGAGTCATACTGATGAGAGGCTGCATGTGAATCAGAGTTAGTTTAGTCAGTAAGGTACAAACAACATTTCAGGACACTTTTGTGCCCACTGGCAGTCTGTGCTCATCCTTTCTTTCTTTCTTTCTTTCTTTCTTTCTTTCTTTTATTTGTCTGTCTGTCCATTTCTTTCATTTGTCTGTCTGTCCATTTCTTTCATTTGTCTGTCTGTCCATTTCTTTCTTTCGTCTGTCTATCTGTCCATTTCTTTCTTTCGTCTGTCTGTCTGTCTGTCTGTCCATTTCTTTCTTTCGTCTGTCTGTCTGTCTGTCCATTTCTTTCTTTCGTCTGTCTGTCTGTCTGTGTCCATTTCTTTCTTTCGTCTGTCTGTCTGTCTGTGTCCATTTCTTTCTTTCGTCTGTCTGTCCATCCATTTCTTTCTTTTTGACTGTCTGTCCATTTCTTTCTTTCGTCTGTCTGTCCATCCATTTCTTTCTTTTTGTCTGTCTGTCCATTTCTTTCTTTCGTCTGTCTGTCTGTCTGTCCATTTCTTTCTTTCGTCTGTCTGTCTGTCTGTGTCCATTTCTTTCTTTCGTCTGTCTGTCTGTCTGTGTCCATTTCTTTCTTTCATCTGTCTGTCCATCCATTTCTTTCTTTTTGACTGTCCATCCATTTCTTTCTTTCGTCTGTCTGTCCATCCATTTCTTTCTTTTTGTCTGTCTGTCCATTTCTTTCTTTCGTCTGTCTGTCTGTGTCCATTTCTTTTCATCTGTCTGTCTGTCTGTCCATTTCTTTCTTTCCATCCATTTCTTTCTTTTTGTCTGTCCGTCCATTTCTTTCTTTCTTATGACTGTCTGTCCCTTTCTTTTTGTCTGTCTGTCCATTTCTTTCTTTTTGTCTGTCTGTACATTTCTTTCTTATGTATGTCTGTCTGTCCCTTTCTCTCATCTGTCTGTCCGTCTCATTTCTTTCTTTTTGTCTGTCTGTCCATTTCTTTCTTTTTGTCTGTTTGTACATTTCTTTCTTTCTTTTTGTCTGTCTGTCCATTTCTTTCTTATGTCTCTGTGCATTTCTTTCTTTTTCTTCCCATCCATGTCCATCCATCCATCTCTCTTTCTGTCTATTTCTCCATCCGTCCAAGTCTGTCTGTCTAGTCGTCCATATTTATCTATCTATCTATCCGTCTGTCTGTCTATTCGTTAATGTCTATCTGCCTGTCTATTCGTCCATGTCTGTCTTGTCTATTCATCTGTGTCTGTCTGTCTATTCGTCCATGTCTGTCTTGTCTATTTGTCTATGTGTGTCTGTCTGTCTATTCGTCCATGTCTGTCTTGTCTATTTATCTATGTGTGTCTGTCTGTCTATTCGTCCATGTCTATTTGTCCATGTCTGTCTGTCTATTTGTCCATGTCTGTTTGTCCATGTCTGTCTGTCTATTCGTCCATGTCTGTCTGTCTGTCTTTTTGTCCATGTCTGTCTGTCTGTCTGTCTGTTCATGTCTGTCTGTCTGTCTATTCGTCCATGTCTGTCTGTCTGTCTGTCTATTCGTCTATGTCTGTCTGTCTGTCTGTTTGTCCATGTCTGTCTATCTATTCGTCCATATCTGTCTCTCTGTCTGTCCTAAAATTGCGTGGATTATTGACGTGTGACAAAGTGACACAGACAGCCAAGAAGCAATTGTGTTCTACACCAGCACACACTTTATCATTAGAACAGTGTGGTAATTCCTCAGTGCCTGATTACTGAATGAGGAAATTACTCTGAGCTGAAAGCATATATAAGTGCAGGGGGAACGAGGGTTACACAGCTGATCCTATCACAGAAGAGGAAGATAAAGAGGTATAAACAGAGAGAGATGGAGATATTTCAAGATATCTACTGGATGTGTGTGTTCCAAAACAGCTGTCTGTCTTTGCTGTCAGCAGACATCAATCAATCAAGCAGCATGTCTTACAGCTACAAAACGCAGACACAAGCGCACACGCTCCTTCTATACGCCTATATCGCTCTGTATTCCCGTCAGATTGTGCATTCCCGCTACTAATTGCTTGGACAGACTGTCCTGAAAAGCCTGGCTGAAATGCACACAGCTGAAAATCGGTTCCAAAATGACGTCTCCTCCCAGTTTTTGAAGTGTTTTCCTGACTGTATCTGGCTCATTAAGCCATTAAAGTTAATTAGGTCCTTTGCTCTTTAGGGATTGCTTTGTTAGTTGCTTGTTTGTGTGTGTGTGTGTGTGTGTGTTCTTTTTATTACTGAGGTATCTTTAGAGTACCTTTTTATAAAAAAAAATGTATTTAATATTTTTATTAAAATTTTGATAAGTACATTTTTATTTATCAAAATTCATATTTAGCAGTTTTCAAATTTTACCACTTTTTTAACCTTTGCAACTACTCATTTTTGCTGATCGACTAATTGTCGAGATAATTTGTCTACTAGTCAACTATGTTTAACTTGTGTAAATGACATGCTTTCTAAATTGTTCCAAATATTCTTGGCCATTATTGGTTACTATAATGACATTGACAACTGGCTTGCAGTTTGTAGACTGATATTTTCTGATCTACGAGTAGTCATCATAGGCCCAACGCATGGAACAGTAATAGATCCAAGTAATTATATAGTAGTATACTTCATGCAGTTTACATCTAGTATGCATAAAGAAAAGATCCTTCTTTCTGTCTCTTTCACTTGCTCATAGAGATCACGTATAGGATGCCTTTGTTGCATTGATTGCTTAATATATGAATTCTAATTCAAGATTGTTGGTTCTTCCTTTCCTTTCTCTTCCTCTTTCCTTTTATTTAGTGTGTGTTTATACATGTGCTGATGTACTTGTGTTCCCATGTGTATCGGGTATCTTCACACTCCAGGTCCCAACGGAGATCAACACCAAATTAGTTTATGCATGCACACACACACACTTCATTATTCAAGTCTTCCTGTCTCACTACAATAACTGTTTGTATTAGTGGTCTGGGCACCTGTGTAGTGTCAGGTGTTGTAATTGCAGATTGCACCATTGGCTGAATGATAAACAATTGTGAAGACTTTAGCTATTAAAACCACAAAATCAGGTTTTTGTAGTCTCAAGAATGGCAGTTACTTTCGTGCCATATTCTGCTGGAAGGCCAGTTTACTTGAGGAGATGAAGAAATTGGACATCAACTTAATTGGTTCTCTTAATTGGCCAGAACTTTGAAGCTCCATAAAGCACATAAAGGCAGCATAAATATAATCCATAAGACTCCAGTAGGTGGCGATATGCACGAAGAATGAGAAGTAAACAAAAGAAGTAAAAAAGTACTTAAAATGTATCTAATTCTGACCCACACCTAACATATCACTTCTCAAGACATGGATTTAACCACTGTGGTCCTATGGATTACTTTTCTGCTGCGTTTTGGGCCTTAAAAGTTCTGGCCACAATTCACTTGCATTGCCTACAGAGCTTAGATGTTCTAAAAATCTTTGTTTGTGTTCAGCAGAAGAGAGAAAGTCATACACTTCTGGAATGGCATGAGTGTGAGCGAATGTTGAGAGAATTTTCATTTTTGAGCGAACTATCCCTTTAAATTACTTGCATTTCAGTTTGTTCCTCACATGAAGCTATCATATGTATGTAAAAGACTTGGTATATAGCATACAGCTTGTATGGACCACGTTTATATTTTATGATGATTATTTTTTAAAGCCTGACACCTGCCAGTCACCACTTTTATTGTATGGAAAAAGAGAAGCCTGTTTTTAGCCATATTCTATAAACGTTAGTTAAGAGTTCGGTTGTGCACAATGAACAAAATATCTGTAAAAGAGTGAGTGGGGAAAGAAGCACTCTGATATTTAAAAAAGAGAGCTGTTCTGTGGTAAAATAATGTGAGCACTTGTGTGTGTGTTTGCCTTTAGATCCTGAGCTGAACTCCCCCTCCTCACTCCCACGGCTCCTGATTTTGGTCTCACAGGAGTTAGTGTTTCCTGCCAATCTGAGGCAGCTGCATTAGAGGGTAAATCAGGTAGAGAGAGAAAATGGGGGAGCTGTTCCGACATCATGTCCCTGGAATCCAGCGGCTCCCGTCAGAGCCAGAACTCTAACACTGCCTTTTAAGTTGTGTGTATATTTTTAAAGGGATAGTTCACACAAAAAGGAAAATTCTGTCATCATATATTCATCCTCATGTCATTCCAAACCCGAATTACTTTTTTCTTCTTCTGTGGAACACAAAAGGAGATGTTAGGTAGGTATGCTATGGACTGACAGCCTCAGTCACCATTCACTTTCATTGCATGTTTTTTCCATAAGGAAAGTGAATGGTGACTGAGGCTGACATTCTGCCTAACATTTCCCTTAGGTGTTTCACAGAAAATTAAATACTGGTTTGGAACGACATGAGGGTGAGAAAATGACAGAATTTTCATTTTGGGGTGAACTATCCCTTTGTGTGTGTGTGTGTGTGTGTGTGTGTGTGTGTGTGTGAGTTGACATGCAAGCCTGCACATGAGGGCCTCTATCGGGGCAGCGCTGCAGCCAAGGAGGGGATCAGTTTCAGCTGCCACTAAAATGCTGACTTGCCCATTTCTGTCTCACTCTTTCTCTCTCTTCCTCCCCTCTATTTCTTCCTCCCTGGTGCATTATCAGGTTTGTTTAGGGCATCAATCAAACAGTGCAACTTTGCTCTTCCTGTGTGGTAACTACTCGCATGCTTCAAAACATTTTCAGTGTGTCATCTCCAGCACTGATTTAAAAATATTTGCGTTGTACATTCTGTTTTTTTTCTTTTGTTTCTCAAAGCTTTCTGTGGAACAGGGACATCCATCATATCGTGCTAGGGCCTTGTGTTTAACTTGTTTTTTGGGGAGGATTTGTTGGAGATTGGCTTTGACTGTAACTCCCCATGATAGTGGAATATACAGAAACTTGATAAACTACGCCATGAATGACTCTCTCTCTCTTTCTCTCTCTCTCTCTCTCTCTCTCTCTCTCTCTCTCTCTCTCTCTCGTCTCTCCTTGCAGCAGTAACCTTTACAGAGGAGGAAAAGGAGCAGATGAGGAAATTCACAAACCGTTCATACTTGCTGGAGAAAAAAGCATGCTTCCATGTGTGGCTTAGTTTGGTTGACATCATACTTGCATATGTCTATGATGTGCACACTACAGAGGGAGAGCACAACGTAAGTGTGTACACTTGACTAGGGTTGGGAACGGTGTCTGAAATTAACATTTTAATTCATGTGGGATATTTGCCACCTGGAGTTGATTTTCAGGGGCAAGTTTCCCTTTTATAAGGGCATATTTTTTCCAACATATTCTACACATTCTTATGAAACCTCTAAAGTACTCTTAAGACCCCGTTAACACTTGGTATTAAGATGCATTTTGGGTGATCCGATCACATGTGGTCAGACCTAAATACAGGTCTAAATAGGGTCTAAAATCCGATCACAAAAACCACATACGAATGCGGTCAAAAACGCATGTGACCACACTGCATTTGAGGTGTAAACGCTATCCATCCAACAGTATATGCTTAATACCAGGTGTAAACGGGGTCTAACAGTCTTTCCGGCACCAGTACTAATTGTACATGCTAGTAATTGTAACAGAAGTATAAAAGCTATGAAAATGGTGTCCGTAAATGCAATCCATCCTGTATGCGACCTGGACGGCAGCGAAGCGCCACCCCTCACCTGTCAATCAACTGCTGCGCAAAACCAAGAATTTAAACTTTGCCGGTTGACTTTAAAAGGAAATAACCGTCTGATCAGAAAAATTGAAAAAGCAGATACATGCACAAGCATGAGAACTTCATGGGTTTTCTTCAGTGTGTCTGATGATCAACATGCAGTGAAACAGATGAGAAGCACAAACATCTGAAGCTCAGGTTAATGCAGGAAATCCACTAAAATAATGAATATTTCTGCTCGAAATATTGCGTTTGTGCTTAGATTAATTTTCAGCTGCATCTGGGAGAAACAGCAAGCCATTTATTTCTGCACTTTCTTTGTCTTTTCTGACTTTGTTGTGCTTAAACACTTTCATACATACGGTCACACATAACAGTTAATAACTGGGCCCCGTAGAGTAGCGTCGCACATATGTGTTTCTACAACAGCCAATTATGTTAAAAGCTGCCAGATTCAAATCAGCTTTCGCACCGACACAGGCTTCGCTGGTCAAGTGTCTGTAATTTATATTCGCTCAAACAGTTACTCATACAGTCTTTTAAACCACATAAGTTTATTTTATATACATACATCCAACTCGTCACCAAAGTACCACGATAAAAAGTTTACAGCTCTTATACGCACAGTCAAACATCAAACGTGGTCTTCCTCCGATGTGTGCTGCCATTTGTTTACATTAGTAGCGGTTGTCATGTGTCAAACAAACGGCTACTCAAAGAGTCTTTTCAAGCACATAATATGTTTATTTTATCTAACAAACAGCCTAATTGTCACCATAGTGCCACTATTACAGTTCACAGCTTGTATATGCACAGCCATCATTCTGTATCTAAAAGCGATCTTCCCATGCACGCAGCCACGTCTGTTTATTAGTCGCAGATGCAGTTTTCATTCACACAAACAGCAACTTAAACAGTCTTTTCAGGCATATAATATGATTGATTTCTGAAACAGACAGCCAAACTATCACAAAAGCACCACGATAACAGTTTAAATACTCAGCGTATACTCGCAGTGAAAACATGCTGATCGAGCGTGATAATCCGATGCACGCAGCCAAGTCTGTTTACATTAGCCCTTGTCACACACACACACACACATTCACACACACAATGTCTGAGAAGTCAAACAGTGCATGTAGTCAACCTGGACTGCTGATATTATTTGTTCATTTGTTTTTTACAGCTATAAAAAAGAAATAAATAAAACAAATACAGTACAGCAGACATAACCCATTTGTTCACATGTTTACTATATAATATACAGTATTTAATTAATTTTTTATAACAAGAAATCAAAAATAAAAATTAAACTCATCTACAGTCTGCCCACCTCTACCAGCTGTGCAGTGTCCCATGCAAAAACAACTCACTCCAGGGGGCACTGCAGGGGAATTTAGATCCTACTCGTGAAAAGGTTAATATCATGTAGTAACACAGTAACAGTTATTGATGTTTGTCGTTATGAAATCAAAAGATCTTCCACTCCAAATCTGAACACAAGTGGTCACAGGAGACGCATTTAGCAAACAGGTGTAAACTGCGATGTGTCTCGCCTGAGCACATGTGATCGGATCACCTGAGACGCATCTTGAAACCCGGTGTAATGGGGTCTAACAGTGTTTCCTGCATCAATATCCAGCTGCATCGCTGCTAAATTTAAAGCATCACAGAAAAAGAAATTATGTTTTAGCTGAGGTGTGAGTTGAAAGGCAGTCTTAAATTAATGTGATGATACCTAAAAATACTAAAATAATCATTAGTGGAATGGTTATGGAACCAGAAACGTTAAATTCCTTATGATTCCCATTCCTACACTTGACTGCAGCAGATATCTCAGCTAGAAAGTGGTCAGGATTGTGGATCCTGCCATTTTCACCCTCCAGGAAGTTAAAACATTCCTATAATGTTTTCCAGACTATGCTTCCCAAGAATCTCACTGGAAAGCCACTGCACATGCTAGTAATTGTAACAGAAGTATGAAAATATGAAAATTGTGTTGTTGTTTTTTATTTTTTTTAATTATTTTTTTTTTTTTGTAAAAGTCTGCTTCTGAAGCTGTAGTACTTGAGTGTGGTGATGATGTCTGCTGGATTGACTCCTAACTTCAACATACAGTATATTTACATTTTTGCATTTGGCAGATGCTTTTATCCAAAGCAACTTACAGTGCACTTATTGCAGGGACAGTACCCCCTGGAGCAACTTGCAGTAAATTGCCTTGCTCAAGGACACAATGGTGGTGGCTGTGGGGATCAAACTAGCAACCTTCTGATTACCAGTTATGTGCTTTAGCCCACTACGCCACCACCACTCAGTTTCCACTCTCATTTGCTGTAGATAAAGTTAAATTGTATTACTTATATATAACAATATATTGGCTATCAGCCACCCACTTCTCTAGTTAACTCTCTAGTCATCAGTATCTACTCCATTTTGCTAGTGCATGTTATTGGATCCAGAGCAGTGGTTGATATAATAGAATGGCCATGTTAACAATTTAGACTGAACTGTGTATGTTAAACTGTGCAAAAATTTACAGGTTGAGAGTGAGTCATGGTTGTGTTGACATTGGACTGTTTTTTTGTGGCTCTGTTGTTGTCTGGTATTGTCTGGTATAGTGATTGACATCCAGACTGTACATTTTTGTGTAGTGCATAGAATCATTGATTACTGAATTGACCGATGCTGTTGTGAATCACAGGTAGAGTCTGCCTGGACCATCAGGAAGCTTAGCGGCACTCTCAGCTGGCTGGAGGTATGTGATACATTTGATAGTGTAACAAAAAACGTGGCCTTGAATGCACTCTTAAATTCATTAATGAATGAACTAGTAAGCACCCGAGAGCACATTCTTGACTTGCAGGGCCCACATGTATAAGAACTGAAAACTGTCATATAAAGGTATGGAGCAATAAATCACGTCATATGATCTCATTCATCAAGATACAATAGAAACTCTGGCTCAATGAACCATGCTTTTAAAAAAAACTAGATATCAGAAAAACTCAGCTTGTGTCTAGGATCATTATGAATGGAGAGGAACCTGATCCTAGATCCTGTTCTAGATCACAGGCTCACATCTGCACTGAGCGTGACATAATTTACGCAAGTGGGATGTGTTCTTGGATCAGTATCCTATGTTGGTCTTGGAACAACATTCCTATAAAACAATCACAGCCCTAAACCTAACACAAACCTAGCCCTAAAATCTGGCAATGATTGGTTAATAAAGAATGTTAACCCTAACCCTAAAGAACCCCTAACCTCAGACCTAAAGGATGGTCACATTAGATTTTAAGCATATGAAATTATTTCAGATTTATTTTCAGACTTCAGAAATATTTGTACAACAGGATACGATATCATTGTCCAGGGTCCCATCAGTTAACTGACAGATATTTAAAAAACCAGTAGGTTAAAGAACTACAACCTTTTGTGTATTACAAACCTTTAAAGCAGTCCCTAATCCCCCACATTTCCATGGCGAGTGTGACAATGAGGGCACGTAACTCGACACCTCTCCCAGCTCAGCACTGAGAGCCAGCACTCCAGTGCAATACTGATTATGGAAGGCTGGTAATGACATCCTCCGACTGCCTGCTCTCACCACACGCACACACACGCACTGCCCCCTCGTCTTTTTCACTGTTTCCTCTTTCACAGTGCTTGCAAGGCAGCACTATATTGATATTTCTCAAACTTTCTGGACTTTTTCCCTCTTCGTCTTCCTCCTTGTTCCTCCATATTCTTCTACCCCTTTCCCCCTTCTTTCTCCTCTTCCTACTTTTTTTTCTCCTCCTTTTTCTTCATTCTTCCTTTGTCTTCCTATTCTTCATTCTTCCTCCTTTTTTCTCCTTCCTCCTTGATTCTTCCTCCTTCCTTCTTTATCCTTCTTCATTCTTATTCCTTTTTCCTCCTTCCTTTGTCTTCCTCCTCCTTGTCCTTTTTCTTCCTCCTTCCCTCCCTCTTCTTCCTTCTTTCCCTCTTATTCTTCCTTCTGCCTCCCTCTTTTTCATTCTTCCTCCTCCTCCCTCCTCCTTCCTTTGTCTTCTTCCTCCTCTTCCTTCTTTCCTTTCTTCTTATTCTTCTACCTCCTTTATTCCTCCTCCTCCATCCTCCCTCTTTTCCCTTCTTGTTCTTTCCTTCCTTCTTCCTCCCTCTTCTTCATTCTTCCTCCTTTTCCTTCTTCATTCTTCCTCCTCTTTTCCCTCCTTCCCTCCATCCTCTCCCTTCTTTCCTTCCTTCTTATTCTTCTACCTCCTTCCTTACTCCTGCTCCTCCATATTCTTTTTTCCACCTTCCTCTTTTTCCTTCACCTTCTTCCTTATTCTTTCTCCTCATTCTTCCTCCTTCCTTCTTCCTTGTCCTTTTTCATTCTCCTCCTTTTCCTTCCTCCTCCTCCTCCCTTTGTCTTCCTAATCCTTCTTTTTCTTCCTCCTTCCCTCACTCCTCTTCCTTCTTTCCTTCCTTCTTATTCCTCTACCTCCTTCCTTACTCCTCCTCCTTACTCCCTATTCTTCCTCCTCCTCCATTTCCCCCCTTCTTTTTCCTTCTGCTTCTCTTCTTCCTTCCTCCCTCCCTCTTCTTTCTTCTTCACAGTCTCTGATTAATTCATCCTGAACTGCTTTAATAAATTATATATTTAAAAAAAGTAAGATTTAAGTTTACTAATCTGAACTAGAACCAGAACTAAAAGCCTAAAACTGAAGCTTACCTAAACTTTTAAAGGGATAGTTCACCCTAAAATAAAAATGCTGTCATTATTTGCTCACCCTCATTTTGTTTCAAAGTTCAAACCCATATAACTTTCTAGTGTGGAACAAGAGGAAACATTTTGAAGAATGTTAATGCTACTTTTTTTCTGTACAATGAAAGTGAATGGTGACTGCAACCATCAGTCCATAACATTCTGCCTAATATTTCCTTTTGTATTCCATGGAAAAATGAAAGTCATACAGGTTTGGAACAACATGAGGGTAAATGATGACAGAATTTTCATTTTTGGGTGAACTATCACTTTAACACTATTATTTGCCATATTGCAAGCCCAGGTGTTTCCTACAGGAAATGCAAATCTAGTTTATCCTTAACACCGTATTATTGTCACCTACTCTCTTGCTCTCTCAGTCACCTTCATTTCTCTTCCTCTCCCACCCTCTGCTTTGCCTAACCAATGTAAACTCCTGGCCAGCACTGCTCCATGAGACTTTCAAGCACCCCCCCCACCCTCAGCAGGCTTATTTACACCAGTGTTTAATAGCCTGGGGGAGTACATGAGCTATGATGACAAGCTAGAATGACTCCGGGTACATTCTTAACAAGCTGCTGAGAGAAGAGCAGAGGGGAGGGAGAGTGGGCAGGTGGAAACATTAAAAGAAGGAGAGAGTGAGAGAGAGAGAGAGAGAGAGAGAGAGAGAGAAGAAAGGCATATGTTTTTTTTTTTTTTCATAAGCACTTGAATGTGTATGCCTAAACGACGAAGAGCTCAGAGGCTTGCGATTGAACACTGCCTGCAATTAAGCTAGCCGCTTGCCAAGGTGTTTAAGAGTTGACCTAGTCAAGAAAGTCATTGGGTATAATTAGAGCAAATTGCTGTAATTACTAGTGGAGTTGAAAATTATTGATATAATATGCATAGACAGATCTGGAGCAGAGTGTGTGTGTGTGTGTGTTACAGACTTATCACTCAGTACAAGACGTGCTGGTGTCTTTCGGCAGGAGGGCTTTGTGTTACCCGCTCTATCGCCATTTCTCTCTGATCACAAGTGCAGTGAAAGATGTAGCTTGCATTTTCCAGTCTGGTAAGTCTTTCTGTGTTTCTCTCTTTCCCAGTTTGAAATTTCTGTGCCACCAAACAAAATTAGAAAAATAATGGTTGTTTTCAATCAGGTTTCCCAAACACTCCTCCCATCTTCCATTGGTCAGACTCGCTCCATTGGTTAAAGCAGTGTTTTTTTGGGTTGGGCTGGTTGGGATACTCTGACAAACAATGCAATGCTTTGAAAGTGCCATAGTGTTCACACTTTTTGGGGGAACTCATCTTATGAATGGCTTACTTATAGTTGTCTCTGCTCATTAAACTGGTATAAGAGAAATTATATAAAAAAAAAAAAATTTAAATCGCACACTTCTCCTTTAAACTCTAATCTCTCTTCCAAGCCACCAAGGGCTCAGATCAAGGGTCAAGACTAAACTCCTGACCTATCCACCTTTTTCCTGACTTCTCCATGGGCGGCGCCATTACAGCAAGAGACTTCCTTTCGGATGCTCCACTCTTCCGCTTAGTTGTTCTTGTTATCAGCTAGACTAACGTTACTGGTGATTGCGAGCAGCGGAGGCTCTGGATGAATATGAGCTGTTATATGGTTTTATAACAACTACAGGTGGCATAAAAACTACTGTAAAATGAATGTCACAACAATAAGCCCCTGCAAAAGCTGCCAATGCTGAAACATTTCGAGTCAAACCAGATGTAATAATCAGAGGTTGCATTAAACTAATTCTCTGTCACTGCAGAGTGTGTGAGAAGGCGGCACTTGTTAATGCAGAAATAATGCCATAAATAGGGATATTTTTAAATAGAAACTATGATGAACATACACCCTCTTTTCACGGACATGTCCTCTTTTTTTTTTTTTTGAACCTTAATAAAGCATCCGGTTGGATTTCTAGATTCCCTAAATGTCTGGGATTTGGCTGTTTTCATACTGAAGTGCACAACAAGAAACGCAATGAAATCTAGCGCCTCATATTCGTGGATTCTCTCTCTCTGCGTGCTGTATGTCTGTGTCTCTCTCTCTTTCACACACACACACACGCACACACGCACACATACAAACAGGGCGTGTGCAGCGAGTGCTGGAGTCCAGTAACTTTACCATGCAAATGTGTGTGTGATTGTGTTCTCATCTATTCGGGATTGCCGTCGAAACCTAATGTCCATATGCAGACATTAGTGAGAAAGTGATTTACATTAAGTAAACACAGACTGTTCTTCCATTTTTGACTGTCGTTAGTGATATTATAGTGCTTGTTAATGGGAGTAAGTTGCGAAGCGGAAGTCCGTTGCATCCGCATTGGATGAGCGCGCTAAGCATAATGGGTAATTTCGCTGCCTGTGAAAAAGGTGGATACCTGACCAATATAAACCCTGCAGTGCTTTCTCCTCATTATGAGAATCCCTGCTGCAGCCACATTGAAAGCAAGTGGATCTTTTCACATTTTATCTCCAAGCAAGTTGGCTACCTCAAATTATACAATGAAGATTTATTGGGCAGCTATGTAATATTGCAGGAATCCAGACTAAAAAAATGACTTTGGAGCCATTGGCTAAACTGAAACATTAAGGAGCCAAATGGCTGTTTTTAGTAGCCAAATCAAACATTTTCTCGATTTAGATTGCTGTTTAGAAACAAAATAGAAAGCAGATGAAAAAGAAGTCAGCTGATAACCCATTCATCGAAGATTTAATAAACGGTATATATAGTTGAGAAGATAAGTTTGCATTCCCTTTTGTCTCATAAATGTTCACACCCTTTTCATAATTTATACAAATATAAGAAGTAAAAGGATTTTTATTTTATTTAGTACTGCTCTTCAGAATCTACATTACAGATATTTACATAAAGTATAGTATGCATATAGTAGTGTGTTGTCTTGAGCATCAATGAATGTTTGCACCTTGTGTAATAGTTGTGTACAAGTCCCTCAGTTGTCAAAAGCTTGATTTTTATATATATATATACACACATATATGTTCAAGTATCGTCGTATTGTGCTCCTTGAAACAACCACACCATCTTTTTCCAGAGCAGCCTGTATTTCTCCTGAGGTTACCTGTGGGTTTTTCTTTGTATCCTGAACAATTCTTCTGGCAGTTGTGGCTGAAATCTTTCTTGGTCTACCTGACCTTGGCTTGGTATCAAGAGATCCCCGAATTTTCCACTTCTTAATAAGTGATTGAACAGTACTGACTGGCATTTTCAAGGCTTTGGATATCTTTTTATATCCTTTTCTATCTTTATAAAGTTCCATTACCTTGTTATGCAGGTCTTTTGACAGTTCTTTTCTGCTCCCCATGGCTCAGTATCTAGCCTGCTCAGTGCATCCACATGAGAGCTAACAAACTCATTGACTACTTATACACAGACAATTAAATCTGCAATTTAAAAAGCCACAGGTGTGGGAAATTAACCTTTAATTGCCATTTAAACCTGTGTGTGTCACCTTGTGTGTCTGTAACAAGGCCAAACATTCAAGGGTATGTAAACTTTTGATCAGGGCCATTTGGGTGATTTCTGTTATCATTGTGATTTAAAAAGGAGCTGAACAACTATGTGATAATAAATGGCTTCATATGATCACTAATCTTAAATAAAAGACAGTTTTTTTGTGAAACTTTTTTTTTTTCATGATCAGTCATATTTTCATAATCAATGACAAATTCACAATTTATGCCAGGGTATGCAAAATTTTGAGCACAACTGTGTGTGTGTGTGTGTGTGTATATATATATATATATATATATATATATATATATATATATATATATATATATATATACAGGTGCATCTCAATAAATTAGAATGTCGTGGAAAAGTTCATTTATTTCAGTAATTCAACTCAAACTGTGAAACTCGTGTATTAAATAAATTAAATGCACACAGACTGAAGTAGTTTAAGTCTTTGGTTCTTTTAATTGTGATGATTTTGGCTCACATTTAACAAAAACCCACCAATTCACTATCTCAACAAATTAGAATACATCATAAGACCAATAAAAAAAACATGTTTAGTGAATTGTTGGCCTTCTGGAAAGTATGTTCATTTACTGTATATGTACTCAATACTTGGTAGGGGCTCCTTTTGCTTTAATTACTGCCTCAATTCAGCGTGGCATGGAGGTGATCAGTTTGTGGCACTGCTGAGGTGGTATGGAAGCCCAGGTTTCTTTGACAGTGGCCTTCAGCTCATCTGCATTTTTTGGTCTCTTGTTTCTCATTTTCCTCTTGACAATACCGCATAGATTCTCTATGGGGTTCAGGTCTGGCGAGTTTGCTGGCCAGTCAAGCACACCAACACCATGGTCATTTAACCAACTTTTGGTGCTTTTGGCAGTGTGGGCAGGTGCCAAATCCTGCTGGAAAATGAAATCAGCATTTTTAAAAAGCTGGTCAGCAGAAGGAAGCATGAAGTGCTCCAAAATTTCTTGGTAAACGGGTGCAGTGACTTTGGTTTTCAAAAAACACAATGGACCAACACCAGCAGATGACATTGCACCCCAAATCATCACAGACTGTGGAAACTTAACACTGGACTTCAAGCAGCTTGGGCTATGAGCTTCTCCACCCTTCCTCCAGACTCTAGGACCTTGGTTTCCAAATGAAATACAAAACTTGCTCTCATCTGAAAAGAGGACTTTGGACCACTGGGCAACAGTCCAGTTCTTCTTCTCCTTAGCCCAGGTAAGACGCCTCTGACGTTGTCTGTGGTTCAGGAGTGGCTTAACAAGAGGAATACGACAACTGTAGCCAAATTCCTTGACATGTCTGTGTGTGGTGGCTCTTGATGCCTTGACCCCAGCCTCAGTCCATTCCTTGGAAGTTCACCCAAATTCTTGAATCGATTTTGCTTGACAATCATAAGGCTGCGGTTCTCTCGGTTGGTTGTGCATCTTTTTCTTCCACACTATTTCCTTCCACTCAACTTTCTGTTAACATGCTTGGATACAGCACTCTGTGAACAGCCAGCTTCTTTGGCAATGAATGTTTGTGGCTTACCCTCCTTGTGAAGGGTGTCAATGATTGTCTTCTGGACAACTGTCAGATCAGCAGTCTTCCCCATGATTGTGTAGCCTAGTGAACCAAACTGAGAGACCATTTTGATGGCTCAGGAAACCTTTGCAGGTGTTTTGAGTTGATTAGCTGATTGGCATGTCACCATATTCTAATTTGTTGAGATAGTGAATTGGTGGGTTTTTGTTAAATGTGAGCCAAAATCATCACAATTAAAAGAACCAAAGACTTAAACTACTTCAGTCTGTGTGCATTGAATTTATTTAATACACGAGTTTCACAATTTGAGTTGTATTACTGAAATAAATGAACTTTTCCCCGACATTCTAATTTATTGAGATGCACCTGTATATATATACATATATACATATATATATATATATATATATATATATATATATATATATATATATATATATACACACACACACACACACACAGGCGGCCAAAAGTTTGGAATAATGAACAGATTTTGTTGTTTTGGAAGGAAATTGGTACTTTAATTCACCAATGTGGCATTCAACTGATCACAAAGTATAGTTAGGACATTACTGATGTAAAAAACAGCACCATCACTATTTGAAAAAAATATATATTTTTGATCAAATCTAGACAGGCCCCATTTCCAGCAGCCATCACTCCAACAACTTATCCTTGAGTAATCATGATAAATTGCTAACTTGGTACTAGAAAATCACTTGCCATTATATCAAACACAGTTGAAAGCTATTTGGTTTAAGTGAAGCTTAACATTGTCTTTGTGTTTTTATTTGAGTTGCCACAGTATGCATTAGACTGGCATGTCTTAAGGTCAATATTAGGTCAAAAATGGCAAAAAAAGAAACAGCTTTCTCTAGAAACTCGTCAGTCAATCATTGTTTTGAGGAATGAAGGCTATACAATGCTTGAAATTGAGATTTCATACAAAGGTGTGGTGTACACAACAGTCTTCAAAGACAAAGTACAACTGGCTCTAACGAGGACAGAAAGAGATGTGGAAGGCCAGATGTACAACTAAACGAGGATAAGTACATCAGAGTCTCTAGTTTGAGAAATAGATGCCTCACACATCCTCAGCTGACAGCTTCATTGAATTCTACCCACTCAACACCTTTCATGTACAACAGTAAAGAGAAGACGCAGGGGTACAGGCCTTATGGAAAGAATTGCAAAGAAAAAGACACCTTTGAAACAGAAAAACAAAAAGAAAAGGTTAGAGTGGGCAAAGAAACACAGACATTGGACAACAGATAATTGTAAAAGAGTGTTATGGATCTTAACCCCATTGTGCATTCGTGGGATCAGCTAGACTGTAAGGTGCGTGAGAAGTGCCCAACAAGACAGCCACATCTATGGCAAGTGCTACAGGAAGTGTGGGGTGAAATGTCACCTGAGTATCTGGACAAACTGACAGCTAGAATGCCAAGGATCTGCAAAGCTGTCATTGCTGCACGTGGAGGATTTTTTGATGAGAACTCTTTGAAGTAGTTTAAGAAGTTCTGAACATTTTTTTTCAAATTGTAATTTTTCACGTTATTTATGTCCTGACTATACATTGTGATCAGTTGAATGCCACTTTGGTGAATAAAAATACCAATTTTTTTCCATAAGAGCAATATCTTTACATTATTCCAAACTTTTGGCCACCAGTGTGCGTGTGTGTGTGTGTGTGTGTGTGTGTGTGTGTGTGTGTGTGTGTGTGTGTGTGTGTGTATATATATATATATATATATATATATATATATATATATATATATATATATATATATATATATATATACATATATTATGTCTGCGCTCCCAGTTGTGAGCTCACTGACGGCTGATTTGCTGAGAAAGTGAATCTGATTCAAACTGCTAACCTGAGCTCCTGAGTTCAAACCCTCAGTTCTTTTCTGGTGATTCATCAAAAAGATCCGGTTCAAATAATCATTTGTCCCCGACTCTCTCGCGCTGGGTTTGTTGTTAGGTGCAGTGCAGCGAGCTCATCAGAAACAGAACGGGGGAAAAGCTGCGCGAGGCACACTGGCTGTGCGTGTTCTAAAAATGTATTCAATAACTCACAAGATGATATCTGACGAAACCACATATGAACGCACACAACCTGACTGTCGCCAGTGGAGACTAGATTTTAAATTGTTGTCACAATCAATTATTTTTGGTCGCATTTGCGACCATTTTAGTCGCAGTTTGGAGCCCTGTATTGTAGAAAAAACAACATTTGAAGTCAAAATGAAAAGTCCGAATTGACCCAGTTCATTTTCTTAATACATGTAAATAGTCTTAATGTGCACAATTTGCCAACAATAACAAATAATGAGAGACTCGGAAAAAGAAGCGTTACCTTTGGGCTACATTGAAATGCTCCTGAGTGTGAACTTGAACTTCAGCCTCCACATACCGTTGTATGTTTTTTTTTTTTTCCTCATTGAATATCCTGCTCATTAAATTCACTCAGAAATATGGGGTTTTCTACACATTACAAAAGTACAACAGGGTTGTGAATGCCATTTCATGTTGACTTTAAAGACCCTTTACTGTCCTGTGTTTCTGCATTTAATACTAAAACAGGAAGATTAGACAGGACATATTAAAGGGCTCATAACATATTATTTTTTAAATGGCTAGTAGGCTGTGAATTGATTGGCTAATGATTTGCTACATGCTGGTCGGTTGCAAGGGGAGGGATATTATTATTAGGGCTGCAACTAACTATTATTTTTATAATCGATTAATCTAACGATTATTCGACTATTCAGTGATTATTGCATTGATTAATCATTAGCTCTTAACTGATTATACAGCTTGTGTCCTGACTTAAAAGGCTGTATTAAACATGCTTACTAACAATAAAGAGGACAAAATCATCTTTTAATAATCCCTCTAAATGTCATTCACTGAATTAAATGGAAAAAATACTTTTTAGTAAGTTTAATTCAGTAAAGAAATTCACTGCAAAAAATCCTATTGTTATCAATTGTTTTTGTCTTGTTTTCCATTTAAAATTGTCTAAAAATCCCTAAAACAAGATACATTTACTTGAGAAGCAACATATAGGATATTTAGACTTGCTTAAAGAGAATGTATCTTAAATATATGTGTATTTTTTTCACTTGGTTATACTTATTAAAGCTGCGTATTGCTAATTTTCTTCACGATAAGAAATGCACAGTGATATTTATTATGATTCAATAAGTCGCGAGCCATCACGTTATACTCTAGCTGCAGCAAGCGCTCACTCGAGGGACGAGCGTCCCCGCGCCAGAGTGTGCATCAGACGGATTCAGTTTCAGTCTCTCCCCCTTAGATCAGGACATTTGTACAACTCATAAAAGAGGCGCTGACCGCAAAGAAATACAACATTTTCAGAGTTTATAGTTATTTACGTGAACTGCTTCCATATTATTTTAACTTTATTAAAGCTATAATGCATTAAAGATAACTGCATTAAAGATGTAATGCCGTGGTGTTTCCTTTAAAGACGCTCGACACCCAAGTTTTGCTTCAGTGAAGTGGCAGCTCCAGCTCCACTTATTCCACAACGAGAGTGCTTCTGTATTTACTTATTTTGTATTTTTGCATTATAATTCCCTCATAATTTGCGATCTACATCACCTGAAGCTGTTTGGAAAGTTTAGAGTGTATCTGAACTGTGAGCTGTGTAATTTTTACTCTCCTCAGTCAGCCGAGAGCTGCAGTACTGCTCTCGTGCGCCATCATTAGAGTTTAATGTGATCTCATGTTACATTAAATGATTTTTTATTGTCGACATTGTCGATTATGCCGACTAATCAATTCAGCCCTAATTATTATTGTCACTGTAAATGCGTATATCTGCTAAAAGCTAATTTTGTCAAAGTTTAGGAGTACACTAATGTATAGATGACAAATACACATGGACTAAAACCCATAAACTATATTTAAGGGATGAATGACAACCCAAACTTGACAGACAACCTAAATTAACCCATAGCAGAAAAGAGCTGCTGACACACAGGACTGAATTTAACACTCCCAAACTCCCAATCCATTCCCGAACAGCATGGTGCTTTGGTAAAAGATGTTTTCAATGACAGGAAAGTCAACAGATTGGTCATGTCTTCTGAGCTTAGTCTTGCTGTTCTGTCAGTGTAAGTGGGAGGGAGGTTAAGAGCGAGAGAAGCAGACAGGAAGGTCTGTGCACTTCTTAAAGTATCAGGGATTCTGCCGAGCATGCACTGTTGGCTTTGATATCTCTGTGAGAGGAGAAATCTTTAAATCAAAGAAGCCATCTGTGATGGAGACAGGAGCGTTGTATAAACATGTTTAGGGTGTGTGTGGTAAGATTATCCAGCAAATGTTGACTTAAGCACTCATAAATAACTGCAATTAAAGGGCTTGTAAGATTTGGGATTACTAAGTTATGGTTTATTTGAAAGTTATACCACGGGTCTGTTAAATGCTTGATTCTGATTGGTTCTTGGACATTCTAAGGTGTGCAATTATTTTTTTAAGGAAACGCACGGCTAAGAAGTAGTTCCAGGTCTTGACCGCATAACGGTTTATTTCAGTTATTTCAAAGAGCCCTACAGCTACCACAACAAAATAATGTCAAAACAATGTCAAAAATATCCTACATTTATTTCAATTTAGGTTAAAAAAGAGCCCTCGCGCTCACTTGTCTCCCCCGCACTTACACGCTCACACACACACACTCTGAGACACGAGTGGACCAACAAATAGAGCGGCACCCCCGCAACAATTAATTGATCAATTCACCAATTTCTATTATCTGAAATAACATTTAATGTTTCAATGTATTTCGCCCTAATCATCCTCACATAGCTATAGTGGAAAGCACCGTGCTACCGCTGCGCATCGTGACCGCATTACCACCTCGGGTGTGCATTATTTTTCAACAATTCAATAGTCTGTCATCAATTATTCCTTACGTAAGTCAGAGCAAAGGCTACAAGGCAGAACAAGATTAGATAAGCACAATTGCACTTCACTGATCGCAGGTTCATGTCAGGCACTGACAGCTGCTTGTGCTGACAGGAGAATTATATGTACATACATACTGAAGATTACTTTAAATGGAAAGTTCACCTAACAATGAAATTTGTCATTATTTACTCACCCTGATGTTGTTCCAAATCCGTATGACTTTCCTCCACGGGACGCAAAAAGAGATGTAAGGCATAATGTTGGCCTAAGTCCCTATTCACTTTCATTATATCTGTTTTCCATACTATAAAAGGGAATGGTGACTGAGGCAAAAAAATAAAAATAATAATAATAAACAAATAAAAAATACAACTTTGCCGTAATGGGTTTGGAAGTAACGGGTTTGCAAATTTAAGGTCACAACCACACTCATCCGATTCAGTTTAAAATCTCCATTTTCAGTTTCCTAACGCCATTATTTTCTAAAGTTTGCAGTTATGGAACGCGTTTTTAAAAGTCTGTTTTTGGTGGAGGAAAACGCTGTTCCAGTGTGGATGAGAGGCATAAACATAGCAAAATGAATGTGTTTTCAAATAAAAACATATTTGTGTGGATGTGGCCTAAGTTAAGATATCAGTCTCTAGGTACTAGCTAGTTTTTACACTTTTGGTGATTGAAATTCTAGATTGCTTTTTTACTACAGTTAAATGAATAGAAATACAACATATTATGTCACAGTTATGACATTGTTGTATGATTTTAAATGTTGGATATCGTTTATCACCATTCACATTTATTGCATCTTTTTTCCAAACATTGAAAGTGAATGGTGACTGTGGCAAAATGTATACAATAATTTTATTTATTTATTTATTTTTTTATTTTTTTATACACCAGAATGGGTAACAGGGTTGCAATAAATTGTTGTAAATTTATTCTAAATTGATATCACTCAGTAGGGACTAGCTAGCTATGTTTTTGGTACATACAATTATAAAGGTTACTTTACTTCAATGAATGGGATATCAAATCAACAGATTATGTCAAAATTATGACATTTGTATGATTTTAACTGACCCCATTTACATGCAATTAAGAAAACGGTTTATTCCAGGGTTTTTGCAGAAAGTGGTGTTCTGAAAAGTCATGTAAACGTGAACTCTGTTTACCTTACTCCATTTTAGGGATTAAGAAAAAGCGGTTTAAAACACCTACAGTAGGTTTCTGCCGGAGAATGTGGCATATGTGGACATATAAACTTACAGGTTTTTGAACAGTGCGCATGTGCGTATTAGTGCGCTGGGGATATCCTGGAGTATGACGGAAGAGGGTAACTACGCTATTGCAGCGCAATGCCGCGTCAGGTCGCAATGGAGAGTTAAGGAAACAAACATAACAGCAACTGTGGGATATCTTGAAATGAAGCAAAGCAACGGAGAACAAAAAATTGCAAAGTTGCCCTAGGATCCCATTTTCATTATTTACACCAGCGATATGGGAATTTAATAAAATTCAGTTGCTGTGGAGAAAGCTGTTTTCTGACTAAAGGGGCGGTCACACTAGGCTTTGAGCATGCTAATTTTTTCCGGACATCACAACAGACCAGGATATGATGTCACATAGGGGAGCTTCTGGTTTTAGTAAATAACACTTCACAAATAACAAAAAAATATTATAATAAACATGTTAAAATATACCGTCTACTCACTTTCCAGTAACAATAAAAAATCACAGCTTTGAAATATGTATCCTTTGAATGGAGCCAAGAGGTCAGGGAGGTTTTGATCTTCTATTGGTCACGCGTCCTCTTGTCATGCTGATTCGCAGTTCAGAGTTCACCAAACTTGAACTTTGGTACACAGCGTCATACAAAATTTCTTTGCGTGAGCTTGCTTTTCTGGTCTCACACATTTGCATGCATTTGAATGGGAGTGAATGGAGAGCAAAGTGTAGTGTGACCGCCCCTTGAGCCGTATACGGGGGTAAAGAGTATGCCCGCTCACACATTGCATGTATACACAAACACTGCTTTCATGTCTTAAGCAGCTTTCTCACAATAAACTGCCTTCTGGTGTCCATGTAAACAACCTAATTTTGGATACAGTTGAAGTTCAAGACCTCTGAGGTTGTAAAGGACAAAATCACTATTTTAAGCGGATACAAAGATTTAATGTGTACAGAACTAGCTATTTTTCTTTCTTTTTTAATGTTAGATCAGAATTTACCTACAATAACTTATCAAGTGGTTCTTCTCGCAACAAAAAAACATGGGATTTGTGACTCTTGTACTTTACTAAATAAGAGAGATTAAATAAATGTCAATGTGAACATACTTTAATTGGGTAGAAAATTAGAAGGATTAGATGTCTGCCTATAGAGGTTGTGATTCCTTTTCCTTCAGTCTACAATTTATAGATTTACAACCATCAAAGCCCCATGAGCAAAAAGGCTGCACTTTAATGAACAGTAAAGGCAGCCCTGTCACATTGAGACTCCTGCGTAATTCATTTGTCTGTGGAACGCGAATGGAGGTGTGTACCTGATGTGTGTACTCAAATTTGAAGCACGTTTAAGCGGCTGTGAAAGCAAACAGTCGTAGGTAGTAGGAAAACAAACCCATTAATGATGCTGCAGAAGGAAAGTCGTGATAGAAATGTTATCCAGTGGTAAATATTTGAACAGCCTGCTGGCAGCTTGTCTGGTTGTTCTCCAGGAGATCTTTTAGTCGACTGCTAAAGCCAGCGGGCTCTCAAGGAGAATAAGGATGGAGAGCATGGTTAAGGATGATGGAACGTCTCGCCCGGCCTGAAGGTGCACTGTGGGCAAATATAAACCATCGTAAATATGTGGAGGGTTCAGGAACATGCCAGTTTTTCATTTAACTGCAAAGCTTGGATTGATTTTCCAGTTGTTTTGCGCTGTTTTGTACTTATTGGCTTGGAAGAACGGCCTAGTGGTTAGTGTGCACGATTCGGCACATTTAGCTATGGTGCTCATGTGGGAGATGCAAGTTTGAGGCCGGCTTGTGTTGTTTTCCGATCCCTTTACACCCTCTTGTCCTCGCTCTACTCTGGAGGTTCCCAAACTTAAACCCCGTGTATACATCCATTTTGACGCAAACACTCAATATAACTGTTTGCGCATATACGCAGGCAGTTGGCGCATGCATGCTATGACTACTATTAGACACCGGACTTTCTCTTCTTGAGTTTAGACCTATAAAGATGTCTTTATATTCCTTCAGGTATCTCCAGACCTTATCACACACACGCTCTTGATTGGTACATCCACTGTTGTTATTTTTACCTTCATCTCCTATTGTTTGGCGGCGATTACATCTTCTAGCACTTCTTCATTACAGCTATGGCTGTAATGTAAAAATGTAAGTTTTGCCACCTTGTGGACCCACTAATTAGTGTAAATAACTCCAGGTGGATGCGCATTCTGCGCGGTCAAAGATGTGCGGTTCGAAAAATCGGGCTGCGCGCGTACAGTGCTCGCGCACTACTTATGACAAGATTTGTGTCACACGTCCTGTATGCTGACGCTCCGTGTTCGCGTCTGACCGAAGTATACTTTGGGCTTTAAGAATACTACGGCCCCCTTAAGAAAAATTGGTGGCCCACTAACTCTAACACTAACTTTTATTGAGCACATTTACATGCACGATCTTACACCAATTATCAATCATAAGCCAACAATGTATTAGGACATGTCGCCTTAAAGGTTTTTCCTTTATTTGGGTAAGATCATAAACGGTTTAAGCAAAAAACGATCAGCACATATATATTTTTGCCCTTTGCCCTGATTTTGATCTGCATGTAAACATTTTTTACAATGTGCACAAGTGTTGCACGCATGCCTGTTTATGTTTTGACGTCAAAAGTAGAGAATAATCAGACGATTTAACATTTCATGTAAATGCAGGTTTCTTGCATTGTCGGTTTTCTTAAATAAGGTGATTTTTGATGGTTATAAGCATACTGGTGTGCATGTAAATGCACTTGTTTATTTAATGAAATCTCAAACGCAATTTGTACCATTTCGCAATATAACAAGCAGTGTATAGAAGGTATATTCGGGTCTGTTTTATGCTTTGCTTTTAATGAACACTTCTGTCCAATTATTTGTTTGCTTATTGTTCGCAAGTTGTTATATTTTCTCAAATTTCTTTTGGTGTGGGTGTACTTTCAAAGTGTTTTAAAAGCCACCTCATGCCATTCAGAGCTTAAAATGTTGCCTAGTTCCATTGTAGATCATTGAGATTCATTGTTTTGCTTTGGCAGAAATTGTGATTATTCTAAAAAAGTACATTGCCATATTCATGATGATAGATGTAGAGCATTTGATTTCTTGTGACATAATTTGATGTTAACATTCTTTAACATAATTTTTGCAGCTGTTTTAAAAGATATCAGCTTTGTTCATCTGAGTATGCATTTGCCAGACAGACAACAGTCGGTGAGTGTTTACATGCACACCAATATGCTGATAACTAACAAAAAATCAGCCTATTAAAAAAAATCTGGCAATGCAAGAAAACCACATTTGCTGGCGGCTAAACATTGTGAAACAATGACAACAGTTAACTGTCATAAATAAATCCCTGTCACATACTTTCTTTGCTCATTAGCTGTCATCTCTGCTTTGCTCCGACAAAATTGTTTAAGTAATGAAATAGTACAAAATAAGATTTTTTCGGCCCAACATTGCTGTTACGTTAACCACAAAAACATTTGACAGTCGACCACTGATTTTTTTTTTAAAATGAATTCACAATATGAGTTGGTAGCACGGTGATTCGTTGTAAATTAATGTTCAATAATTCAACAATCGGAGTCAGCTTATACCGAGGTTACCACATGTAGTATGCAGAAAACACGGACTCAATTATGGAATCTAGTCTTAAAAATGGTATTAGCTATAAAACGCAGATTGTCATGGAATACAAAATATTTGGACAAAAATGAATGTTTGATTGCGCAATTAATCAAATTAAAATTGCAGTGTCCTAGTGTGATGATTGATTAAACTTCAAACGTCTGTGATTTAATTAAATAAATAATCTGCAAGTGTTGTGCGCTTCAAAATGAATGTGTAAAGCTGGCCGCTTATACACTGAAAACACCTTATTATGATCATCACGTGCGCTCTTGTGTGTGTGAGATGACAGAGAGCATATCAGTCTGAAGTGCGCAACACATGCAGACTATGTATTTATTTCATTTAATCACAGCTTTACAGTGATTAATAATTACACTGGGCCATGTAGTGAACTGTTATCTGGAGGTGAGAAACAACCGTCAAAAACACACAGAAACGATGAAGCATGATTAAATGGACACATGTGCTTTTGCTTAAATATTAAAATGGTAGGGCACATAAAATGTCCTGGAAAATTGTGCCTTGAAAAGAGTGGGAACCCTCGATAAGCCAGTAAGAACGCCAGAAAGGGTGTTTACATACCGAAATTTGGTTAATGGGCAAAAATCTACATGTTCCGATTGGTTTTTGCTTAAATGGTTTATGACCAAATTTGTTGTTGGCTTATTAAGCATAATAGAAGATGAATGAATGAAGGTCAGAGAAAAAAGAGAGTTTTTCCTCATATGTTCTGAAGAAGTTAAACTCTGCATTTTTGTCTTGTTTTCCAGTAAAAAATATCTGAACATACTTAAAACAAGATAAGATTACCTACGAAGGAAATTTTTGTACGTTTTGGAATCTTGAATTAAGTGTATTTTTCTTACCCTATTAGCAAAAAATAATTTTCTTTGTATTAATAATAAAACTAACAAAATTTATTAAGGTTTATGCTTAAACAACCAAAAAAAAAAAAATAATAATAATAATAATAATCAGACAAAAATGTGCTGAAAAGAGGGATTTCTGTGCAGAGCAGCTTCAGGACATTTGTCTTTTTCCCTGTCCTCTTTCTTACTTTCTCTTTTCTCTTGGTAAACAAAATATTTTAGTATAAAAATGTTTTGTATATGTATATGTTTTTTTTGTTTTTTTAAACAAGTAAAAAAAAACTTTATAGATGAATGAAGGTTAGAGAACGAGAGAGAGAGAGGGGGGGAAGAAGGGGAAAAAAAGCAAAAGTCCCTTGAGCTCTCTCTCTCTCTCTCACTCTGTCTGTCTATCTCTCTCTCCCACTATCTCTATCCAAGGAAGAGTTCCATCTTAAATGGGAACCAAATGTTTGTGTAAGGCTTTCCTCAGTGCGAGTGCACTGTTTGTTTTCTGAAGCAGTTGGAATGTCTCCACTGGCTGCCAGCCTATTCTGTGGGCGGCTCAAGGATCCTTGCGGCCCTCATTTCGCTTTACAATTGAGCCCGTTGCCTTGCGCTGAGGGGATATTTTTACACCTTTTTCAGGAGACTGGTGTCATGACAACAAATATCATCGCTTTGGCACGACGCCCTCAAGGTGTTTGTGGGTATGTTCTGAGTGTTGTGGTCACATCTGCTAGAATGGAAAATACAGTTATCTCCTTGAGTGCTCAGAAATCATCCACTCTGCACAGGATTCCCTCTTTGCTTAAGCAAAAGTTGCACAGTTGATCACAGCTTAGTAGCTGTCTTCACTGAAAAAAAATATAATTTACTTAATCAGAATTTTTGCCATTTTCCAGTTAAAAACATATAAACATACTTAAAACGAGATTAAAATACTTTCTGCTTTCCCAGCTTATTATGTAGAGACAACTTTAAGCAGGCCATTGGTAGATTGAATTTCCTAAAAACTGTAAGCATTGTGGCTCTGTGGTTTTGCTCTTTTCAAAGCGACATTGGCTCAACCAGTGGTGTGAGTTTGGGGCGGGACTATCTGCTTGTTGACCAATGGAAGACGGAGGGGAATGTATCTTTAATTTAATATATTTTTGTTACCCAATTGGCAAATCGTTTTATCTCGTTTCAAGCATAAATCTAACAAAATTTGGGGAGGTTTATACTTAAAACAAGAAAAAACTACTTTATTCAAGATATATTCTCGGAAAACGTATTATCTTACACAGTTTAGCTTCTTGGGTAAATTTATCTTGTTTTAAGGATGTTTAGATACTGAAACATGACACAAATACTGATGAATAAAATGATTTGTACAGAGTTTGTACACAATACCTTGTTTTATATGAAGAGTGCTCTTGAGTTTTGGGTTGTCTTGAGTAATCATAGTCTTCTGAGTTGTCTGTGTTTAGACTAAATCACTGTACGTTTTCTTCTTTGCAGGGAAGGCTTGCGTTCTTAAATGCCTTTTGGCCATCCATAAGATCTTCCAAGAGAACGATCCAGCCTATATCCTCAACGACCTCTACATTACAGACTACTGCATCTGGATCCAGAGGGTCAAGTAAGTTAAATCGCTTGAAGTTCAGTCATCCAACCAAAAAATTGTTTATATTGTTATTATTTTAGGAGCAAATTGAACTGGTGCCAGAATCAGATGTTTAGCTAATCATGTAGTTCGTGAATCCCTGTTGTGAGATAAATTGCAGGCTCATTAAAGCAATAAGCCATGTGAGGCCATGCGTTACAGTGATTTCACTAGGTTAGGTGTTCTTAGGCACAATACAAAATTGAGTGTCTAAAACCACCTTAAGCATGGTAAAATTGCTGTAAAGCACTGCATTTTTACCGGCTTATTGCTTATATGGAAAAGTCATTGCATTTATTATTAATAGTAATCACAATAAATCATCTATCGCAAAGATGTCATTTTTTATTTGAAAAACGTTCCAATATACAACACTACATAAAGGCATAAGCTTTGCTAATTATAGTTGAGCAGAGACTTGAATAACAACATAAGAACAGAAATTATACATAAACCAAAATTAGGTCATTCCACAGCTTTCCAATAAGTTCAGGTACTTGCTGGCATTCTTAGGAGCTGTTCAGACTGAACACCTTATTGTGCTAAAAAAGCTAGATGCAGCACAATGAATGGAACATGGCGTCTAAAATACATGGTGTTTCTACGTGAGATGCTGAAAAACAAAACGCTTCCGGATGTAATGGTTTCCAGGTGCAAAAGTGTGTTCGGTGTGAACGGCCCCTTACTATTTATAAATCTTTAAGATACAAGTAATACAGTTCATTGGCCTAACAGTAGGCTGTTTATGGTTGCCAAGCAACAAAGCAACTTGCCGCATTAATATCAATTATACCACAGGTCTGTTGAATGCTTGATTCGGATTGGTTGACGGACGTTCTAAGGTGTGCAATTATTTTTCAGTAAACGCTATGAAGTGCTTCCAGGTCTTGACTGCATAACAGTTCCATATCTCTCTCCTTCGTTCTCAACCACACACATTCATACGCACACACATAGACACTCGCGAGCAACACGCAGTGCCCTGATGTCAACGCACCCCCGAGACTTAATAAAGCAGTTTAGCAACTGAAAAGCTATATTCAAGAATGGTGATGCTACCACTCTACTACTGAGAAGTGTTGTTAAACAAACAACTTGCCAATTTAAAGTGACGTTACAAATGAACACAACTGAAGAGAGCCACAGAAGACTCGGGTAATCTCACACATATCCGATAGCTCGCTCTCTCTGCTTTCTCTCGCTCTCCATCACACAAATGCAAACACGAATGCGCACACACACTACTTTGTTACTCCAATAAGTGCTTAAAAGCAGCCCAAGCCTCCATTACTAGTTCTAAAGTGACGCTTTCGAACTAGCAACGAAGGCTTGGTCTGTATCAAAGCAAAATGCTGAATCCGTGGTGTAAGAATGTAGTTCCACTCACAAGTAGAAGTGTTCTAGGGACGAAAACCTTAAAATGTCTCTGCTTCACGTCATGGCCACATTACCATCTCAGTGTGTGCATTATTTTTCAATAATTCAATGGTCTGTCGTCAATTATTCCTTACCTGATGTGCGGTCACGTGTGCATATATCATCTATTTACAATGACTTAGAACATGGCTCATCCAGTAAGAATTTAGTATCTCACGATTCAGATGAGGCTCATCCAGTCTGAATGTAGTCATAATTGTCATTGTAAAAAAAATGTTGGGGGCCTGGGTAGCTCAGCAAGTAAAGACACTGACTACCACACCTGGAGTCGCAAATTCGAATTGCTGAGTGACTCCAGTCAGGCTTCCTAAGCAACCAATTGGCCCGGTTGCTAGGGTGAGTAGAGTCACATTGGGTTAACCTCCTCATGGTCGCTATAATATGGTTCTCGCTCTCGGTGGGGCACGTGGCGAGTTGTGCGTGGATGACGCGGAGAATAGCATGAAGCCTCCATGCGCGTTAGGTCTCCGCGGTAACACGCTCAACAAGCCAATTGATAAGATGCGTGGATTTACAGTCTCAGACGCGGAGGCATCTGAGATTCGTCCTCTGCCACCAGGATTGAGGTGAGCCACTACGCCACCACAAGGACCTAGAGCGCATGGGGAATTGGGCATTCCAAAATTGGGGAGAAAAGGGGAGAATGTTTAGTAAAAAAAAGATGTTTAGTTTTCTTTCTGCTAGTTAAACAGAACTACAGTGCCTGAACTTGATTCATGTTGAGTGGTATTGCAATCACCATCTCTGCTTGCCATATTTTGTAATCACTTGGATGTTTAAAATGTGCACTACAGTTAGTGCATAATTCAGTAATGAGATATACTCTGTTTCTTGGCCAGTGTTCAGCTTAAAGTTGTATGCTTGTCTAAAAAGAGTCCAGTTGAAAAATGAACATATGAAGTTATAGGCCCTGTGCCCAGACATGATAAATGTCCTGCGGGGATTAGACTGAATTTTTGCAGTTTCTTGTTTTGCCAAAGTGTAGATTTTCTGGCAAGAACAAGGCCTTGACAGATAATTAATAATAGATGTGTAAAATGGCAGGGCTCAGAGTTGCATTGTGCCTGTTTTCTCAATGAGGAAACAGAAAAAATAAAGAAAATAAATTGGAAAAAGAGAGACAGAAAGCAATGTGGGTACACAGACTCTTTGGCTTTGTTCAGACAGGCAGCAAAAATCAGATTTTTTGGGGACGTATCTGACTCAAATACATTTAGTTTGTTATCTGAACAGCACAAAACCAATCCATATGTGATTTGAAACCTGATATAAATCAGAATTTTTGGAATATGACTCAGTTTGTTGGGTCAGTTTGAATTAATTGTAAGTAGTTTTTTCGTCATTCGGGATGCAACACATACTATATATAACGTCATACAAAGTGTGCAGTATTGTATGGAGATGTGTCACTCATTTCCGCTCACTCTTTAAATGTTTTTAGTTGCTTGCAGTCTGAACAGCAAAACCAAAAAAACACATCCAAATCTGAACTAAAACAAAATTACAAAAAAAAAGAATTTAGACTCGTCTCTCCTTTTCTTTCACAAAAGCAAATAATGACATTACAGTGAAGCACCTATAATGGAAGTGAATGGGGCCAATTTTTGGAGGGTTTTAAAACAGAAATGTGAAGCTTATAATTTTATAAAAGTACGTACATTAATTCTTCTCTTAAAACTTGTGAATTATTTGAGCTGTAAAGTTGTTTAAATCGTCATTTACTGGGATAACAGGGTGTACGATGTTATATCGTCATGGAAACAAAGTTGTAAAATTGGATATAACTTTACACAGAAAAGGTTAGTAAGTGATTTTTATCACACTAAAATCTTGTTAAAATGCATATTGTTTACGTCTTATGACTACACTTTTATAATAGTGAGCATTTTTTAATGTTTACGATTGGCCCCATTCAATTCCATTGTAAGTGATTCACTGTAACCCAGATTTTATTTGATTTTTTCAACAGTGTTGGTGGCGTAGTGGGCTAAAGCACATAACTGGTAATCAGAAGGTTGCTGGTTCAATCCCCACAGCCATTACCATTGTGTCCTTGAGCAAGGCAATTTACTCAGGTTGCTCCAGGGGGATTGTCCCTGTAATAAGTGCACTGTAAGTCGCTTTGGATAAAAGCATCTGCCAATTGCATAAATGTAAATGTAAACATTAGGCGACAAATGCTGCTGATCGAGCTAAACTTGTATTGAACCCATAATATTCCTTTAAAATCTTATTTAAAAAAAATCTGATTTCAGGTAGTTTCATGTTGTCAAACATGTCCAATTCTTCTGCAGAACACAAAAGGAGATGTTAGGCAGAATGTTAGGAATTTACAGCCTCAGTCACCATTCACATTCAGTGAATCATTCAATGGTGAATGGTGACTGAAATTAAGAAAAATGGCTTTAGAGGGGTTGGATTGTTTAACAAAATGTGTCTCACTGTTTTCTCTGAATCTGAGCATAGCTGAGCCAAACCTGTCTGTCACAGGACAGATCACATTCTAAGAGAACCGATTTCAGTCATAACTCAGCTTGGACTAAATGTGTAGTTACTGTGTTTTGGCTTTGTATGGCAGCACAGTCCACAGAGAACTGTGTAGTTCCACTGTTAGTGTGCAGTAATATTCAATCAGGCTTGCATGAACATATGAGTAGTGTAAATTTAGAGACTGAAGGGTAAACAAGGCAAAGAACCATCCTTTCTTTATTATTTTCCCTCAGAAGTGTGGCCATCCAAGCTAAGTGTCTTCTTGAGTGCCCCGATCGATCACTAAATGCATCGGCTGAGCCAACAACAGTATTGGCCTGCAATGGAACACTTGTGTTCCTCTTTTCCTCTTTCTCTTTTGCACTATATTGAGCAGAACAAAAGAGAAAACAGACTGGAGTGCCTTAAAATGTGCCACTTGCAGAATTTATGACAGCATTCTACTCCCGTTGTTCTCTTAGTCATACTTGCCTAGAGGCGTTAGACATCTCTCAACATCACGCTGAAAATTGATTTCCAGTTTGCAATATTTTAGAGTGTCTTTAGTCCTGTTGAAACAGTGCTGCAAACTTCCCTTTGAGTTCAGACAAAGCTTCTCTTGTCATGGAAAGTGAATGCAGGAGACTCGCTCCTCCTTTCAAGTGCTGGAGCTTTTGATCAAATCCCCACTGCTCAGGTCTGTGTATACAACTCCCTGTTTTCATAGCAGGTATGTTGTGACAGTGTTTTCAACGTCTGACATCTCCTCTGTCAGATTTTTTTAAACAATGATCTCTTCCAAGGTTCCTCCCACAAGCACGCCCCAGTCCAAGTAATCTTTGGGTATGTTCGCTCTGCTGCAGAATATGGTTCTCAGACCGGTTTTAGGCCACAAACAGTTGTTTTCTGGGGTGCCAAAAGAACCCATAAGTGCTGCAGCCGAGCGTGTATTTGAGCTTTTTGTGCTGAAATACCGTGCACAGAAGTGCCGCAACTGTTTGGTGAATCCGCCCTGTTCACTGAGTGAACGTAGCCTTTGTGGGATCTCTGGATTATAGATATCATCCAGTCTCCTCTGTGGCAGCAGTTCCTGCTCAAATCTCTTATCAGCCATCAGACATGATCAGCTGTTTGTGACGAATGTAGAGATTAATGAACACTGCCCCTGGGGGGATGATTTATTATCTCCCTGCAATCCAACCAGCTTTCTCACTTTCAAATACCTCTGGCTGCAGGAATGCCGTGCTCAAATTTATGGTGTCTCAAAGACTTCAAGTGTGATTTAAACCGCTGTACAGGACCTCCAATCGGCAATGAAACAAAGTGGATTGAGTTGGACACTCCTCTTTCTGGTTGTTTGACTGACATAGCTCCAATCCACTCTCTGTCACATTGATGGCAGCACGCCTGACAAGTAGCCACATCGCTCAGTGCTATGACTTATGATTGGAATAGTGTCAGGTAACTTGTCCCAAATCCTGCTATAGCAAAGGGTTAGGTCATCTTCTGTGACCTAAATTATTTGCTTAAAGTACCCCCTGTGATTTCATGTAATATTGAAGGTGTATATGTGTATTTTCTGTGCCACTAGAGGCACCAAACCGAATTGAAATCTGTTTGTTTGAGCCGCCCAACATCATTTTGATCATAATTTGATCAATAGAAAATGCACACAAAAATCGTTGTTTTTTGTACAAAAATTTTTTTTATTTATTAATCAGTATTGTTTTCGAATACAAATATCTAAACATCTTTAAAACAAGATACATTTACTTGAGAAACAAAATGGCAATATATTAAGTCAGAGAAATCTAACAATATTAGTGATTTTGTTTTTGCTAAAATCAAGATTAGTATTCGACAAAGGGATAAGAATTTTTTATTTTTTATTTTTTTTTAATTTTTATTAAGTTTATTTCTCATTCCCCAATGGCAAATATTGTTTTCTTGTTTTAAGCATGAATCTTTTGGGGGATTGTTTTACATTTTATTTTCAAATGTTTGAAACTTTGCCATTCTGTTTGGTACCACTAGTGGCTTCACTTATTATCACAAATCAACTTTTCTTTTTTTTTTTTTTTTTTAAGATCAAAGTGTTCTGTCATGAGGGTTTTGATTTTATACATTATTTTTTTTATTTCTACATTTACAATTACATTAGTCATTTAGCAGATGCTTTTATCCAAAGTGACTTAAAAATGAGGAACATACAAGTGATTTGTAACACAAAAGTCAACAATATATGCAGTATAGCACTGCCAGGAGTTCCAAGAGTACTGTAGCTATAGGAATATAGAAGCTAGCTCAGAAGAAAGAGACAGACAAGGAAAGATTTATTATTATTATTATTATTATTATTATTATTAAATTCAAAAATTAAAATAGTAAGTCCCATTAGTGTCTACTGGTTAATCGCAATTGTGTACAGTTACATCAAACCCCAAAGGATTCACAAATTGGGAAACCCTGTGCTACAGGAATGTTAAATTAATGCTTTGAGATAAAAACAACCACTTAAAAAAAAAAAAAAAATGTATTCATTATAATTATTTTTTGAGGATCATACATGTTTGAAACTATGAAACGACCAAAATAACTGACTTCAAATACCACTTTAAAACTTTTGGTTTGAAATTTTCTTCTCTGACCTCAACACTGTCCACCAGATCATAAGTATTTCTTCATGACAACTCCTGATCATACCAGATGTTGCCTGAAGACATTAGCTAAGCTGTTTCTTCTTAACTTCAATATATAAAGTTGTCCTCAGTATGGAAAGACACCTCATAGCAGTGGAAACTCTGCAATCAATTACATTCAGAATCAAGCAGTCAGAGTGCAGACGAGCTTGAGTTCTGCTTCTCATTTCAATGTGGCTTCAGTGTGCTGTGTTGATGCCAAGCTCAGAGATTTAGTGCCAGACTGCTAAGACCACTAGCATTTTCTTATTCCCCCATCCAGCAATAAGAATCACCCCAGTGAGCTGACTCCTCGGGCAGTTCAGAAAACAGATAATATAATGTGTAACTTATTGTGTTCCACTAAGTGCAATGGAACTGTTGTCTAACAGAGCTTTTGCCTTCCAGTTTCTCTTTGTGTTTAAATTCCTTGCTTGGGTCAGTCGGATTCTGAACAAAACCCATGGCAACCTGTTAAAGTTGAGCTTAAAGGGATAGTTCACCTAAAAGTGAATATACTGTCATCATTTACTCACCCTTACTCATGTTGTTCCAAATGTGTATGGCTTTCTTTCTTCCATAGAAAACAAAAGGAGATGTTAGGCAGGATGTTAGTCACTATTCACTTTCATTGAATGCAGTGAAAAGAAAGTAATATGGGTTTGTAACTACATGAGACCGAGTAAAACAATGATGGAATTTTCATTTTTGGGTGAACTATCCCTTTAAAGATTTGTCTTTTGATGGGATGAGCAAGTTGCTTTCTCAAACAGAGAGAAACAACACATTGTTGGAAGACTGACGCTCAGCCAAGTGTTTTTCTCAAGGGACTCCGGTCCCCTAGCTTGAGGGAATGGAGGCCTCCAGGGGCCACATGGGTCAGGGGTTTCGTAAAGCTTTGCGGTCAATTGCCCCCAGAGTGGACGTTACTGTTGTCAGTAAGTGTTAAATCACGACAGAGTAAAGAGGTGTGTGAAACTGTGTTTTCTGTCACTTTTTGCTTCAGTAGCTAAGTGAATTGTAAAGGCCCCCTCTGGCATTAAGGGAAATCAAGCTTAAAATGTCGCTGTTTGTTGTATGTGTATTTAATTATGCTGTTTAGGTTATGACTGATTGCTGTCACTAGGGTTTAGATGGCTTTGTGTATGATCGTGACCTTTTTGGTTTTGGTGTCTGACACTCGCCAGCTTGCTCTGCTAGCCAACTTGTTCAGTTGAATGGTTCACGTCTGACCATATTGATCAGCTTTAGTAGCCCCGTTTCCACTATTGGGTCAAATGAGGGAGTGCTAGTGTGTACCAGGGCCAGTTGCGTTCCCACTGTCACTTCCAGGGCTTCCTCTGGGCCAAGGGCCAATGGCCCACCGATTACCCTTGGGCCAATGAAGGCCAACTGGTGATTGAGGCGGGGTAGGTGTCAAAGGCGGAGTTTAGCTGAGTAAGGTCAGAGGGTAGCACCAAGATACTAATTTCCCAATTTTTCATATCTAGGTTCCTGCTTACCTCAGCAGATCAACAGAGAATGGAGAATCGTCAGTACTGGTCAGTAAACAAAATCATGGCAATTCTGTATATTTGGGCTAATGAAAATGTGCAACGTCAGATCGACGGTGTCTGCCAAAACTAAGATGTGATTAAGTACATTATTATTGCTAAACTTGCCAAGTTGTGTATCCAGCACACAACGGTACAGGTTTTGGAAAAAAATGTAAAAATTACAGGCGCAGTACAAATTCGTGCAAAAAACATATAATAGACTTGAATGAGGGAACCTGAAACCAGAGTTGGGGTGAGCTCATTTGACTTGGGCCAGTAAGCAACCACTTAGCCACCAACCAGAACACCCTACCAACATACTAACAGCTAACCAAAACACCCTAGCAACCACACAGCAACAGTCTGGCAACCCCCCACAACACTGTTGCATCATGGTGGTGAGTTTTGCACAGGCAAACATCAAACCTAGTTTCTTGGTTGATGTTTTGCAGCCCGATAAGACTAAGTCTTAGACACTTTGCTTGCTGTACACCATCTGGTGTGGTTTTGCAAATGCCATTGTAGAAATATGGTATTCACAGGTGTATTTGTCACCCGTGATCCATTTATTCTGCAATCGAAAGTGTCCTACAAGGGGATTACCAAGATAAAGTGAGAAGTATTCGGCTGGTCATGTGATCTCAAAACATTGGCCAACCTCATTTAGAATAAACCACTCTTATTTAGGTTATAATATTTGACAGAAGCACTTTTTCACACAAAAATGAAAATTCCTGTCAAACCCTTATGAAATTCTTTCTTCCGTGGAACACAAAAGGAGATGTGCAGAATGTTAGCCTCAGTCACCATTCACTTTCATTGCATCTTTTTTTCATATAATGAAAGTGAATGGTGACTGAGGCTGTCATTCTGCCTATTATCTCCTTTTATGTTCCATGAAAGAAAGAATGTCATTGTTCAGATTGACATTAGGGTGAGTAAATTACAAGAGAATTAAAATTTTTGGGTGAACTATTCCTTTAACTTGTGTTATTTTTATATGTTTTGTTTATTCATTATACTGAAAAGGAAGAAATAAATATTCCATTGCTTGTTACATGAGTTCTATGACAGAAAAGTCCTCTCTGAACTTTTACGCCCTCCTTTTTCTGGCTCTAGTTTGAGTGTGCTTCAGAGAGAGAGAAAGAGAGAGAGAGAGAGTGGATTAAAGTGTCCCTCTGGTGTGAGGAAAGTGATCCTGGTCTTAGAGTTCACACAGATAAGTGGATCATATTCATTCCCAGTGCACGGTTAGCGCCATTTCAACACTCTGGCTCATTCAGTCAGTCTGGGCTGTGTTGATGCTGTCTGTCCTCTGATGTTCAATATCCCACATTTCTCTCTTGTGACATCCGAGACATTCAATGGAACAGTTCCGCCAATTTATGTATCTAATTAATATTTTGTTGAATTTTATTACTTTTTTTTTGTGTGGTGATGATCCTGTAGCTCGACTGGAAGACAATGGCACAAGCAATGCCAGTAGTCACTAGAAATCAGATTATAATTTCATTGCACTCCAATTTTAAAGCTCTTTATTTAAAAAAAAAAGAGCTACAGATTTCCTAAGATCTTGGAAAATACAGAAGCCACCAAAAGGATTTGAGCCCTTATGCCACACTTGTTAATTGCATTAGTCATTGCATTAGATAACAAAATATCAAACCAAGTGGTTAGATTCCCAGGAAATAAATACTAAAATGTTTACTTTGAATGAATTTTAAGTCACTGTAAATGTGCATTTATTATAGGACTTTATGGAAATGTGTGCCATGCACATTTGCTCCTTGAAGTGTGTAATTTCTGCACCACTTGTGTCACCAAACGAAACTGCAAATTGAAATGGCTGTTGTCATTCCGGTTTCCGCTGTCTCCCATTGGTTGGCCAAACATATAGTCCTGCTTTAAACTCACTCCATTAGTTGAGTCAGTGTTGATGTGTCGAGCCAGTCAGTATGTTCAAACAAACAAAGCAAAGTTTTGATAGTGCTACAGCAGCACAGTTTTGGAGATATCAACCTACAAATAACTTACTTGTACTTCTGCATATTAAGCTCGGATAGGAGAAAGCATTTTAACATCCCCAAAAAATACTTGAGGAATTTCCAATGGTGTAACGCCATTTTAGATGTTCTTATAGACTAATTATCTTGTTCAGAAGGTGGAGTTACATTTCATCTTTATGTATTGATTTACATGTCTTAAGAGCTTAATGTAGAAGCAGTCTAAGCACTTTGTTTGAAGTAGATGAGTAAATCACTGTAAGTTCAACCTGTCTCTCCTGACATAAAGGTCTCTCCATTCTTATTTCAAGCTACCTCTAGTGTGTCTTTGTCACGGCAGGCTTGTTTTTATTTCCCCCTTCTCCCAAACTTGAAAAGCCGCCCCTTCTCGGTTAATTAAGGCGAACCACAACAGTGCCATCGTAATGACTGAATTGTGTACAACATTATCCTTCTCCCCAAAAGGGGCCTTTGTTTCCACCGCAAGCGTGCATTCTCTCACCGCAGAAATGGAGGAGAGGGGGAGAGAGAGAAGCAGAGAAAACAAGCGAGCCTCTACAATGCTAACTCAATAATGACTTCCCACGAGGGGTAAAAGAATATGGCAAGTGTTTGAAGCACCGCCGCTGCTCTGGGACTTCCACCAACCACATCTCTACAGGAAGTGCCAAACAGTTTTTTTGGACCTTCTCACTGTTTCTTGGAACCCATGGTGCTTTTCAGAGGATTTTGTCGGTTGCTTTTTATAGCTGAGACATGGCTGTCTTTTTGTCCATTTTCTGAAGCTAGTCATGTGATTTCAGGCCATTTCTACAAATAGACAATTTGTCAAATTTGCAAGGGAAAACACCTTGAAAATGTATTACATTTGTGAACATTATCACATTGACTCCTTATGTTGTTTAAATACTTTTTTTTTTCATTCAAGCAGATTGGTTTGATGTTTCATTAAGGCAGCTCAGTTGAAAATTCATCCCCTAGAGGAACAGAATGACACGTGGCTCTAATATTTCATTTGCCATGTCATTAGTATAGCATGTTAGGTCAAATACTTGCTAAAGGCTTTGCTAGCTAGAAATCAGATTATTTAATTGCACTCCAGTTTTAGACCTCTTTATTTTAAAAATCTTTACAGATTTCCTAAGATCTTGGAAAATACAGAGGCCCCCTAAAGTATTTGAGCCTTTAAGCCTTGTTTATACTTTTGCCTCGCACCAGAGCGCGCCGTGCCGCAGATTTCGTGCGCACCTCCCCAAATTCTAGAGGCATTTATACTTCAGTCTGGTTTTGTTTTCATTCAATATTAAGGCACCAAAAAATACTTGTATCACGCCTTAAAAATTATGATAATATATTTATTGACCTTATACTCCTATAAATTTATACAAGCGTATAGATAAGCTACAGTATTAAAATTTTTTCACACAAACTATACAAAACAATTTAAAACTAAAGCGCAATGGTACAGTCTCTGACATTCAAGGCGTAGAAGGCACCGCTATTATATTTTATGCTTATAAAATATGCATTGAAATGCTTTCACCCATATATACTATTATAGATATGCAAACTAAAACATGCAGTGTAGTGACTGAGACAACTCATTGAGTATTGTGTGTAAATGCATTCTTATGTAAATTGTCCCATTGAACTAAATAAGGGCAATTTATGCAAAAATGGTTTTACTAACGATTTACACTAAAAAGTGTGTTCTGATCATGCGTCATGAATAAGGAATATTGAATACATTTTCATTGACCTGTGTTATTTTTTATTTTTATTTATTTTATTTTTTTTTGGGTCACACTTTATATTAGGTGGCCTTAACTACTATATACTAACATTAAATACATACAAGACTATGTATTTACTGTGTAACTACATGTTGCTCTGCAAAATTCCCACATTTATTGCTATTGAGGTAGGTTTAGGAGTAAGGTTAGGGTTAGGATTAGGGGTTAGAGTTAGGTTTTGTGGTAAGGGTTTAGGTAACTACAAATGTAATTAAATGCAAGTACTTTAAATGTAATTACAATGCAACAACATGTATGTAGATAATAAGTACATTATTGTATCAAATGGTTAAGTACATAGTAGGTAAGGCCACCTAATATAAAGTGGGTCTTTTTTTGTAATAAAAGTGTCAAACTTAAATCTAGTTTTTATGCAGTATTCAATAAAAGGCACTAGGCAAAAACTTGTATTTATGCCTCAAAACACTTATAAATCATTATAGAATATTTCTTGAACTTATATTCTTATAAAGTTTTCCAAACAAACTAAACAAAAGAATTTATATCTAAAGAGCAATGCTTAAGGCATTGAAGGGACCTTTTCTTATATTTTATGCTTATAAAATTTACATTGAAATGCTTGCATTCATATAAAATCCTATAGAAACACTAACATGCAGTGTAGTGACTAAGCAAACTCATTGGGCCTTATTCATGAAACATGAGAAAAACAAATGTGTGTGTAAATATATGTGTGTATATACAGTATATACCATTTCAGGATATAATATTAATTAATATTAATTTAAGTTTTGTATTTTTACAAAGTTAGATTTTGATTATAATAATGATGACAAACAAATTGATAAAATGTAAATATACACTTTCACTCTTTTTTTCAGGACAGGTTTTCGTTAGTTCAATTGCTTATTCTGCACTTGATCAGCCTGAATGTAGCCCACTATTTTTGAAAGCCTATTTGTTTGTGATCTTTTCTTGTAGAGATGTATATGAGCAACTCTTATTATTTAAAATGTTAGCATTTAGCAATGTGCATTTTGCTCAAACTTTTTTTCAGAAAACAAAAAATGTTCTGTAATGTTTTGTAATTTACGTTATTATATTGATTCGAGATTATATCGAATCGTGAACCTCATATCATACATCGAACCGAATCATGAGATAACCACATCATCCCATCCCTAATAACCACCTACATATATATATATATACGTTTGTCCTAGCATGGTATTTTTGTGTGGTAGCTCAACAGATAGCATGTTGCATTTGTGATGTAAAGAATATGAGTCCTGAAGAGCATGCAAGTCGACACGTGAGCCAAAAGTGTCTTGGAAGTACCAGAAAATGAACTGGTTTCCGCAATTGCACTTTTCATTTCAGATTTGCTTTTTATGACACTGTCGTTTAGATTTAAGGTGTAGGGTAGAGAGGTAGGTTTTATTGATTTTAAACTCATTAGAACATTAACCTTAAAAACATCATCTTTTTGGAAGAGAATTTAACTCTCTTTAAGTGGCACACAGTAGACATTTCACCTCAGAACTGCCGTGATATGTGTAAGGACCTATTTAATGTAATTTTGCAAAAGTGTCGCCACAGTCATGTTATTTTCATGAGATCGGGCTTGCTTTACCACTCTAATCACTGTATACTGTAAGTCTCATAAGAGACAGTACAATATATACAAATGTTGTTTTATGCTGATTTTTTGAATTTTGAAATTAAGTCTACCCTGGATTTCCATTTAGACATTTAGAAAAAATCCATTATGTACACATTTTATAATCTCTTTGAGACTGAATAGATCTCAGATCCAACACAGATTTACTGGTGGCAATTTATTCCTTACTTCCTTACCTTAATATTTATTGTAAACCAGCACTGAATATTGCCCAACAGATTTTCCCCCTCCCTCTAACCATGACCTTTCCTCGCCGTATCAATGTTTACCTCTTAATCAAAGATAAGCACCTTCTGAAGGCGCCGAGCATACATGTGTACACAGTATCCTCCGGAGACAGAGGATAGAGAGCTCTGCTCTCCAGCTAGGAATCTCTGTCCTCTGGCAATTCAGGAGATCATTAGACCTACGCAGTAATAAGAAGCCATCTTGGTTCTCAGCGGTGGGTTAATTGAAGCACAGAGCACTGCGATGCCTGTCAATAGAGATGACACGCTTTATGCTTTTTGTGAATGGCCATGACCTCGGAACCCTCAGGGAGCATGACCACACCCCCTCCACCGCCCCCCACCCCCTTCCCTGTCCGCTCGCTAATCACCATGGTGATGAAGGCTTCTAGCAGCCCAAAGCTCACTGAATAGTAGCCACTTGAGTTTTGGCAGCACGCGGACGCATTCGCAACATGAATAATGTATGCCTCTGGGCCCCTTGTACAAGGGATCTTTGCATTAAGAGTGCAGAGAGTATTGTAGCGATTTTTTTTTTTTTTTCTTGTGAGGGGAGCGATGTCAGGTTACTTTGCGTATTCCCTGGGGGAACTTTGTGGTGGCATGCGGTTTTAGTGAAACTCAGATTGATGTATTTATTTTGTTGTCTAGCCATTTTTGTGTGTGTGTGTGATTCACACGAGATCTGCCTGATATACTCAAAACTATGTTCTTGTGAATATGTCTTTTAATTCCTTTTTAAGTTTCATGTTCTTGTCAATATGTGTTTAGTTTCTCTGGGTAATGTTTCTATAAACATGTGTTTGTGAAGTGACCATTATAAAATGATTTTCCACAAGAAAGTAGCATGCACTAAAGTGCTACTACAGAGTTCTCCCTACAGTAGCCATGGAGACAACTGTACTGTGAGCAGAATGCTAAAATTTCCTTTCAATTTTTCTCAACAGCCAAAACCCAATTTTTTGGTTCATTCCCTCCACAGGTTGCCTGGAGAGAGAGGGAGAGAGAGAGAAAAAAAAACTTGTTTATTAAAAGGGTTATATCACCAAAAATACAAATTCTGTCATCATTTACTCACCCTCATGTCATTCCAAACCTAAGTGATGTTCTTTCTCATATGGAACGTAACATATGTTTTTTTACATACAGTGAAAGTGAATGTGCTGTTGAGCTCTAAAAATGACTAAGCACCATCAAAGTAGCCTATACATACTCCATCGTGCTCCATATATGAAAAAAGTATAATAAAAGCCCATACGACTCGTGCACTATATTTCAAGTCTTTTAAATCCATATGCTAGATTTGTGTGAGGAACAGACTAAAATTAAATATTACTGGAAAATCTTCACTTCTGCCGCAGCTCTAAAATCTCATATTGTTCCGTTACTTTCGGTTACGAGACATGGGTGAACCATTCGCATTTGGCATAACTGACATCAAACCCGGCGTGACGCACCATATGCTGTAAATATATGTGAAAGCAATGAGATTTAAGAGCTGAAGTGGAGGGCAAGATATTCTGTGACTAACAACTGAAATCATTGTCTGTTCCTCAAACAAAGCTATCATATGACATCAGAAGCCTGGAAATATAGCACGCAATGTTGTTGAATGGACAACTATTATGTATATTTATGGCGTCATTTTGGGAGCACCCTCAGTCACCATTCACTTTCATTGTATGGAATACAGCTTTGGTTTATTTAGCTAAACATCTCCTTAAGTGTTTAATGGCAGAAAGAAAATCATATGGGTTTGGAATTACTTGAGAATGGGTAGATGACAAAATTTAAATTTTATGTCTGCATGACTGTTACCTTGTCAACAATTGTCTTATTTGTGCCTGTTTTTTACCAAGGTGTTTTAGGGTGTTCAAAGTGTACATAAAAAAAAAAAAAATACCATAGCAGAGAACTCCATTAAGTCTTTTGAGCTTTGAAACCGCAACCTTTGAGCAATAAAATTGCCCTTTGGGAACAGTTTGATAGATAGATATGTAGATAGATAAACAGACAGACAGAGCAAACTGTTGTAAATGTACTGTTCCAGTATTTTAAAACAATGGACCATAAGCTGGTTGAAAAGAAAAAATGCAGATTTTTTTTTAAAGTCCAGTCACCAGTATGTCTTTTGTTTACTTCACAATAATAAGCTCATTAAAATATAATATCTTTATTTCCCCCACCAGATCCAAGCATGTGGTTGCCCTAGCTGAGCCACTACGTAATTTCAAACTGCAGAAGAGCCATCTAGACCTAGAGCTAGAGATCCTTGAACAAGCTGCTGAACTTGTGGTGAAAGAGGAAGAAGATGACTCAAACAGTGATGACGACTCTGAAGAAGAGAGTGAAGACAGTGAGGAGGAGCAGTCAGACATTAGCACTGTCTCTGAACATGGAGAAAGAACAGAAAACAACCAAACGAGGGTCAGACCTCTTGAACTCCAGGTCAGCTGTGAGGTTCTGAAGAATGATGCTGTGACTGCAGCCTCCCCCCTCCCTGTGGAGCACCAGCATGAATGTGGAGAGCAGCACGAGCCCAGACAGCTGATTGAGGAGCTTGGAGAAAGACTGGAGGAGGGGCTGAGGATCGAGGAGGATGTGCCTCAGGCGAGACATGCTGTTAGTGGCAGTAACACTGAGGGGGAGACAAAGAGAGGAGACGACTACCATCAGTGTGCAGCTGTGGCGGAGAGAGACGCCACAAATACAGCAACCAGTAGAGAGCTACTTGATCCCTGCCTACAGAGGAATCCAGTACGTATCATATCCACTGATGAACTGGACAGTGATGATGATGATGGGGAAACTCTTCTTACAATGGCAAAAGGAGGATCTTAATGGGGAATATTATTGCTTGGCACTAGGACTAATGGATGTATCCTTAAATCTGTCAAAGAGCTTTTTCATGGATTTATATTTGAAATATTGACAGTTTTATTTGTGCCGTTTTCAGAATTGATTGTTTTACAAAAGCGTTGCAGTTAAAAATAAGATATTTTTCTGTTGCTTGTACATTTTTGGGTAACTCTGGATAGTGTTAAATTAAATATTTTGACAAAGAATTGACAAATATTTTGCATTATTTGTGTTTGTGTGTGTGTGATAGTTTATTTTGTTATAATTATTCATATTAATAAAGTAATAAATTAAAATGTAATTTTATTCATAAAATTATTTAATTATTAATTTGTATTTATACTGTAGGTACTTTATCAAAAGTATTACTTATTAATGTTATATGAATTATTAAAATCTTATAAAAAATTGTTAGAATTTTATAAAATTTTGTATTATATTGAAAAAACTATTATAAATGTATTACATAGAAAGTATTACATAAGTACTATTTTCATATAAATTATTTATTAATATTATTTAATACATTATAATTTTTTAAAATTATTTAGAATTATATAATTATTATTTTTAATGTATGTTAACAGACTTAAAAGTATACCAAAAGTATACATTTTTAATGTTGTATATGAATTAATATTTTATATAAATATTTGGAAATTTATTTTAAAAAAAAACTTATATTGAAAAAAAAATATATATATATATATATAAAACTATTACATGGAAATTATTACAAGTACTGTTTTCATATAAATATTATTATTTGATTAATTATAATTATTATTTTTAGTATATAATACAGTTATATAATTATTCTTTTTAATTTATGCTTTCAGAGCTTTATAAAAACAGACACAAAAATACACCAAAATGTCACTGATTAATATTGTATATGATTATTATTTCATATAAATTAGTATTTTATATTATTTTGTAAATAATATTTATTATATTATAATATTTTTTTATTTATTTAATAATTATATTTAATATCATTATTTTTATTGAATGCTGTAGGCATGTTATGAAAAAACAAACAAAATTATAACTTATTTTCATACAGTATAAATTAATGTATTATATGTAAATTAATAATATTTTATATTATATTTATATAATTTTTGATCATGTTTATTATTATTAATAGTTAAAAGCTTTCTAATGCAACAAAACAGCACAAAATCTTAAATTAATTTTTTTCAATGAATACCAGGGTAAATGTCTCCATTCCTGTGGCTCTTCAAAGAGATTTTGAGGGTTCGTTATCTAAATTATCTCATCTTTGCAGCGAGTTAGTGCAGTCTGTGTCAGTGCTGTTATTTACATGCATCTTGTTTGCGGTGATACGCAATCCCTCCACACGACAAGTGTGAGGTTAGCATGTTTCAGTTGCACGCTGTCATTTCCTTGGAAGTCAAGGAGTAGGATGACGATAACAAAATATAGCTGCAAGCGGCAATCATCTGGGACCAAGCACATGTGAAGAAAAGACAAAATAATCAGAATTGACAGAAATGATCCAGTGGATGCAAAAAGCAGAAAAAGGCAGTATAAAATTAATCCATATGACTCCAGTGGTTAAATCCATACCTTTTGAAGCAAAATGATATGGGTGAGAAACAGATCAATGTTTAAATCTTTTTTGACTATAAATTCTCTGGTGATGTGCACATTGAATGTGATCGAGGAGAGGGTCTCTGATTTTATTTCTGTATACACAAGTAGGGCAGAACCCCACCTAAATATCCATCCATTTGAAAACAGATGCACACTATAAATTTCCAATAATGTGATTTGTTACCCCATAATGTGTTCAAATGCTGAAATAGGTATTTAAAAGCAGGCCTAGAATATTTTTTAATTATAAATAATTTATCTGAAAACTCTGTTACACTTTGTATGATAGAGATATGTGCATGTGGGGCAGAGAATCTGCTGCCCTCCCGAACACCACAGTGCCAATAATTTTTCCAATGGGAAATCTGTGGTCAAATATGGTACTGCAAAGGTAACTTTGGTATTAGTGTGTGCCAGCAGTCTTACAGGTTGCGAACATGGCGACCGCTATAGATAAATGTGTGTAAAAGCGTGTCGTTTCTATTGCAAATTCAGACAAATTGGCAATCAAACAACTTGGTCCTGATGAGCTAGACATAAAAATGGTTTGAAAATCAAAAGATGGGCAGTTGATAAGACATTGTTTTGTTTTATTCTATAAAGTACTGACAACATTCCTCCCAAATTCCAGAAATCAGTACTTGGTGGAATAACCCTGATTTTCAATCACAGTTTTCATGCATCTTTGCACGCTTTCCACCAGTCTTTCACATTGCTGTTGGGTGATATTATGCCACTCCTGGTGCAAAAATTCAAGCAGAAATTCAACAGACACTGGAATGGAATGGCAGCCATACATGTAGAGATGCTGATTTAAAGCTACACAATGTAACTTTTGGCCCTCTAAAAAATAAAACTGCATGCATCTTGCAGAAGAACATTGTTTTGGTAATGACATAAGTTGTGCCTCAGCTCTGCTCCTCTGTGTGGATGAATGTGGTTCGAGGCACCGGTGTACACATTGATATAGGACATCTTATCAGAGCGAATGGACAAATAAATAACAAAAGAAAGGAAAAGACGGATATCTGAAAATGTGTCATCTGAGCAGATAAGTGCATATCTTATGCTGTTGTTTTGACTTATTGGAAACATTGATGTTTTGAAATAAATGACTTTACAAAAGTTAGGGTTGTTAACATTAGACATAACGATTGCAAGTCTGATAAGGTCAAACGTTGTAAAGTTTTTATAACTGCAGGATATTCTGGCCAAATAGACCACGGTAGTATGTAGCAAATTAGCTTAAAAAGGGAATTATTTATAATTAATTATAACTGGTTATAATTAATAATAAATATTTAGATTAGATCTTAGAATTAACTGTAGCAGAATCGATATTACAATTACTTGATCTGTCCGTCCACCGAGCAGACAATATAATTATTTATCAATTCTAGGAAGATTACTTTCCTGGCCAAGGAACAATAGCCTTCCTACTTATACAGTGCTAGCAGTAGTTTAGCATGTAGCAAGGAGCAACATTCAGTGACTTTGAATTGTGAGCGGAACACAGAGACAATCAATTGTGAATATAAGGGATTTAATAAATGAAACTATAACTAACATACAAACAAACTAAGCAAAACATACATATATAGAATGAAGAAAAGGAGAGAGAAGAGCAGAGAATGGCAGTATTTCACATCAATTAACCACAACCTAAATGAGAATCATCAGAGGCACAATACACCTTAAAAGGGGTTCAAACTTAAACGCGCATCTAATCAGTTGTAAATGGTTACTTGCATTGGTTTGTTGCTGAATAAGAGTCTTGATGCGGTAGACGAGGTTCTCGACGATTTCTTTAGGAGTGAGTCGAAGAAGTCCACAGCAAATCCACAAAGTTACTTGAAGGTAAACACTGCCAGAAGGTTAAACTCAAGAGGAGAGTTTTGGAGTGTGTTGGTCTCAAGAAGAAGAGTTTTGAGCGATGATTAGTCTGCGTTCTGGAGTTTTACTAGTTCATTACCGCACCCATTTTGTGGGTGGAGTGGCCAATCAGAGGCATGCATTTTGAGCGGGAGAGACATCCTTTGTCTCCGTTTATGGCCCATTCGCATTTTATTGCTGATCTGGACCGCTAGTGCAGCTTTTAATTCAAAACATAGTAAGAACTGTTCGATGCATTTCACGATCACATGGTGTACATTATTGTGTGAGAAATAAAGGGAAGATCATTTTGATACCAAAAAGGTAACCTCCAGATGATATTAAAGCAGAGATACACTCATACACTTGAATATAGGCATTTAACGTATAACTAATACAAGTAAAGGGTTTTAACTAAGTTAATATAATAGGGGAATATACATACAACACATGCATATAGCAGATACATTTATAACTGCTTACTATGGCCTAAAATAGAGAAAATGTCTTTAGGTGTGTGTGTGACGTGTATTGGAATTACTGGAGACAGACAACTGCTCTGGTGCCTGGCACGGGGGGTCACCCCCCTTTCTGTGGAATGTGTTTGAAGCTTGATGGAGACACTCCAGAGGCAACCTGTTTTAGCATCCTTTTGATAGTGATAAAGACCATCTGCAATTTAGCACCCATATAAATGTAAACGCGGAGGCCAGGTCAGTAATTTATATGCAAATGTCAAAAGGCTAAAAGGGTTTTTTTTAAACAAAGTGTAATTAGCCATCACTGATCTTACACAGACGTTACAAGTAACTAATTTATAGATTGTCATTGTTACCAACCATTGGTCAACATCATTTCAAGACTCACATGTCCTTGGCAAGCCTAAAACTTATGCTCTAGGTTAAAACTATCTTCTTTTTTATCTGTCACAATGACAGACAGCATTTGGAATTAAACGTCAATGTTTCAAAGAATTGGTAAATGTGTCAGGAAATGGCACAGGAGACCCAAGTGCAGAGAAAACAAAAACAACAGTTTATTAATCGTAACTGAGAGTCAATATCCAAAAACGTAGGGATGATGCAGAATGGCACAACTCAGACTGTAGTGGGGAGAGGACGAGCACAATCCAGCAGAGGGACACCCAGGCAGAGACGAACGGAGCCGGAGCACTTCCAAACACAGGAAAACCAACTGGAGATGAGAGAAACACGATTACTGCATTTACATGGCCCCTGGTAATCTGTTTGTGATCGGACTAAAAGCTCAGTCCGAATAACATAAAAAAGTCTCATGTAACCACGTCAGTTGGATTAAATTGGCCACATCCGATTTAAATTTCATTCGGATTGCAGAGGTGGTGTAAACCTTTTCTAATCTGTTCGAAAATAAAAAACAATTTGCCATGTAAACACTTGTTCGGATTGCTTTGTGAAACTGGGACGATCTGCGCATGTTCAGTACTGATGCAGTAATGGCGTCATGACGTTCCACACACACATCACACTTTCATCACAGTGGCCATATTTGTGACCATCAGCATAAAGAAGCAACAGCGGTGAATGGAGATACAGCCGTGAAACGATGTCAATAAAAGCATCCAAAATTTGCTTTTGATACATGACAAGTGCCAGGAAAAGTGTGTACAGGTCTGGTCAGCAGAAATGTTGCCAGATTTGACTTTCGCAGACATTTAAAAATATTTTATTCACGATTCATCTCCGTACGCCAGTGTTGTATCGAATTGTGTTCCCCGTTGGAACCTGTTTCCCCCTAGCCCCGAGAGGGTATGGGGTTAGGGTAGCTAGGGTACGGTAGGGAACGGTTAGGCTTAGGTTTAGGTTTATGCCTGGGGGGAACGCATTCTGACAACGGAGAATGTTACTGTCAAATACTGTTCCCCCCATACAGATCCCGACGCAACACACAGAAAGCAACCGAGGCAAACAAACTTATGCAAATATGCATGGAGTTTTATTACTATTGTGTTTTATTTATGTTGTCATGCATATGATGTCTCTTTTGTAGCATGGCTAATTTTAAAATTATCCAGCATTTTCCATATCAGCTTGCTGTGTAAATATTTTTACATCGTAGTCTGGCGGCGTGAATAAATTATGTGCATCGAAATCTTATGTGTTGTTTAATGACTAACGTTTGTATGCTGTATAGTGATGTTATATTGCTTTTTATACAATGTGTAACAATCATCACACATCTTACACGGTTGAGGTATTATAAATTTAGAAAAAGTGTTTAATCGCTGCTCTCCCCCTTCATCACTGGTTGACTTTGTGATTTTTCTCTGGTATGAAAACAGCTGTATCACTTAATTAAGCTTTATATATAGAAATAAAAGTTTTGCCGACTTTTGTCGCATCCCACAACACAGCACAGAAGGTATGTAGAGTTTTGGTCATATACTGTAATGTATATGGCAGTGAGGTCATAGAATTATATCACATGAAACAGGTAAATAGAACTGACATCTTGGCTCAATTCAAAGGCGGTATACTTCAAAGCTGGATGTTTTTATTGTTGCTGGAAAATGAGTAGATAGTATATTTGATACATGTGTGACACTCCTGTTCTACCCGCCCCGTATGGGACTGGCATCTCCGGCATGGGAGTTGGGTGCGCTAACAAGGAGGGCTAAAGGCTACAGCCTCTAGCGTCAGTCACTAGTGCACCTCTTGAGGTCAGGAGAGTGAGGTTTATACACATTGCACAGCTATCTATCAGCTGGCCACCATTACACTCACCCCCCTAAACCTCACTCCCATCCGGGTCACGGCACCATTGTGACGCTCCTGTTCTACCTGCTCCGTTCGGGACTCGAACCGGCGTCTCCTGAGTGGGAGGCGGGTGCCCTAACAAGGAGGCTAAAGGCTACAGCATCTAGCATCAGTCGCTAGTGTACCTCTTGAGGTCAGGAGAGTGAGGTTTATACACAATGCACAGCTATCTATCAGCTGGCCACCATTACACATATAAACACTCACATCAATCCAATCACTTCATGTAGCGTTATGTAAACAGAACGTTAAGAATCATCGATCGGAATGATTTCAAGCACACAATGAACAAGCCTTATATAGGGTGAGAAAATGAAGGACAGGTGCGCTGATAATCAAGGAGCTGCTTGATCAGCGTCTCCAGTCTCCATAGAAACGCTGATCACCCTCACCAAGCCACACCTGAACACACACAGAGCAAACAGGACAAACTCACTGGAACTGTGACAAAATGACGGAGATTTTTCAGTTAACGCAACCCCTGGCCCCACCTATATTGGTCACGAGCCACAATACATCAATCATTATGTTACTTTGTTACTGCAGGATTAATGTGTTGCTTAAAATCAGTAGCAGTTCTAGCTTGTATGGCGCCCTGGGCGAAACCCACTTCAACACACCCCCAAAGTTGTGTGGTCAAAGGTTGGTGTGGGTGCCTCGTGCCGACCCCCGCAAGATGCAGCTGCCCATGTCGCCCATGCCTAAATCCGCCACTGCTTAAAGTGTAAGCAAAGACAAGAAATGTATTGTTGTGTGACTCCCTCTGGTGGACAATCAGTAAAACAGACTGTCTTTCTCCATATTTCTAACAGCTTAAAAATGCAGTTGTATAAATAGCTATTTCTTCTGTTTTAGCACTGTCAAATGGATGTAATTTTGTGAGTGGCCTAGAATGTTCATTTTTCCATATTTTTTTTAAGTTTACTAAGTTTTTAAATTGTGCTCACAAGATACAAGGCCAATTAGTTATTACGGGCCACAGCCCAAAATGTATTTGATTATATCTTCAGAACGATTTGAAATAACAAAATTCTTTTAACAACTTTTTGTCTGGAGGGTCTTTAGATGATGTATACTCATTTTTGTGCGAATCGAAAAAAAAACAGCCTCGGACAAATTCGAAAAAGTAGGTTTTTCAAAAAAAATATTTATGCTAAAAAGTTTTCTTTCAGGAATGGAAATCCTTGTGACAATATCACTGGGGGACACTGTTGGATTCAGAGAAGCTAAAAATGTATTGTAGCCTATACGGTTCCGGAGTTATGAGCAAAAACGTGAATTTGCTAATTATACCGCCACCATGTGGTCGATTGTCACACAATTTGATATACGGCTTCGAGCTGACACCCTGCTTGTGTATAGTAATTTCCATAATCCTTGGCCATTCCTACAATGAGTTATCAGGTGCTGAAATTTGATTGGCCGCTGGCAGCCATATTTGCTGATTTGTCAAATCGATTTTTTAAGTGTATGTTAGCACTTGAACCAAAGAATATGCATATTTAATTTGAACTTTGTCACTCACACGGCTGCAAAGTTATGACTTTTTGTTGTAGTGCCTCCCTAGTGGCAGAACTGTACGAAACATTGCATACACCTTCAAAATGTCCTGCTGACTACTCAATTACTCAAATCGTGTTAAACCGAAGGAATTGTATTGTTAATATCTTCGGAACAATTTGGCGTATCAAAATTCTTTGAACAACTTTTTGTCAGGAGGGTCTGTAGATGATGTGTATCATGTAATATAAATTCGTGCCAATCGGATAAATGGCCTAGGAGGAGTTCAAAAAAGTAGTTTTTTCAAACAATTCAAAATGGAGGAAAGATTCTGTGGACGGAAATTAGATATATGTTAGATAAATTTTTGTAGGGCTTGATCCAAGGAATCAGATGAAAGAGGAATTTTGATTCTAGCCCTCACGGTTCCGGAGATATGAGCCGAAACGTAAAGGTGCTTATTGTAGCGCTACCTAGAGTCGGATGGGTGTGCGTGTATGCGCCTGAGTAGTGGTTGGGATTTGGGACCATCCTGCTAAGTTTGGTGTCTTTAGGACTTACGGTCTTTGCTGCCCATTCACTTTTAAGGCAGAATAATAATAATAATAATAATAATAATAATAATAATAATAAAATCCTAACAGATACAATAGGTTTCCAGCACCTTCGGTGCTTGGACCCCTAAAAATTATGGGTGGGGTACAGTATTGTGCAAAAGTCTTAGGCACATAAGATGTTTCCCAAAAACATTTGTCTTAAGATGGTTATTTATATCTGCTACTTTAGTGTGTCAATAGGATATATACATGTTATACCCCCAAACATTCCTTTTGCAAATAGAATAGAATAGAATAGAAGAACAGGGAGCCCTACAACAGATGGCATGGCCCTCGCAGAGTCCCCCACTGAACATCTGGTCAGTCTGGGATTACACGAAGAGACAGAAGTAATTGAGACAACCTAAATAAATAACAGAACTGTGGCGAATTCTCCAAGAAGCTTGGAACATCCTATCTACCAACAACCAAGAAAAACCAAGTAGGAGAATTGGTGCTGTTTTGAAGGCAAAAGTGTTCACACCAAATATTGATTTAGCTTTTTTATGTTTACTGGACTTTGTATGACGTTAATTGATTAATGAAAACTATTTATGTCTTTATCTTTGAACATTTTTCACAAGTGCCTAAAACTTTTGCACAGTACTGTATATCAGCAGGAAATGTTAGTTACAGCCCTCACAATCTCTTGAGGGAACTCAGATATGTTTCTGTTGTAATTCAGCCAGCAAAAAACTTTAAAGACTTGGATTGCTTTGTACTCTGCTAAATCATTCTCTTGTGTGGAAAACTGTTTAAAGTGTTGTTGTTTTTTTGTAGATTATTTTTTGTTACCAAATAGAGTTGAAATCTGCAGATCTGTTCCACTTGCGGCAGTTTTGAGTTAAATTGATTGATCTGTCCTCTGTGAATTGGTGAGTCTGGTGAACACAGTTCAATATTGTAGAGAGGCGAGAAACAAACAGGGAAGCACTTGTCAGGCAGATAGATGGGGGTTGTGTAATGTGCAAGTGGGAATAGAGGAGATAAAGTGGCAAGATGCCACCTCAGTCATTTTAGAAAGCAAGCAGAGTCTAACTGACACTGCAGTCTGCAGCCACACCTTACTTAAACAAATGTCTATCCACTAAAGTGCTTTAAAATAAAGCAGCAACATGCAAAGCCATTTACACATGCTAGGATTTTTAATAAAATATTACAAATTTTGGGTCGAGAGAGTTTGGCTTTAATATTAGTGAGAAACAATTAAGAGACATTATGTCAGCTTGAAGTCAAAATTGAGCCTCTTTACTCTCTTAATACACTGTCCTGGTCTTATGCACAATTAATCAGTGCAGGTTATTCCAAAGGGTGAAAAAGTTAAGTTTTTCACCAAAACATAATTACTTGCTTTGCCTTTTTTTGGCTGATGTGACCTAGGCCAAGCGGGCTAACCAATAGCCAGGCATTTTATTAGGCTACTATTAAAAGTAACATAGCCTTGTCCTCATTCTTGTATGAAAAGCCCACTCTTCACGAATCAGTCAAGTCTCGCCTTCTATTATTGTTAAATATTCTGTTTTGCTCTGTAATATTTCACATTACGGAAGTTGGGTTGCGAGTGCCATGTCATGTTGACTTTTAAGTCATGGGCAGTTTGTCTGTTTGCTTTAAAAAGAAAGAAATAGCTTGGACTATATGCTGTTTTAGGCAACAAAGTCTTGTTGGCACACACCTCAGTCACTTAGTGAGTCTGTCCAATACATTAGAGACAGACTCTGTCTCTCTATGTACTAGAGCTCTTTATTTCTGCCAGTCTCGCCATCACTCCGCCTCTCTTACTCTTCAAATTTCTCCTTTTTGTGTTCTCTCACTCTCTCTGTGGTACTGTCTTAAGGATGGATGATGTTGTTAAAGTAGCTCCCTCCAAGAGGAGCCAACCGGGCTCTCCAGCAGCACCTGGGGATCCCAATCATTTGTCCAACCTCCTCCCTTATCCCTCTATCCTTTATTTTCACTTCATTGCTTTGTAGCTTGTGGGAGCCCACCGGCTTTAGCAGCCTCTACCCTGTGGGGTCCTCCATTGATTAAGTGACACTCTGTTGAATCGCCATTTTTCATTGTAAAGAGGTGCCTATATTTCCCATTATGATGGCCACCCCTGGGAGCTAATCTGGTGCTTCATACCATATGTTGGCTTGAGCTTTTTCAACTTTTTAGTAGGTTTCACCTGCAGCTAAGGGGTCATTTGTGCCTTTTTTAAATGTATTCAGCTGACAAAACTGGACAAATGTGGTTGTGTTTCAAGAGGGGTTTTTTTTCTCACTATTCTTAGTAATGTGCAGTAATTACGTCTAGCTCTAACACTCCGTTCTTGAGTTCCTCGTTGAAGTCCAGCTACTGTTCATCTGTTAACTGCCTTTGTGGGTGCGTGTTTCTTGCTAGTATTGTCAGTAAAGCTCATTGCGAGAAAAGACCAAGTTGGTATTGCTTATATTCTTTTGCTTAATACAAGTTTTTACAATTTGCAAATGCGCAAACAAGGCATTAAAATTTCCAGTAGACACTTTCTCATTAGTATTGCTATTGCTCATTGTAACAGGTTCATTCAGTCATGTAGATGAGGAGACAGGAGCCGGTTGAACACTCCAACATCAGACTTTAATTAACAGGAAAGCTTTTCAGCTTATAAGTGTAACTGGTCCTGCCAGCCCGCTCCGAGCGGGATTTGAACCGGGGTCTCCGGCATGGGGGCAAGCATGCTAACAAGGAGGCTAAAGGCTGCAGCCCTTAGTGTCAGTCGCTAATATGCCTCGTGAGGCAAAGGGAGTGAGGTTTACACACACTGCACAGCACATACCAACTGGATACTGTTACACTCATCCCCTTAAACCTTACTCCCATCCAGGTCACTGCACCACAGTAACTGGTCCTGTTGACCTGCTCCAAGTGGGATTTGAACTGGGGTCTCCAGCATGGGAGGCAGGCATGCTAACAAGGAGGCTAAAGCCCCTAGCGTCAGTCGCTAGTGTGCCTCTTGAGGCCAAGGGAGTGATGTTTACACACACACTGCACAGCACGTTACACTAGCACCAACTCAAATATGAACAAGACACAGCCAGAACTCGGGCGTGTGTCACTCTTCTCTCTCGTCTGTGGACTTGGTTGCCTTTTTATCTCCCCGTCTTTCACTGTGAACACAGAACATGTAATTAGCAATAATTTGCCCCAGGTGGGGATCCTTACTGCTTCCTCTCTCCCTCAGACGATCACTCGACCATGCCCCCACCTCCACACTCATACTTAGGGTTAGGGATTTGAACAAACTTCTAACCCCAAATATTAAACTTTGCAGTGTAACTCATCACTGTTTGTGCTACAGAAATGAATGACAGCTCAAATCGTGCAGCTTGTTGAGGAGAGGTGTTCTTTTACTTTTCTAAGTAACTGGACTTACAATTTTTACCTGGCAGACAAAAACAAAAAACAAAAAAACATGCAAAAAAATCCATAAGCTGTGTCCCAAACGACACACTATACACTATGCACTTACAAAATGTACTATGCACTCAGCCATGTAGTGTATGAATTTTAGTATTGTCCCAAATGGAACACTTAACGGTTTTTACTACACAGAAGCATTCGCCGTTTAACAGCTGATGGAAGTGATGTTTCAAACCCAAGCATTGTGTTGCCACTAGCTTTAGCATGCTATCCACCCTCAGTTCAACACTTATATCTCAATAATATACATATTCACACAGCATGGTATGATGGTAAAGTGTTTAACTCACTTTTGTAAGGTGCCGTCTTCACAGAAGTTTCACTAGTTGTCATATTCTCCATTGTTTACAATTGTTTTGCCAGATCACCCTCGCTGCCGTTAACTCCACCCCTTCCGTTATGTATGGCAAGCCGCTTGTGCTGAGTACACGGTGTCCAACATTCCACACTCAGTTTTGATGATTGAAAAAGTGCATCATCCGGGTACTCATAGTACACTTCTTTTTGTTGCATTTTCAATGTAAACCAGTGGTGCAGTCGGGGCCATATGCACGTATACGCCGTTTGCTTACTTTTTTCTTAGGGCTGTTTGCGTATAATGACTTCTAAGGATCAATATTTACATATACCCTTGGTGTACCCACTTGTTTTGCTGCTTCAGAAGTCCATAATCTACTGTCATTAGTTTTCCTTTGACTGTATTGGATGCTGTTTTGTGAAACTGGAGATTCTTTGTTGTAATTGGTGCATTATCACTTGAATTCTGCCATTCCCCGCCCCTGACAACCGTTGTTGCCACCATCATCGACTGAGGGAATTTATGACAGTGAGTGGAGAGAGTCACCCTCACGCTGAAGCAGTATCAGATCAAATTAATTTATGAAAAATGCCAAACGTCCTGTAAAATAAGGAATCGTCCTATAATTAAGGGAAAAATTTGCGTTCCGTATGAAATCCATACATGATGCCGTTTGTCCGTCTCACACACACAAAATGCTGAGAATGTTTCACAAATAGGGAGAAATGGACCTGAAACACACACACCTTTTGTTTGAGTTGTGTGAGATATCGGTTGTTGCTTTACACGGACGCTACACTTGACAGAAACAACTGGGGGAAAGATCAGTGACAATCATAGGATGTCTTCTGTCTTCTGGATGTCTTTTGTCAAAATCATATAGCATTCGAGTGCATGTTAATTGTTTCCCACCATTGAGATTTTAAAACATCACTAAACGCACCTATTCATGACATGCCATTCCTATTATGGGAAGATATATGGAAAATTAATAGAATTTAAAAATTTCGATATACAGTATTTATGTTAACAGAAATAAAATTATAAATATTAGTTTACAACTATATTTCCTAGATATCAATCACAGACCATGTAGTGGCTCATTTAACCACAGAGAGTCTGCCCTGTTATTGTCCACCCTGATGCTGCCCATTTAATTGGATGGACTGCTGAATATTTTTGTAATATTTATTGACCAATATGACTAAAACAATCTTTAATATGTCCCTGTAATGATGAAACATGTAGAAACTTGTAAGAAACTTATTTTCCAAAAGTTTGAAAGCCGGAATGCCACCGAATTGTAGGAATGACCCATTTGCTATATGTACAGAGTTGCAGTTCCGCAGCTCTCTATACACAGATTAGCAGTCTACAGTAACAGTAAAGTACAGTCTATCTACCTTATTTTGCAACACGGAAGTAAGCAGCGGCTGCATTTCCGGCAAATGTGAAAAGGTTCCGCTGGCATTGACCGCAGGGTAAATAACTAGGTTATAATACCAGAATTTAGTGATATGGTCTTATAAACTATCACAAAGCCACATAATGTACAGCAAAGAATTTAATATTTTAGTCTAGTTTTAGTCAATGAAAACTGTTGACATTTTCGTCATATTTTAGTCACATTTAGTCACATTTAGACAGATGCAACATCAGGAAAGTGTTGCACTATACGTAAATCATTGCTATGATTTTAACTAAATAACACAAACCCTGAGTATCTGGAAAAAGAAAACTCTACACAATCAAAACTAGGTGGTATTATGCTCACAAAGTAGGCTAGTACTTTATGCAGATTATGCAGGCATATTACTGCAGACACCTTTTTTTGAGGTATGTTTTTTATTCAAATTCATTTTGATGCCAAATCAAATTCATTTTTGATGGTAATGTGAAGGACAAATAAACTCAGCATTGACACCAGATACATGCCAAAAAGTCATTGGTCTATACTCAGTCCTACATTACCTTTGCCACTCATTTTCAGCTCCTAAACAACAGTTTGCTAGCCTATTAGCTCAATGAGTTCGGTTTAGCTATAAAACACAGCCTATATAATGTAACACCACCGCCTTGTCTTAATATAGCTTACTAAGTTGTCTAATATAGTTGTCAGTAGTTGTCTTAATATAGCTTTAAAAAAACAACAACAACCTAACGTTACCACAAAGACGTTAACCTACCTCAATTTCTTTGTGGTTAGCCTTCATATGCCGCTTGAGGTTTGTTGTATTCTTTCTAGATATTGTGTGTCCACATTGCTTCCCTTCCAATATAACAAGGCATTTTTTTTCTCAGCCTCATTATAGAGAAAATGGGCCCAAATATCAGATCTTCTCTTTCTCCCAAGTTCAGCTGTTGCTGTCATTATTAAACGAACGTTAGCTGGACCGGTTGCACCAGCTATACGTAATTTACAACTTAGCCTAGTTGTGCTGTAAATGGGCACTAAGTCACAATTTACGCACTACTAAATATTTTAACGTTGCACCATTAAACTTAGGTAGGACGTAACCCAGGTATAAACTAAATATTTACGGAAGACTCAGACCAGCAGTAACGGATGGAATAAAAAAGCAGACTCACTTAATGACATCAATGAGCTCATGTTTTGCGAGACAAGCTTCAATCCTTTCGACATACCTGATGATGTTGACATTTACACTCGTTTACATTTACGAGAGAGAAAAAACGTACTTTTAAGCGACTCTTCAGCATGAAACCGATCTAACGGTGCAGTTTTCAGAGTGCGTCGCCCGGTGTCAATTTTCAACACATTCAAAATACATATAGGATATTAAAATGAATAAATGTCTATTTTTCCAGCCTGTTATTATTAGTATAATTATTTATTTATCACCCCTTATTTATTTTAGATACAGTTCCTATATATTGTTATTTACACAGGGCAAATATACTATTTATCAAACATACTTTTATTATCGTATTTTAATGGGAATATAATTTATTACAGCTGACAGTTACGTGAACAAACAAGGTTTGAACATCAACCGTAACAAGATCAAATTGAAGCTGTTTATTGGATCAATACAGGTAAACGTCATATTATGCCACTACGCATTACTTTTTCGGAGATCTTACAACCTACTAGTTAAGTCTTGCCTTAAGAACAGGTGGTGCAACCAAATTAAGCACTGATTTATTTACAAACTAACAGTGGCAAATTCTCAGGGCCAGCAAAGCCTTCTCTTCTTCTAACATGCCAAATAAATAAATATTTTTCATCCTTTCATTCTCAATCACCTTTTTGCCTATGTATTTTTAATCACTTTCCACTCTTAATTAATCTACAACAAATAGAGAAAAACTAAAAGTTTATCCAGTCAGAATTTATTCCTTGCTGCTTACAAGTGTAACAACTGTTTCACAAATCGCACGCCCAAAGCCCGAAGCCGAAGCAGCCCGTGAACTTGAGCTCCACCCCCTCAGGCCTTCAGAATTTGTTCAGAATCCCTCAACAGTGCAAAGGAATGGGCAACTAAAGTCAGATTGTCCGATTCATCAGCCAATCAGATTGATTCATTTGTTCTTGGTGGGTGTGATCTTTAGGATATGTCCCGGTCGAGGCCTTCTAGCTGGCCTTGAGTGACGCAATCACGCTTTAAGTGATGTACGTAATTCAAGAGCGAAAAGCATAAGATCAAGCTGTCTGACGTGTCGGCTGTCATCATTGCTGGTATTGCCGTTGAGAAAGAGATCCTTATGATTCACAAACACAAGATGTTCTGCATGACCGTGTGATTGCTTAATTTATTAAACAGGAAAGGAGGACTGATTTTCACTTCAAGCAAATTTTGCAAGCAAAGTGCTTTTTGCATTGTTATAGCAACATCAGGAGTTTTCTAAGTGTAAATTAGGCTGCTTGAGCAGTCAGTGTCGGATCAAGTTTTGAAAAGTAGTGCTGCGTTCCATTCAACTCGGAAAGTCGGATTTTACAACATCCTACTAGGAAAAGTGCAATGGAATGCAACTTGAAGTCAGAATTACAACTTGTAGGCTCGTGCAGAAATTCTCAACTCCGATTTCGCTGAGATGCAGGGGCATGATGTCACACGAACATGTCCACACTCAGGGAGATATACAAAGTGATAAACATTCACTTTATTAAGTAATATCGATAAATGTGTTCGTTTCCCCATTACATGATATTAAAGCTTGTTTGGCAAATGCCTGCAGAAATAGGTGTATAAAACATTATAGTCTCTTTTGATAATTGTACACCTGAAGCACAAATGCTAGCGCTGCAGCATTGTTTATCAGTTGGGTTGCTAGGAGACATCTCTAATGAGAGTCAAACCCCTGCTAAGCTAATGGGAGCATTGCAGTTCCGAATATCGGGGAATGGAATGCATTTATGGTCGGAGATATCAAGTAGGAATATCCCACATCCAACTTGAATGGAACGCAGCATAACCATGTACTCTGATGAAACGAAATTTATTGCAAGCAACATTTAAATCACAAATATTATTAGATAGATTTTTCCAGGTATTATAGACCTCCTTGGTAGATATGAAAAATTATGATTTTTGAATGTCTGTTCGGGAGATGTTCGTTTAACAAAACAGTCATGCTGCAGTTCAAATTAGGCTTGCTTGAGCATTAAGTGTTGTTTCAAGTTCTGGCTTTTGTGTGTGGACGTATTTTTAAAATGTCAATTGGTATTACTAGTTAGCTGTGACATAATGTATGATAGGGTGCATAGGGTGTCTTATTCATTGTGAAACTGTGTTTTCTTAATGAATCACACTGAAGGACTAGACTTTAAATGCACCGCCCACCACTGCAAACTAATTAGTAGTTACTAAGCCCTTAGTGTGAACTTTACGTCCCAACTTACGTGAGAACATATGCACAACCCTACCCTGGTCACCATTCACTGTTCACCATTCATTACACTGTAAGGATCAACAGAGCTGAAATCTTTGTTTGTGTTCAGCAGAAGAAAGTCATACACATCTTAGATAGCATGAGGGTTATTAAATGATGAGAGAATTTTCATTTTTGGGTGAACTATCCCTTTAATACCAGGTGTAAACTGGGCCAAAGAAGCTGCATTCTTTTAAATGTACTAAATAGCCAGTATTTACAATCTTTTGGTATGTCAGCTTACAAATGGCTTACTTTAAGTTCTCTCTGCATGTTAAACTGTGATATGGAAGGCATTTTATCTTAAAAAAAATCACACACTTCACCTTTTAAAGGGTGAGATTTAGTGTGTCTTCTGTCAGTTGTCATTGAAACAATTCAACAGTTTTTTATACTGGTGGAATCTGTGTAACACATTGCCTCAGACTGCCATGACCTGCACTAGGTTTACTGCTGACAAAACAAGGACAATGTGTACACCCATACACAGGATCCCTTGTGTGCGATACTAATAGAGAACCCAATCTCTTTTAAGCTGTGCGATTCCGGTACTTGAGCAGATGAATAACCCTAAAGGATAAATTAATCTGTTGGTCTCCAGGGCCTGACTTCTCCAGTAACTGTGCAAGCAGCGTTTTCCTCTGTGCCATCTCTTCCTTTGTCTCTCTGTCTCCCTCTGACTCTCTGGACCTGTTTACACCTGTTATTAAGATCTGTCTTGGGCGATTTGATCACAGGTGGTCAGGCGAGACAGATCGCAACATCCCAAATATGTTTCCTGTGACCACTTGTGATCAAATTTTAAGAGGAGAGTCTCTTGTTTCATGACTGTATACAACACACACTACATCAGTGATAACTGCATGCTGTTGATAAAGTGCAAAAAATTAAAAAAATGGGTGCATAGTTTCTCCCAATTTTACTTTCATTTTAATCGAACCACACACGTTATGTTTCAACCAGAATTCTCAGTTATTTTAGTGAAGTATCTGTGTTCTCGTGAATGTATGCGTTTGTGCTTTTCCAAATTTTCTGATATGTATTTGCTGTTCATAATTTTCCGATTGGACGATCGTTTTGTTTGAGAGATGCATGTAATCGGCAAAGTTTAAAATTCTTGTTGTCCGGGACACATCATGGGGTGAATTCACTAAACAGTTGCACCACTTTTGCACATGGTATTTCAGTGTAAATACCTGCATCTTATTCACTAACCACCTGCAATCTAGTTTAAGCAGACACTATCAGCACTGAAACAGCGCTGCGTCTTGAGTATATAGATGAAGTCATTGTTATTCTTTTCTGTGCAAACACACCTCCTTTCTAGGTTCATTACAGATTGTGTTTCATTTACAAAACCCTGTGATATTTTCCTTGGTGCAATAAACATCGCACTATCAGCAGAAAGCAGGTGGTAAACTGAATTTTAGATAAAAGAGATGTCACGGCAGTAGAAATTCATGAAAATAATTATCAAATGATGGAGAAGAGTGTGTAACTTGGCATAGATCCTGTACAGTCCCGGCAGAGTATGCCATGACAGCAGTGGTCTGCTGCATCCTCCGCTATATAGCGCTCAGCTCAGAAACGTCCTGCAAAATCGGAAATTGCATCGTGCAAATTGCATTGTGCACCGATTTTTTGGGTGTGTTTGCACTGTTGCCTGATCTGCATAATTCCTTTAGTGAATCAGGCACTAAATCAGCACAGATAGCACATGCAAATAAACGGCGCTTTTCATTCTTAGTGAATTCCTCCCATAGCATTTACACAACAAACGCAATGTTGTAACTTTTGCTTTTGATCCACTCACAAAACATTTTGGTCCATGTTTTCACCTCTTACACTTCTCTGCTCTCCATTTGCTAACGGATTGGAGCGGTAAACGGGTCTCTGTTTATTCTCTTTGTCTCTTTGCTTTCAAATTTTAGGAGTTTATTAAGGTTTCTTTTTGTTACTTTAATAGTGATAGAGGAAAGAGCTGCTAGTTTTGACTAAAGTCCTTGTGCTCGTGTTATGGATGTCTTTTCGTTCATTCTGATGACACTAAAGCACTAGTTTTAACTGAAGCTTTGCAAATAAAGCAACAAATCCATAGAGAGCTACAGTCAGTGGCCCATTGAGAGTTCAACAGTTCCAACATGCCCAAGCTTCCGAATGCACTCTGAATGGTAGAAGCAGCGCTGTTAAATTGCTCCCGTTAAGAGGAGCAATATAGTGGCATAGAACGTTCGTGAGAGTGTGTGTTAAATCACTCCTCACTCACGGCAGACATTCGCTATCAGGCTGCTTAATGGAGACAGTTACCCCTGCCTATCTAACAAGGTCAGTGTTTGGAACACTGGTGTATGTTATAGACAGAGTGAGTGTATTTAAGCCATTGTCCCGCTCTTAGCTCTCAGATTGCAGAGGCACTTTATGCAGCCCTGAATCTTGCCCTGTGTAGCCTTACTCACAAGGCTACGGTAACAATTAGTTGAGGTGTCAAGTTCAAGTAGCTTGACTGTAATGTGAATATACTCCCTTTGTTTGGGCCATTGAAGGTATTTTCATCCCACAAGATGATGGCCTTTTCTCTTTGCGTGCCAAAGGCTTCTTTGTTAAATTAATTTAATTCATTTTCAAGAGTGCCATGTTTGTGTAAAAGCTTGATAAGTCAGCGTAGCAAAGTCAGGGTAGTTTTACCCAAAATTAAATCAGAACTTTCTCACCACGGGACTCGCTAAACCACACTATAAATCTTGACTTTGAAGAACTGCTGCTTTGAGAAAAGCTGCAATTCCTTATTTGTTTTCCATTTGAAACAGAAGTCAGAGATAATTAATATTTTAGCACAAGCTGTTGTTGGAAGAAAGTTGTGCTTGAAGAGACAGGGGGAAAATTGGAAACCACAGAAGCAGCAAGCCAACCTGTCAAAAGTTCTTCTCACCAATCCTCACTCTCGCTCTCCACAAGCTGAGGAACAACGGTGTGTTTGTGGAACTCTTTCGTTCAGCTGGTGCCTGAGATCTGCGTTCTTCTTTGTTGAGGTATTTACATGTTTGAGTATGCTTGTGAACAGAGATGGGAACTCAAGAAAAGACTTAAATCACACTTAAAGGAATAGTTCACCCAAAAATGATAGTTCCCTTATCATTTACTCAACTTGTTTCTTTCTTTTGCAGAACACAAACAAAGATTTCTTTTGAAGGATATGTGATGTGTGTTTGTTTATATAATGCAAGTCAATGGGGTACAAAACTTTCAAGCTCCAAATAGGACCTAAAGACAGCATAAAGGTAATCCTTAAGACTTGAGTGGTTTAATCGAGTGGTTTAATCCTTAGTGTGAGGGAAAACAATTCCAGGTTACCATTTGAGAATTGACCTACAGTAAAACTCATGACAAAGAACTGAGACATGATTTAGACTTGGCCTTGAAAGACTTAAGACATTGACTTGTACAACTTAATACAACATTGCACATTCAATTAAAGGGATTAGTTCACCAAGAATGAAAATTATGTCATAATTTACTCACCATGATGTCATTCCGAATTCGTAGGACATTTTTTCATCCATAGAACTCAAAAGATGTTCTGGAGAATGCTAGGGACTTACCATCTCAGTCACCATTCACTTTTATTCTATGGAAAAAAGTTGCAATGAAAGTGTTCGGTGATTGTGGCTAACATTCTGCCTAACATTTACTTTTGTATCCCTTGACTTGCACTCTGAGCCACATTTGTCCAAAGAAAGGAGCGAGTCCAATAACACGAGGCTACTTTTGAACTCTGTAATTTGTCTGACGGGTCTGCAAGACTGGTGAACTCCTCAAATATGTGCCTGTGCTTTTTCACAGAATTTTGTGCTAACTATGCCTTGTGGTGAGGCACACTAACAGCTTAGGAACAAAGGTTATGCTATCATGCTTATAGCTACGCTTGCTCTCCCATTCTGTCCTAAACAAAGTGTTCTGAAAAATAGCTACCTCAACTGCCCTCACACTACTTGGATTTTAAATTAATGTTATTTATCTAGCTTCCACTCTAACCTTAAACCTCAATGAGGTTTGGTTTGTTTTCACACAATCTCCTGTTATTTATTACAGAGCTTAACATTGATATAGAGTGTGAATGTGTTCACTCCACCCACTGCCTTGTTATCTCTTCATATTTTGCAAGGTTGTGAGGTTGTCACATGCCTAGCTTAGTGGCTTTTCTGTCACTCCACACACACACAGTGCCCCTGGGGATGTGGTGTAGAGAGACAGATCTCCTTACATGTGCATGGCTGAATGTGTTAGCTTGTCACCCCCTAGACTGCCCTCTGTGACTCCTGTAGCATAGCTCTCACTGCCTGAGTGGTGTGTATTACAACTGCATGCCACACACAAAAGTTTGATGCACATAGACAGAAACAGCAAGTGATGGCCTAGCCAACACACAAAAAACATGCTAGCCCTGGTCCAAAACCTAGCAAGCTTCCTTGCTGTCTGCTGCCTTCTACTGAAATGGAATCTCATAAGTGAGTGATTTGGAATGCTCTACACAGACAGCAACTCTGCGCACATTACACTCATCATCGTGCACGGGAAACTGGCTTCACAATAGGGTTTGAAGTAAGCAGTAGTCATTAAGATAACCGAGCAATACTCTAATAAACATGTAAATGATGACAGAATTTTCATTTTGTGTACACTATTCCTTTAAAATGCTGTCTAGGTAGGCAGCTCACTAGGTTTTGGTACAGAGCTACTGTGTACAGTGCCCTGAAAATATGTAGGCTATACATATTGAGTCCAAGATGTTCAACCTTTGAGAGTCAAATCCATCAATCATATTACATTTCATGTGCAGCTAATGTGCTTCCAAACAGATTGTACATTTCTAGTTTGCATACATACTCTTTCACTGTCACACATAGCTACACACTAACAATATGGGGAATGTGTGAGGGGCCACTTCAATAGAAAGGCTTCATCAACCCAGCGCGTCATTACAATGTAACACCCTGCTGCCGCTTGGGTCTCTTTCTCTCTTTCGCTCTCTCTCCCTCCCTCTCCCTCCCTCCTTCCTCTCTCTCAAGGATTCTTGGGATTGTCAAGGACTTTCCTCGACTTGTCAATGCCACCAGAATTCTGTGGTCTGAAACAAGACACTGTGCCCATAACAGAAGCCAGAGTTGGAGTCAAGACCAGACTCTTTCAAGACCCAGACTAATACCAGACCCCCTAAGACCCAGACCTAGACTGATCCCTCAAAGGCCTGGATCCAGACCAAGACCTAAGACCCAGATCTAGGTCAATAGCAGAGCCCCTAAGACCAAGACAAACACCATACCCCCAAGAACCAGGCCAATACAAGACCAACTAGTGCCAAAACCTAAACCAATACCAGACCTCATACGATCTAGGCCAGGGGTCGGGAACCTTTTTTCACTAAGGAGCCAAATTTTTAATTTTTGGTTGATGCATTTTTTGGAAAGAGCCATAGCAAAAACTAATAATTTACTATTTTCAAAAAAGTTTTTCAATTAAATAAAATGTTTATTATGCCCATAGACTACTCAAAAACAAACAAATATGCAACAATTAAAAGTAACATGCTACAATATGGAATTGAGTGCATGTGTTTGTGTGGATCTCCATAAAATTACTTCATTTTACATTTGTTCATAAAAAAGTGCACTTCCCTATAGGGCTGGTCGATATGTAAAAAATATTTTAACGATAATCACCTTAAAAAATATTGCAATATCTAATTATGTCATCAACACCCCTGCCGAGGGTCAGTGAATGTTTTTACTTTATTGATTTTGCTTTAAAAATTTAAATAATTTATTGAAACACAAAAAACTTAAACAAAAGGCATTTCTAAATTCAAATTGCACTTTAAACAAAATGAAAAAAGCAATTAAAATAACGAAGTGATCAAAAATCTTATATAACCACCTCCCCTAATCCAAACATTTACTATCTCCAACGGCCCCATTTGGCCCCAAGCATCCATCAACGACAACAGGTGAAAAATTACTAATAGCATACAAAAAGACAATTATACATTTAAAGATAATAATAGTAATCATAATAACTAAGCCTAATAAATTTCCTTTTGTTCCCAAAATAATGCTGCCAATCGTGTGTTCTTATCGAATGTGTTTGCATTGTGTTTTGGTAAAACAGTTAATGCTGCCTAAAGAAAATAAAATGGAACTCAAATTTAGGTTCAAAGTGCCTTGTATTATTTTATGATTTAATCACTTTCGTCTTTGTTTCTTTAATACAAAGATATATATTACTGAACCAGCAGAGTTGACTTCAAGCTTTGCAATCGCACCCACACTTTCTGCAGGAAAATTTTCTCTAGAAAGCTTTAAATGTTCATGTGTTGGTGAATGGTGAGACACCTGGTGAGCCACTTGATTTTTAACAAAGAGCCACTTGTGGCTTGCAAGCCATATCAAATCAAATCAAATCAAATCACTTTATTGTCACACAACCATATACACAATTGCAATAGTGTGTGAAATTCTTGGGTGCAGTTCCGAGCAACATAGCAGTCATGACAGTGATGAGACATATACAATCTACAATAAACATAAAATTTACACAACGCAATTTAAAATCTAATATACACATAATTACACACAACATAATATACAAATAATAACATACAATACACACAATATAGAATACACATTATACAATAAAAAAAATAGTATATATAGTATAAATAAAATATAGAGTAGGTTGTATTGTACTGTATTGACATTCAAGCTGTCAGTTGATAGTCAGTTGCCAGTGTAGAATATATATATATATATATATATATATATATATATATATATATATATATATAAAAAAAATTATTCTCATAAAGAGAATATAATTTATGACAATCCAGTGTGAGACAATAAGATTAATAAAGTGCAGTGCTGATGTATATTGATCATGAGAGATCAAGAGTTCAAAAGTCTGATTGCTTGGGGGAAGAAGCTGTCATGAAGTCGGCTGGTGCGGGTCCTGATGCTGCGATACCGCCTGCCTTATGGTAGCAGTGAGAGCAGCCCATGGCTCCTGACCATAGGTCATAGGTTCCCGACCCCTGATCAAGGCTAATACCAGACCAACTAAGACCCGACCCAGGCCAATACCAGACCCCGTAAGACCCATACCAAGACTAGATAACTCAAAGGCCCAGATCCAGACCAAGACCTAAGACCCAGACCCAGGTAAAAATCAGACCCACTAAGACAAAAACAAACCCCCTACCCCCTAAGAATCAGGCCAATACCAGGCCCCTTAAGACCCAAACCCAGGCCAAAACCAGATCCCCTAAGACCCAGACCCAGGCCAGTACCAGACCTCCTAAGATCCACACCAAGGCTAGATCCATTGAAGTTCCAGATCCAGACCAAGAACTAAGACCCAGGTCAATAGCAGACCCACTAAGACTGAGACCAATACCATACCCCCTAAGAACCAGGCCAATACCAGACCAAGTAAGACACAGACCCAGGCCAATAACAGACCCTCAAAGATCTAGGACAATATTAGACCAATTAAGACCCAGACCCAGGCCAATACCAGACCCCATAACATCTATACAATGACTAGATACCTCGAAGTCCCAGATCCAGACCAAGACATAAGACCTATACCTAGGTCAATAGTAGACCATCTACACTCAGAAAAGCATCTCAGAATGCACAACACGTCGAACCTTGAGACAGATGGGCTACAACAGCAGAAGACCAAGTCGGGCACTTTATTAGGAACATAATAAAGTGCTCAGTGAGTGTGTATGTACTGTGTGTCTGTGTGCAGGGTTGGGAGGGTTATTTTTGAAATGTATTCCACTACAGATTACAGAATACATGCTGTAAAATGTCATTTGTAACGTATTCCGTTAGATTACTCAAGGTCAGTAACGTATTCTAAATACTTTGGATTACTTCTTCAGCACTGGTAGATTTTTACTTGTTTTGACTATAAAAACTCTGCCAGTACAGTAAGACAAAATACATGTTAAAAATACATTCTCTGAAAAACATAAATATCTTATGCAGGGTTGTTTCTAAAACAAGATAAATCAAATTGATCTTGTTTTAAGGATTTTTAGATATTTTTTACAGGAAAACAATACAAAAATTATTATCAAGAATACGATTTTTGCCCTAATATCAAAGGTCTTAATAGAAAAAAAGAAATTATGATCCAACATGAATTTTCTTGATAAAAAAATATGATCGTGCCTGGTAACATGTGCATGTAAAATGGCTAGAAATAGCATTTTAGCTTAGCGTAAATCTGACAATTTACACAAGGTTTATTTCTATTTCTTCTGCTCCAAACATACTTCAAACTTACTTCTCTGTCAGCTCATATGAATGTAACACATCACAAGAAAGTGTTTCACCGCTGTTCAAATGCACTTTGTATTGCATAATTTATATGTACAAATGTTTTCCATCTGAAAGGACTAAATATTAAATTAAACAAATGACAATAAAATGCAAAGTAATCTCTTCAGTAATCAAAATACTTTTTGAATGTAACTGTATTCTAATTACCAATGATTTAAATTGTAACTGTAGTGGAATACAGATACTTATATTTTGTATTTTAAATACGTATTCCCGTCACATGTATTCCGTTACTTCCGTTACTGTGTGTGCGTGTGTGTGTGTGTGTGTGTGTGTGTGTGTGTGTATAATTATTCATTTTTATAAAAAATTAAGAGTGTGGCCCTCAAGGCTACAGGGATCCAGCTTTGCGGTCTCTGAGCTTTCCAAAGTTCCAAGAGGCCATAAACCCAGATCAGCCACTTTTATGTGATCTTATGACCAAGAATACAAGATCAAAACTCTATCTCTGATAGAAACCTATTGCTGATGTGAACATAATGTTAATTCATGTAATTAATTATTTTGAGTGTCCTACCTTATCCATAACACACAAGATGATGTCTTGAGGTGTAAAAGATATTGGCTGTGTAAAATTCTTGCTCTGAAGAACTGGAATGAGTAACTCGGTACTAAGTCAAGCCCTGAAAAGCGTGTCAAGTGAGATAAGATGGTAATATAATTTGATGGAATTTGTTGCCTTTGGCTGCCCTTGTTCTTATGTAAACTCTGAATGGACTATTATAGAGTCCATTACACTCTCAAGGAGATTGCTGACTTCTGAACCTTTAGTGATTGCTTCACCCTTCTAACCTTCATATAGGGCTGGAAGACTGTTTGTTCATTATTCAGTGACTGTTCTCCTCTGGACTGTTTAAGTTTCTGCAGAGCATACAGGAGGGATAAAAATAAATAAATTGAATCCGACCATAGATAAGAAAAATAAGTTGAAGAACTTACATTTTTTTAAACATTGAAGTTAAAAATATATATTTTTTAAGTATATATGGCTCCACTTTGTCTAACTTTGGCACATTTTGATAGATGGTTATGAAAGGAATAGTTCAGCCAAAAATGAAAAATCTGTTATCTTTTACTTGCACTCATGTTATTCCAAACCTGTAGGACTTTCTTCCATGGAACACAAAAGACAAAATTCTGAGGACAGTGCTAGTCGTTCTTTTTCAATTATAATTAATGGGGACTGAAGCTTTCACACTTCAAAATAGATGCAAAAGCTCCATAAAAGTAACAAAATGACATATTCCAGGTATTCTGAAGCCATACAATAACACTTTGTTAGAACAGACAGAAATTTGAATTTTTGTTATTTACTGATAATCTTCCTTTCAAATAAGCTGTTAAACACTGCGACTGGATCATTCAGTCAGTGAACTGAACCCCAAAACCGAAACAGTCCAATTTGTGAACTAATCATTCTGACCAGATTCAACTTTTAATTGAAAAGTTCAGACTCAAAAGAACAATTTTTTAGGAATCGGACATTGTTACTTCTCTTATGAACTTACAGGAATACGTCAAGGAGAATTAAGGTGGATTAAAAGATATTCAGTCAATAATATTCTCCTCTTAGGATGACATACAAACACCTAATTATGTGACAACATCATACTTCATTATATTCTTTCAAAGTAGCTAAAGTTAGCTGACAGGACCTAGGGTCGAGGCCAAAGGGGGTCCATTTCTTTCTAATCTATCCCATCCACGAGTGTGTGTAAACGTAACATACTCGAATCTGCCTCTGACAACATAATCAATAAATGCCCACCCATGCGTGATTCATCTGCTGTGGTTGGCCATGGATTTGTTCTTAGCTTCTGCTCAAACCTCACTCGCCACACATCTGTATGGCATTAGCATCGCTGAGAGATTAATGAGCATGCCGTGAATCCTACAAATGCAAAGGCGTCTTCCACTTACCCCGGCTGGGCAAGAAATACCACAAAGCAGAGTAGATCTATAAACATGAGAAATCTAATTTGGGATTCCATTGCACTGGATCAACAATTTTGTGTGGTTCACATGGCATTGATCCTATTTTGATTTGTCACCAGCTATCAATTAAATGTTTAAATCCCCAAAAATCCCTTCATGGAAGTGCTAAGCTAATTGCAATTTCACGATCTTGTGCCGCAAAAAAACTTTTTTCAAACAATAGAGGGATCTCTAATGTGTGTTGTGATGTATGTGCAGACAGAATGATGTTTTTTTATTTTTTTTAAGAGATTGTGCTGTTATATTGAAATCATGAGATCTTTGTGTGTTTAGAATCCAGTATTCCATTGGTCACTGTTAAAGGGTTAGTTCACTCAAAAATAAAAATACTGTAATTACTTACTCACCCTAGTAGCTCCCTGTTTGACTTTTTTTCCCCATGGAACACAGAAAGGTGAATTTTGTGAATTTCTCAAATCAAAACAATAAAGAGCTGAAATCAAATATGGCGGCTACGTCGAGAACATCAAACCTCATTGGATATCATTCCGTCTCTTGACCAAAAGTTGTGAAGTCATGTCGTAAGAATTAATGCGGTTTAATGTTATCGATGTTGCCAAATTAGATTTCAGTGCTTTGTTAATGATTTGATTTGAGACTGAAAAACTATTTCAATATCATTCCTTCCATCACACAAAGTGATTGGATGGCTTCAGAATACAGAACAATATATAAAGCATGAGTCAAATAAGTTGCTTATACAGTGGTTTTATGTCAATTTTAGGTCACTTGTTAATTTTATTGTATGGCAAATAAACAGCCAATGCCTCTGAAAAAGCATTGCAAGCTACAGAGTGATGGTGTTAACATGAATAAATAATAATGGTGGATAAATATTGTTCATACTGTTGGACTGTTGCAAATGGGTGGTTGTTTGTATTAAATTATAAGGACCTGTTAAATAAAATAGGACATCTTTAGGATATTATTTGAGTCATTTTGCCTCTGTGAAAAAATTATAAAAATTCGAAATTTCTTTGCCTTAGTATGTGCCTTTTTAGAAAGTCATTTTAAAGTGCTTTTATTGTTGTTGGACTGTTGTCGTCTGCCCTGGCCACTTGGGCCACTTGAGTTGGCAGCAGCAGGGAATTACCATGTGGTGTTTTCCTTCCACAGTTACATGGATCAATGCATAACGCATGACCTGTCCTGGGCTGGTCGCTTCAGCGAGTCTGCCACAGTGTACCCCACCCCCATCCCTCACTCACACACTTATACTCACCTCAATCCAATCTCAATCTCAAACCCAGCACCGAGTCGTTTGAACAGTTCGCAACTGCCCAGTCCCTGTTAAAGGCCCAGTTTTCTTTCCTGTGTTGACGTACACTAACTGAGCACTTTATTAGAAACACTATGATCATGATAAAGTGCCCGACTTGGTCTACTGCATTTGTAGCCCATCCACTTCAAGGTTCGACATGTTGTGCATTCTGAGATGTTATTCTGCTCACTACAATTGTACAGAGTGGTTATCTGAGTTCCCATAGCCTTTCTGTCAGCTCAAACCAGTCTGGCCATTCTCTGTTGACCTCTATCACCAACCAGGCATTTTTGTCCTCAGAACTTCCGCTCACTGGATGATTTTTGGTTTTTGGCACCATTCTGAGTAAACTCTAGAGACTGTTAAGTGTGACAAGATCAGCAGTTACAGAAATACTCAAATCAGCCCGTCTGGCACCAGCAATGATGCCACGGTCGAAATCACTGAGATACATTTTTTTCCTCAATCTGATAGTTGATGTAGAATGTATTTCCAATTAAAACTGAAAGTTGGGGCAAGACATATCAAATAGGCTATTACGTCACAGCAATTAACCATGTTTTGATAATTGTTGGTCAATTTCAGGTGGCATTTGGTGAAGGGACATTCTCATTCAAGAGAACATCTGATTAGACAACAGTCTGTAGCTTCTGCTCAAACCTCACTCGCCACACATCTGTATGGCATTAGCATCGCTGAGAGATTAATGAGCATGCCGTGAATCCTACGAATGCAAAGGCGTCTGTGAAGTGCAAGATGAGTCATCAATATTTCTGATCCATTTTCCCAGAGTAAAGACTGTTAATGTTAAATGTTTGGTAAATAGATGACCTTAAAGCTAACAAATTTGGACCAAAAGCTCTAATTATGATTTCAAGAGGTTTTTAACTATGAGCTGAATCAGAATGCCAAAAATCTTTGCATTATCTTCAGGGTTATGAAGGTCACAAAATATATGGGATTACTTTATAAATGTGATTGCCAGACCTGGAAATTTCATGGAAATTGATCAAAATCTTAAAAATCATATACATTTACAGTATATTGTGAATTAAGCTGCATTTTCTAGTTTTTCTCTGCACTTAAAAAATATATCTCATTTGCTAGATATTGCTCTTGTGTAGAGTAAAACTTGCTCGCAAGCCATGGTGATTTCTGATTTTTGAGTGAATTGTTCTTCAGTGAATAGGTCAAAATGATTCCTTAGCAAATTGGTCTGAAGCTAAATAATTTTTAAAAATCTAAATCCAGTAACTGAAAATATCTGGAAAAGTCATGAACATGGATGAGAACCCTACATCTTGCTTTTTTCTTGTCTTTTTAATCTAAATTGACTGGTGAATTAATATCATGTATTAAATCAAATTAGCTATTTATCATTCCTGATGACAAAGGCTGTGTCTCGTTTGGAAGGCTGCATGCTAGGTAGGACGCGTCCTTTGAAGGCTGCGGTATACCGAGCGTCCTCCTTTAAACAAGTCTCGTTTAAACGAGACGGCCTTCGTAGGACAAACGGAAACGGAATGTAACATAGTTGCTATGACAGCACGCCACTCTTTAACAAGCACCAGCGCTTTGAGTGAGAAGGGAACAAAGTCCCTTTAGAAAGGAATATATGGGGAAACATTTAGGAGAGTTATAATGATATAAAGAGAAAAGAAAATAGATTTTACAGGTGTAGTTTTAGTCTAATACTTTATTTTAATTATATATTAATATAATTATACATATTATATACTCTGCACCCATCTACTGAGGTACTTCAACTTGGGAATTAACATTACTTGCATTTGAACATCATATTTACGGGCAAATTGCCCACAAAGGATACACCTCATGCATCCTCCGAATTCCCATGAAAGAAGGTCGCATTCGAAGGCTGCATTTGAAGTGTCCTACTCGAAAGGAGACAGCCTCGATGACGTATGCGGCCGACAAATGCGACCTCCGGAGGACGCAGCCTTCCAAACGAGACACAGCCGATGTTGGTGATAAATCCAAATATAGTTGTTGCACATAGAATGCTGTTCCCATTGCAACAGTGCATCACTAATTTACTAGAAATGCTGAGCAGCTATAAAAGGTTTGATGCTTGAATCCAATACCAGACCCACAGCAGAACTTTTTAATGCATGATGCATGCACACACGCTGTACCAACAATTCCTTTATTGACAGGAAAATGGTGAACTCCAAACCCCCAGCAAGCTCAGCTAGATAGATTAGCAAATCAAAGCTAACATCATGTGTGGGTATCTTACTGCAGACACATGTGACCTTTGTTAATGATTCCTCTCAAAGCTGCAGGTGGTGTTTCAATTACAGCCAAATGAACTCTCCTGAGGGGCACCTGCTTAGCAAAATAGTCACTCACAAATGTGTACTCTACTAGAAGACCTGGACTAATTTGCAATGCAAATAATAGCACCCTTCAATGAAATCATGTACTGCTCTGGGCTGTGTAAATGAGCACAGATTCTTTTTGTCAATTAATATAGATTAATTGTCCTTTTTCCTTCCACAATGGGAATAGCTCTTACTTATATTACATACCTCATGGAGTATGTTTATTTAGTGAATTCTCGTTATGGCCTTGTTCATGCAAAACTTTTTTTTTTTTTCTTTTTTTTTTTTTTTCAGACATGAATCTGTATTTAGCATTATTTAATTAAAATTTATATTCCTGATGTTCCCATGTCAACTTATTATTATAATTTTTTTTATGAGACGCATTGTGATTTTGTTCCAGAATGTTCAGAATGTCAGCCTAATAACTTGCACTGCCTGTGAAACAACTTTCTTTTTTGGCTGTTTTTGCAGCCACCTGTTATTAAAGGTGCCGACTGTCTCATATAGACCAATCCTTTGACAACGTCACCGCTTATGTAACACATGAAAGTGGTGGCAGAAATCATCTGCAAGCAGTACATTTTTATTGGATTCCGTTGTTGAAAATGTATTTTGAGGGTTCTCGTAGACGGCTGTGGCTTCAAGCCATCAAGAGAGCTGTCTGGACTGAGGATATAATTTCAACTCACTGCTTTGCAGCAAACATATAAAGCAAACATTATTACAGATATGTTATTAACTCATATCATTATAATAATTGTATAGCTAAGAATAATTGTTTATTTATTATGGTTTTGTGTCGTACTTTCGTTTAATTGTCTAATCTGTCAAATCTAACACTGCGCATGCACTGAAATTTTTGTAAACAATAGGATTGGTCTATTAGCCTATGTTGTGCCAAAGTCCGACTGCCCACCAGATTCGGACTCCCCGCTATCTGATTGGCTCTTATCCCTAAAGCCCAACCCTACACCAACCCCTAACCCTAACCTCATTGGTCCCTACCCCTAAAGCCCATCCCTACACCTACCCCTTAACATAAAGATACTAGGGAGTCAAAATTCAGCAGTACACCAGGACGTCCCATATTTTGGCCAAAATTATGACTACAATCGAAAATCTTGGGAAGGGGTCAGACTATCACTCTAAGGATTCAAATATTTTAATAAGCCCATAAGGGTTTATATCCTCTCCTGCACATCTCTTTTCTGTTTTGTATGCTTGCTTCTGTTGTATATTCCTGCTTTTTTAAATTTTATTCTCATAGTGCTTAATAAATAAATAAGTAAAGTGGAGCTCTTCAGACTGAACGTGTTCGTAACGAATAGAACAGAACGCAGGTGTCTCGAGATCAATTAAGTTTTTTAAAACACACGGTGCTCCTGCGCGAGACGATAAAAAAGCAACGAGATGCAGTGCAATGGTCAAAGATGTCTGTCTAGCACATGTTTTCATAGGAAAACAACTGAGTAACAGTGCAGACAGATGCAAAAACACGTGCGAACAGCCCCTTAGATTGCAATTTAATTTGCAATCTCTTACAATTTTCTGGTTGGTTTAATAGACTCGCCAAAGCCATACTCCCAATCAACGCTTAGCATGTGTTCATTTTGGACTCTGCTTGAAATCAGTCAGTCTCAATCAATAGCTTTTTTTCCTCTTTTACAAACTCTGCATTCTGTTTAGCTGCAAACTAAAATCGTTATTATATGAAGGATTCTTTTGTTTGCATCACCACATTCCTTCTGACACTTCAGCAATCACTTCATTAACAGGAGTGGAAAGCTTGTTTTGCCACTAATCATTAAATCACTGAATAACTGTAGTGAGATACAAAGAGAAAAAATAATTTTATCTTAAAATGACACTCTCAAACTCAGTATTTACTCTGAAGTCATTCCTTAGGTTCATTAAAGCAAAAGCATTTCCCGTCATCAAGTCGCTTTTATCTGTACTTTGGAAGTGCCTTTCCTGGAAAGCCGGTGCGTGCCTTTTGACATTTGGGAATTACACCTGATGTTGTCCACATGATAAGTCTTTTAAGCACAATAGCTTTAATACCATGAAGAAAGGTTTCTGCTTGCGATAAAATGTCACCCTGCTTGTTATTGAAACCAAAAAAAGCCTTGGTCTTCTCTCACCTCAGCAACGACCTGCTATCTTTCCTGTTTCTGTCTCTCGCTTTACGTTCTCCTCCTCTTTGATGAAACGCTCTCTCCATTATCCAGTCCCACTTAACCTATTGTCCCCCATTCTCTGCCTTTCTCAGCCTCTGTCTCTGGCTTTTAATGCATTTTCCCACCCACACCTCTCCTCTTTCTCTCTATCTATCTCCCCCTCCAATGCGTTTCTAAATCTCACACTTATCACATGGAATAATATGAGTCTAATGTGCCAGTATCTTGCCCTCTCAAACTGCTGCAGACACTTAATAATGGAGCCCAGGGATGCAGAAGTAGGTGATAAAGATATAAAGCATCTTGTATCTGCTTCATGACTGTCAGATGGGTATGTTCCTAATAATTTAAAGGGATCGTTTACCCAATAATGAAAATTCTGTCATCCTTTACTCAAATGTTGACTAAGACTAACATACTGCCTTTTGTGTTCCATATGGGTTTGGAACAATATGAGGGTGAGTAAATGATGACAGAATTTTCTTTTTTGACTGAACTAGTTCTTTAATTCAACTGGGAAGAGAACAGAATGGGTGTATAGGCAGGTAGAAAAAGATCTAGAGCTTCAGAATTGTTTTGTTCAATAGGTTCACATAGGGTTTTGTGCCTCACAAACAGGTGAGTCACTAAAAAATAAAAAAATGAAAAAGAAGGCAAGGGGGAGAGCAAATAAAGAGAGGCTGTCCTAGAAAGGGTCCTCTAAGCTTCCATCGCTGTTAAATGAATGAAACACACAGGGGATTGATTGCTCAGTTGATTGTATTGCACCCGTCAATGTGCAAATCAGTAAAATTGATCTGAAAACAACCATTACCTAGTGTGTTTTGATCGCTGGATTCAGTCAAAACATATACTAATTTGAAGTGTCCTAAGGCCAGAAACATACTTTACTTGTTTACTTTTGGATGGAGAAAAAATTCTAATAACAAAATCTCTTTCTTCTGTATTATCCATATGAACTTATATGAGGCATTTTCCAAACAGTCTATTACTGTTGTATCATTGATTTCAGATTTAAAAAAGTCTGACTCTGCAACTTAAAAGACCATGTTACCTAACAGTGTGAATTTATAGTCTGCTCTTGTATGAAATGGCATGTAAAAGCATTGCAAAATAACAAAACTTCCCATCCTGTCATCTAAAGGTGACCTGTGCTTAAACAATATGATTTTAGTTTCATCTGACTTAAAGTGTGGCTCAATTCTTGGTCTGTCACGCTCTGTTGTTTTCAAGTGACTAGATTTGATAAACCATTTAGGAAGCCCTTTAACTGTGAAGAGTGACAATTTGAAAGATAAGCAAGCGCTCTCTTTTTCAAAGAGCCAAACGACATCTGAAAGTGAGAGTGAGAGAGAGAGCTGGCAGCTGACGCAAAGCGTCTCGTTTTCTTTTTTAAAGTTACAGTGTGTTTCTGAGTTAACAAACCATGGGATTGAGCCTTCCCACTACACTGCCTGTGTGCATATGCATACTCTCCTGCACACACACTTAGCTTGCAGGCCTTTGTTCTGCAACCTTTTGTGAAGCTCAGCCTGGATTCAGCAAAGCTCTTTGCCGTTGAGTGAGACTAAAGGAGTCTCTCTCTCTCGTTCGATCCCCCTCAACCCCACAAACACGCAGTCTGGCTCTTTGTAGTTTTTTTTTTCGTCTCTTCACCTGATTTTAGCAGTCTGTCTCTTTCTTTCGCTCACTAACAAACGAACACTCATGCTGTCTGAGTGTTTGCAAGCATTTGGTGGGATAATCTACCATCCTGAAGATTTGGCTGAGCTTCCATTGCTTCTCCTTATCACTATGGGCTCATCAGAGGATAAGCAGTTCTTGGCTTTTTGCCAGAGAGAGAAAGAGAGAGAGAACTGTGAACTGAGAATTCCTTGTGTGGAAAAGGAAATTATGTCCTCCATTGCCCTCCCCCCCCCCCCCCATTTGCCTAGAGCACATGTACACACACATAAACAAAAATTCCTCTCTGTCTCACCACTGAGGATCCAACTACAGAATTCACAATCCGAACACACAAACACATAAAAAATCTGGGATTCATTTTAAGTAAAGTTTTAAAGAAATGTTATGACGTAAAATTAAGAACTATTTAAGATTCTACGCTATTTTCTAGGTCACTAATCAAATTTGTGACATTGAACATATTAGCTCATTTGTACAAAAGGTCAGATTTCCTTTCTTCCACTGATGCACACAAAATGCTCTTTGGAACATTCCCAAATCATGCTGGGAAAACATGAATTTTCAGGTTTTTCACAAACTTTTGGAATCCATGCTAACTTGAGCACATGCTGTCATTAAAGTTAAAGGGGGACATACCAAATACTAAGACATTCTGAAATATACATTTTTCACTCAAATTGTTGTGCTGATAATATAATTTGTAACATAGCGTCAGCTACTGACTCAGCGTCGAAGTGACTGACTTGAAAGGGAACTGTATTAAATTAGAAAACTGCCAAATAGAAGCATTTCCACAAATATAACTTACAGCACACCTTTTAATCCTACTGTAAATCCCTTTTCACACAGCTAAACACTAGTAAATCCAAACCAGAGTATAATTCTCTCTTTCTGCCTTTCTTCTTCTCCCCCAAATCCACAAACATACACGTATATGCTTTATGCATATCACAAAGATCTTGTTACTTTAATCTCTTGCCATGCTCAGTAAGATCTAGTCCTTGGGTGAAAGTGTGGGGTACAGAATCAATGTGCATTTCAAATGGTTTTATGGAAGTCTTCATTTGGTAGCATGCCAGCTAAGAATGCTGGCCAGATTTGAATTTTGTTTTGAATCAGTCAGTGCTCTGAAAAAAAAACAAAAAAAAAACAGCATAAAATTTCAAGTGTCAGGGCCAGACATGCATAAATATATTCAAACACATCTGTCTCATTGTTGAGGGAAATAGAAAAAACTGTTGTCCATAGCTTAAATATTTCAACAAACACTGTGTTTACTGATCAGTGAAAACATGTTTGAAGTCCAATACATGCACGCACACCCACAGAGGCTTTAGCCAACAAGAAGCTGCCCTAAGGGTGGCAGCCAGATGTGTTTTATCTGTAAGGTTATAGGTCAAGTTGAACAAATTGCATAAACTCATTCACACTAGCAGAACAACTATCCACGCGGCTACAGTGATTTTTTTCTTCTGGCTTAAACAACATTAAATACTGTTCAAACGTACTCCAATTTGCTTCTTTAACTCTTCCTTTTAGCTCATACCAGCAGAAAAGGAAAATATTGCTTTAATAAAGGAATAGTTTAACCAAAAATGTACAGTACTGTGCAAAAGTCTTAGGCTATAAGATGTTTCACAAAAAATATTTGTCTTAAGATGGTTATTTATATCTTCAGCTTTAGTGTGTACATTTTATAAATGTTAAACATTCCTTTTGCAAATAGAATAGAATAGAAGAACAGGGAGCCCTGCAACAGATGGCATAACCCAACAGAGCTGCCCACTGAACATGTAATCAATATGGATTACATGAAGAGACAGAAGCATTTGAGAAAAATAGATAGATAGAAGAACTGTGGTGAATTCTCCAAGAAGCTTGGAACATCCTATCTGCCAACATCCAAGAAAAACTGTGTCCAGGTGTACCTAGGAGAATTAGTGCTGTTTTGAAAGCAAAGGTGGTCACACCAAACATTGATTTAGCTTTTTTTTTTTTTATGTTTACTGGACTTTGTATGACATTAATTGATAAATGAAAACTTTATATGGCATTATTTTTGAAGACATCCCCACTATGCAACATTTTTCACAAGTGCCTAAAATGTTTGCACAGTACTGTACAGTATGTTCTGTCATCATTTACTCGCATCATGTCGGTTTCAAACCCATATGACTCTTTCATAAAACACAGATGGAGATGTTTTTAAGAATGTAGTTGGACACCCTTTTCCACATGGTTACAATGATTGGGGACTGGAGTTTTCAAGCTTAAAAAATGATGCAAAGGCACCATACAAGTTTCATAAAAGTGGTAAATAGGACTGAATTCCAAATCTTCTGAAGCCATACGACAGGTTTCTGTGAGGAAAATGTTTTATATAAATCTGTTCGCTCACGAATGGGTCTGATACGGTTCAACCTAATCCGGTGACAGATTTTGATCTGTTTCTCACCTAAAGCTATTGTATGGCTTCAGAATAATATAAGACTAATATAGCAAGTAATTTAGATGACTTTTATGATAATTTTATGGTGCCTTTGCATCAGTTTTTAAGCTTGCAAAGCTCCAGCCCCCATTCATTGTAATTGCATGGAAAAGAACAACTATGTTCTGCCAAACATCTCCTTTCCACATATGAAAGGAAGTCATGCAGGTGGTAAATTACATGAGGGTGGGTTATTGATTATAGAATAGTTCACTCAAAATTATAAAATACTTTAAGTGAGACAGGTACAAAAATGGCAGCAAAAATCAGGGATATTGAAAATATTGAATTACTGGTTCGAAGCTAGTCAGGAGACATGAACCAAACACAAATGAAATGATAGATATGTAGAGGTCACCCCTATTTTGTTCTTGAGCCAGGCATATAATGTCCTCTTAGTATTGGAATAAATTGGTCCCCTTTGATTCAGTTGGTTCATAATGAAAGGGTTTTATTAACCCTTAAAACAAACATTTTTAATGAATGAACATGCCCTAGTTAAAGGGATCAGGTCAATGCCACTAGAAAAAAAATGTAACTGCAAGTCTGTAATTTTCCTTTATTACTGTATTGATTTTAAATGCCACCATGGTACTTCACATGGAAGGCTAATTTATAAAGAACTCTGTCTTCTACATTTATAGCACACATTATACTTTGACTATTGATGTTTTTCTCTCCCAAGATGCTTTGTGCATTTTCTGAGAAACTGCAGAATTTGTCTCACTAGAGTTCAACCTTTTTAGAAGACATTTCCACTCCAAAAAAGGGAGTGACATCATCAAAGTCTTTTTGACCACAACCTCAATATTTCTACAAAAATATTAATTGTACATACAATGTGGTGTGGTGTGATGAGGCTGTTATTAGCCATTTTTGCACCGACCTACAAATAGCGAAACACTATGTAACAGGGATAAATGTTCATTGTGTAAAACGTGTTTTAAAGGAAAAATATTATGGTGTTTTTTTAGCTATAATGTTTGATTTAGTACAAGGCACACTGAACCTAAGTGTATATGAATTATAAACATATAAATTTGTTAAGGTTTGAAAAATTGCCCATTAGTGTGAACCAAAAAAAAAATAAAGTGTTTAATACGTTTAGGATTAACTTAGAAAAGTTGTATTTCTCCTGTGTTAAATTTGTTTTCTTTGTTAAACTTTTTACTTTGTTCAAAAAACAGCCAAACTCTGTGGGCTGTTTTTGCATCATCAAATAAAGGTTGACCAGCCACATTGAGCACAGACAGAAACCATGTTCTCAGTTTCTGTCTGTTTGATCTGTTTGATGGAGTCTCATTTCTGATTGCTGCGTTCACCTACTCCCACATCACAGCTCATCATTCCAGCGACAGCACGAAACAGTTAGAAATCTGTGTAGCGGAAAGGTGACAGCCAAATGTACTGTTCTAATTTTGACACATCATAGGCATGTTCATCTAAATTAAGGCTCTGACAGGTATTTAAAACATTTCTTCAAGTTTTGTCTTTTTTAAACTTTCTTAATGGAAAAGTGTACTTGAGTATCGGTGTTGTATTATGTGTTTTTGCAATTGTGTGATTCCTATGTTGTTTTCTTGGTGTTCTTTTTGGCTTTTAAGTGCCATTGTGTGTGCCATCGATTATATGTGGGCCTGCTTATGAGAATCAGTCACAAAGTTCTAACGAACCCAAAAGCACAGATTCTCTATGGAAAAAAATGGGGGGCACAGAGGGGGCTGGAACCCCAGAGAGAAACTAATGATTCACATATCCCCCACACAGGGGCCCTTGTCTCTGCCACGAGGGGCCTCTTCGAGGGTTTGTTTTCACTGTGCACTCCAAAATAAGCGGGAGCCGCAGATGAGGGCCTGCCACTTGAGAAACTGAAATGATGGAAATACAAATTTTGTTTGCATATTATCACCTGTTGCTTATTATTTATGTGTTCTCTTCGGTTTTGTGGTGTTGGTGGTGGGTTTTGTCAAATCAAGAGAAACAGGTGACAAATTGTGCCAATAGAAATTGTATCATCCACAATTTAGTTTCTGGACACAGTTGTCAAAGCATATTAAAAGGCATGACATACATAATGACCCCTAATGAAAGTTTCCACCAGAATACCACAGTTACTCTAGTTATTGTTGCTATAATAAAGCGTTGGTAACTTGGTATTAGCCAGCAATGTCATTATAAAAGAAATTCAAGCTTTATGAATGAGATCCAATATTAGATTACGGTTTGGAGCAGTAACAATAACTGAAGCAACTATGGTATTTTGGGTTGGATACTGGATTGCATGAGTGCTGAAATGTGGTCATATTGTATGTGATCATGTTAAAGCCCTTGAATTTCCATAGCTTATATGATTACTTTAACATAGCTTAGCTTGCCTTACCAGTCAGCCACAAGAAGAAGCCTGGATGCTACAGTATTGCGGTGTCCCTAGTTGAACTTATTTTTTCTCCCCATATACCCTGCCCATATAGCGCAATCCCACTTTGACACGTATGCACACACATATTGCACACACTCCCCAGTGCTCATGGTGACATAAGGCAGAGCTCATTTAGTGACCAGCCGTTCAAGTCAGTCGTCATGCCCGGCTCTCTCTGCTGCTTTCTTTTGCCTCGATAGGCACACACTCTAATTACGTTTGTCAATCGGAGAGCAGTGTAGTACTATCGCTCTATCCGTGCCGAATATTTCTGGCGAGACTTTTAAACCGAAGTCAGCGGTGATTGGGCGGCAGAGTCACGCGGTCCGCAGTCGCTTCGCCCTGCCTAGAGTCAGCTAGTCAGTCAGTCGGGGGAATGCGAGTCTGCCTGCAAGCGTTTCTCTCTGTGTGGATTCACCGTACACACGCTTACACGCGCACACGGACCTTCACACACAATTATTGTTAATTACTTAACACTTTCGGTCTTTTAAGAGCCTACTTTTCCACAATGGGCGACAAAAAGAGCCCGACCAGGTAAGAACGCGTCAACGGTCCTTCGTTTTTGATGTGATTTCGGTGTCCGCGCGCTCGGTGGATTTTCGGATGCTTGTCTCGAGGAGTGTTTCTCCTTTCTCTCAGTTTGTGTAGCTCGACTGAGATGCAAGCGCAGCTATGGCGGCTTTCTCTGTCTCATGAGGGACTCTAACACGGCTCAGTCCTTCTCAGACAAAGAGGATTTTTCCCACCTCAAATGATACGCCTGGCCTCTTCGGACGGGCTTTTTAGTCGAAGTTCTCGGTGAAATGGACGGGTTTGACTTTCAATTTCACGCCATTCACCAAGGCGATATCTTTAGCTCTATGGCTAACGTTAGCTGCCGTGCCAACGGACACCGATCTAGTCACTTTAATTATATTATGTCGCAGAGAATAACACTTGATAGTTAGCTGGTTAGCGAGTATTTCCAGTATTTTCCGGTTCTAATAAACCGTCCGCAGGCGTCACGGGTCGGATTTTCTGTCACTTTGTGCCAGTGTGAGCCAGTTTAAGTCGTGTTATTTGCCATACATGGAACTTGACCTTAATGTGTTGGTCTTTTTGTTGTTCAAGGCCAAAAAGACAAGCCAAACCCACGGCGGATGACGGCTTTTGGGACTGTAGCGTGTGCACTTTCAGAAACAGTGCAGAAGCGTTCAAATGCAGCATCTGTGATGTACGGAAGGGCACGTCTACCAGGTATGGGCATTTACATTGAATTTCTGCAGCTACATAATCCACATCTCATTACTAATGCAGATGATTTGGATGGTTTACTTGTTGATTTGCTCATTAAGATTCATGGAGATCCTGCTCTCATGCAAGTTAAATGTCATTTATTGAGTGTGTGTGATGACTGGTATTAGATTGACTGTGGCAGCCAGCTTGCTCAGCCATTGCAGTGGTAAGCAAATTGAAACTTTGTTTTCTTCAGTTTTTCCCCCCCCTGCATTATGTAGAACGCAGTTTATTGCTTCCTTGTGACAGAATTTGCCTGCAGATGTATTCCTTTCCTTGCAGCTCCACGATCATGCACACTTGCAGATGAATACTTGGCATTGCAATGCTGCAGTGTTTGCATAGTGATCTTGTGTGGCTCCAGAATCAAGTTAGATTTTTGGTAGAAATACATGACTGGTATTTGTTGCTGAATATTGGGTTTGATAAAAGGGATTTAATATGTGGGAGTGTACATAAATCCTATATTGTGCATGCTTGCCTCTCCCTTTAACTCCTATAAAGAGATTTGCTGTTCAGATCCAACACCGGAATGTTTTTTTAAAGTGCCTGGAAATGTACAAAGGTCAATCAGCTGTCAGAAACTTTTAAAATGCTTCTCACAGCCAAACATCATTAGCAGTGATGCTGAAAAGGCTGCTGTAGACATCTCTGTTTGAGCTCCACAAGTGAGGCAATGTCTATTTGTTAGATAAGTTATCATGTTAATGTAATTTATTTGCTCTAATTTCTGTGATATTCAGTAGGAATGCTCTATCACTAACAGATCTAGTGGTGCTAGGCCACTCATAAACAACGCATGTATTTGTATGAATGTGTCGGGTTTGCCTGAAATACCATCCAGGTCTTGTTCCTGTAAGTGAAGATAGTAGTGTGCCCTCACTTACGTATGTTCTACGTCTCTCTGGGCTCTGCTGTGTTTGTTATGATGTGTAAACCGCCAACATTTCTCATCAGCTGATTGATGTGGTGTCTACAACTATGAGTAATATAGTGATCCACATGATCTAACCTTTTCATGTGCTCTTTTACACTGCTTTTCTGACATTTAAGGGAAAGAAGAGGTGTCGGGAGAATTCAGACACTCCAAAGCAGTGTAATTGTCAACTATTAGTCTATGTATTTCCTTCTAAACCAAGTAGAGCTCATGGATCTGTTTACACAATGCAAGTGCATTACGTTCATGACAGGAAATGATGCCATGCGTGTCGGAAACCCCTCATACATCTCTCCTTGGCAGCTGCCCAGCACGTATCAGTCTGCTAAATAGAATTACACGATATTGCTGATGAGAGCCGCTCTGTCTGTGTTTGATATATGCTGTCAACCTTTGATGGATGCAATTGTTTGCTGATGTAAGAAGCCTGGCTCCTTTTGTAATGAGGACTAATTAGCCATCTTGTCCACGTTTGATGTATTCCAGTAGTGCGCAGGAGTGAGCGGCGGGGTGCTCGCAGGGAAATGATCCACTCTCTTACAAGTGTTCAGTGGTTTATGCTTCCATCTCAGCACCTTTTATCTCCACTTCTCTCAATGAATGGGCCTTTGTGGTGTGATAACGCATTCCACCTGCCAATTATTTGATCTTTGTTGGTCTTTGGAGTTCAAAGAATGCTACCACAGCCCCCAGGTGTAAGGATGCTCTAGATTACCAATGTTTTTGTCATGTTAAAAAGGTCTTTGTAAAGTCTAAGGATTGTTGCGTAGCTTGATGTGATTGCACTGCACACATTGGATTCGGGTAGATCGATCATTTTCTTGCACTGTTATGAGTTTCTGAGTGAACTCGGCTACTGTAGAATGTACACAGCATCAGTATACCAAGATGATAATTAAAGGCAGCTTTTTACAGAAAGAATTTGAGCACAACAGAAGCAAACTTTTTTTTTACTCCCTTACTGATTTTCACTATCTGCATTACATTTTCCTGGCACCCCCACTTTGGTGTGGAACGAGGTAAATGACATATCCAAAATAAAAGGTTTACTGCTCATGAGTCCCTCTGAATACACACATAATCAAGGTATCTTTAGAAAGCTAACACTTGAGATTTTACTATGAAATCTTCAAAATGACTCAATCTGTTACTAACACGGAGATAAAGAAGTGCAAACACAAAAGAAAAAAGAGAAAAAAATCATATTTCACACTTATTATGAAATAAATACAAAATGCTGTGGTATAGGCACCTAAAAACACAACAGGCTAAAGCCCTAAGTCATACCAAGCTATGTTTCAAATTTGAAGGTGACACTAGCAAAAATTAGCTTTCTGTAAGACTTTATCTAAGTGCTTGTCTGGGTGCCTTTCTGAAAAGGCCTGCGTTGTCAAGGAGACAGAGCGCGCGCATTTGAATCTTCCAATGAGAAGTGTTCTCACTTATGAAATGACACGATAATTTATGCGAACTATCAACACCTACTTATTGCTGTATTCGTAATTTCATTGGTTACATGTCCTCAAATTACAACCCTCTAGAGTGCTATTGGCCTATGCATGAACAGACGTCATCAGAAACTGCTGTTCTCATGCGTTATTTTCTAAAACTATAAAGCCAGTTTTATTCAGGAAACTTCAGGGGTGCGATACTTCTGTTACAGACACTCTACTAAATGCATTTATACGGTTTGTTTTATCGAAGGGCACATTAGACGTGTATTGTTTGTCGAATAAAAATGATGACGTCATCTTGTTTACTGGATTTCATGATGCAAACAATGGAAGTTCTGTGGATTTTTATACAAGTTCGTGTGTTTTTGGGCAAAGATTTACTATGGATATCATGTAATGGACTATAGCTGTCAAAACAGATGGATGTCATCATTGTTGGATCAAACTCTACATTGCGTAACAAAAACAAGGTAAGGACTTCCTGCTTTGTTGTTATGTTGTCTATTGTGCACTCTTTACACAAAATAAGAAATCATTGGCTGAAAGTCATTTAGATTAATCAATGCTTTCATTGGAAGGAATCTGCAGCCTTAGATCTTCTAAATGGTGTATTGGTAAACCAGGTTACTTCATACAGCGATACTGTACACATGTGCTGAATGTAAACAATTGAAAACACAAGGCTGCCCACGGCCTTTGCGAATAAACAAGTTAAACCTCAGAAAGTTTCAGATGTTCTCTAAAGGGAGGACTTATCAATTTGACACTTGACCTTGACCACGTTTACATGCACTTAAGAAAAAGGTTTATTTCAGGGTTTTTGCAGTAAGCGGCATTCTGAAACGTCATGTAAACAGGAACGCTGATTTCCTTTACGCTGTTTAAGGGAGAAAGCGGTTTAACACACCTAGGTTTCTCCCGGAGAACGCGGCTTAATGTGGCCATGTAAACACAGAAGTGGCATTCCAACAGGTTTTTGTAGAGCGTGCATGTGTGTGAACAGACTGGAAAACAAATGTCATAGGATGGAGCCCAACAACAGGTCAACAAAGTGGAAATAATAAAAAATGTCTGGGACTACAGTTTGAAAAGCACATATAAACTATACCCATTTATACACACCAATGTAAATTATCAGCGGTCCCTCATGTTCACGTATTTGCGCTTCTACATTGGGGGATCCCCGGAGTTTATGTAAGAAGGGAAATTCCACTATTGCAGCGCAATTCCGCTGCAGGTTGTGATAGTAAGTTAACGGAACGAACACGGCATAAACTCTGGAATATCTGGAAATAAAGCGAAGCAACAGGGAATAAAATAGTTTTCCTCAGATTCCACGCTTGTTATTTACACAAGCGTCTCAGGTAAATTACGTTGCTGTGGAGAAAGCCGCTTACAGGACGAGCCGCATATACACGAGTAAAGAGTACGCCGCTTTTACAGTGTATGTAAACGGCAACGCTGCTTTCTCGCAATACCCCGTTTCTCACAATAAGCCGCTTTTGTGTGTCCATGTAAACGTAGTCATTGTCTTAAAGGAATATTACGGGATCAATACAAGTTCAGCTCAATTGACAGCATTTGTGGCATAATAATTTCGACGACTTTGGGTTTTTTTCTTTAAAAAACCCCGGTTATCCACGTGGCTAGAAATCATGAGCTGCTCAGTATCCAAAATGTAAGTATACATTTAATTAGGTGATATTTCAAAGTGTAAACATTAATTCGACATGATAATGGTGTTTGTTATGAAAAGAAGCAAAATCACTTTGGCTATTAATATTAGAAGTGTTGTTCAGCTCAAAGATGACATTTAAATCTGTCTACTTCATATAATTCTCATAACACACCTGTTACATTTCTCGTTTCTGGACTGTACAGGTATTTTCTTTCTGTGCTTTGTGTATAAGGCAGTGTTGGTCTTGTTTGGGTTGTCTAATTTTGTTTATATCCACATTCTTAATTCACAGATTAGGCCTAATGCCTTCCTACTGTATTTAACACATCACAACCGGTTTATTAGCAAGGTTTCCTCTCTCAGGGATTCTCACGTTAATTACATTCAACCAATAATCAAATCTTTAACTCAGTCACTAGGCCTAAATCTTTGATCCTGGTTGTGAAAACACTACACAAGTCCCAAAAGTTGACATCATGACTAAACGGATGACCGAAAACAAATCCTATGCTCCACAGAACTCGTTGCTTAAAAACGTGTAGATGTGGTACGGCTGAGGTTAATATGATGTATTTATGAATTTATATCTGTGAAGTGCTTGTATGAGATTACATAAGGCATAAATAATGCCTTGTAAATTATAAATGTAACATAATTTTGGGGGAAATTGTCTTTAAAGACAGGCCAGTAGAAAAAATCCTTAGCATTGAGCCCTGCACTGTTTCTAAAGTATATACAAAAGAAGACGTAAACAATATGGGTGTTAACATGATTTCAGTTTTTAAAATTGCTTACTAAACTTTAGTGTTATATCCAATTTTACAACTTCATTGGCGATGTAACGGCATAAACCCAAAAACCCTAAAATGACCGTGAAAACTGTGTCTTAAACAACTTTACAGTTCAAATAATACAAGTTTTTACAGAAGAATTAATGTAAGTGTATTTATAAAAGTATAAGCTTCACGTTTCTTCCTCTAACCCTTCACTTCCTTTGTCAGTGCCACACTGTAACCTCCGATTTCTTTTTTTTTTAAAGGGGTCATGACATTGAGAATTAAATTTTCCTTGATCTTTTGACATAAGAGGTATTTGTATTATAAAAAACATATAAGTTTCAGAACTGAGAACTTCCTCCTTAATAGAAAAAGAGCATTTATTTAAATCAAGCTGCAAAAACAGCTCATTTGGAATTTGTGGAACTTGTGATGTCACAAGGACCAAATACATCTGCATATGCAATGCATGTTTTTCCATCATTGCACCCTTGGCCCCGTCCACTGGTGCTCCGAGTCAGTCACACATATGAAGAGCAGAGAGATGGGGCCTGTCATGGGAGATTCATCCTAAATGGATTTACACAGGACACCTTTATGTGCCTGTCTGGATTTAAACGTTTTTCTACATAAACATGCACAGACCAGACGTCTTTGACCGCTTGATACATATATCGGGCCGCTTTTAAAAGACGCAGTGTCAAGTTACAACTCTGAAGAGGAGAAGCTCTCTGTCATGGACGTGTTCTTTTGCTCATCTGTGCTATTTTTAGTTGTTGGTGTATGAAAACATGAAGGAATGATACTGGAAACAGGATGTGGATGTGTCTTCAGCGTATTTTAGAGTGGATTGTATGTTCGGCTCATAACATACCAGTCAATTCAAGCTTTGCAAAAGAACTGTTATTGAAGGATGGGGCAGTTAAAAACACTTGGACGTGATTGAAAAAATGTGAGTAAAAATTGAATTCATTAATATTTCATATGTCATGACTGTGTGAGTTTATAGTGCTGACATCCTGTTTACACTGGGCGAGTCCGTTGATGCGACACAATGCAACGGCTTGAGGCTGTCTACACCGGGCGCGTCAACACAAACTTTTTAAACCATTTATTTGTGTTGTTGGCAGTAGTAGCGCCACCACATGCAGTGCAAAATGGAATGGAACATCTGTTTACAGTCTGCGCAACGCTTTGATGGTAGACAGCATCATTGATTATTATGGGTTCTATTGCTTTTGACGCGACGCGACTCTTGTGTCAGGTGTAGACTGTGTGAGTGTTAACAATTGTGCTTGAGATGAACAGTTTAATGTATTCGGATGCAATGTGTTGGATGTGCGTTGTGTAAACCCTGACATTCAGTTTTATAATGTTGAGCTGGTTCATTCTCTTCCGATTGAGTTTCAAAAAATGGCTGTATTCGAGGGGCTGCATGATGTCTTGTAAATTATAAATGTAACACAATTTTGGGATCCAATCATAACAGTGGGTGTTTACGTTGAAGTTTTAAGGAGGCGCTTATGCCAAAACTGAGTATTTCAGACAGAGGGCCAAAAATAGGGTGGAAAATGATCATTTATTACTAAATTACTAAATTTAATGCAAAGAAAAACTTTACTAACATAATCGGTGGACCTCAGAAGATAATAAAACTATTAAAAAAGGAGCATTTCATGACCACTTTAAGAAAAGGAGTGATGACTCGAAGTTATTTTTTGTTGTAATCAACATTATGCAACAAATGCTTTCGATTGAGCTTAACTTGTATTGAACCCGGAATATTCCTTTTAATAACTCTATTGAATCCATTCATATAGACTAGATATGTCTTTTAAATGGGGTATGCTTTTGTGCACACAACTTGGAGAATTGTATGAGTTGGATGACAGCTTTGCTGGAGAGCATGTCTCTTACTGTTTTTTCCACACAGCAGCTGTACACTCCATCACCTAGTGTTTCCATGGCAGTAGAGGTTATCTTGGGTCACGCTACTGTCAACCAGGCGAAAATCCATACTAAATCACTGTCGGTTTCTTGAATGATGTGTAAGATGTGGTGTGGACCGAATATTCTTTATGCTATAGCCTTGTTTAGTTCAAGCCGCCTAACACAACAGATATTTAACATTACATTTTGTCAATAATCTGAACAAAAAACAACTGTTGAGCTTCAGAGAAGGGTTCAAAATGTTCTCCTTGCCTCCGAACATATCAAAATCAAATTTCCTCACACAGTATTCCTCCCAGACCACAAAGCATCATGTTTTAACATTGCATTGGAATCCCGAGAACATCTGTGAAGAATGCGACACCTTGTTTCAGGTATCAGATTCTGTGGTTTCTTTGTTTCAAGATGCATATCAGTCTCCCACAGGTTAGAAGGAAGAATCCATTAGGGGATCATGTGGAAGTGCCATTTGGGCTTTGTGTGATCTTCAGCGCGGGTGTACATTTACCTTTACTTCCCCTGATGGTCCCCGTCAGGTCCAGCCAAAGTTTTTTCCCACCCCCTGTTTTAAAGAGGTTTCATTTTCTTTTTCTTCTTTTTTCTTTTTTTCCCAGTAACAACATAGATTTATCAGAAATATTTGTGGGGCCAAAAGAAAACCAAAAGACAGAGGGGCAAGATAAAGAAGTATGAATAAACTTTCCAGATTGTGTGAAGTGAATTTGCTTTTAAAGCAAAGCACACAAAGAATGTAAATTGTTTCCTATATGTTTGGTCCTCTCAGTTCCTCTTGTGAGGACTTCCAGTCCCACACTCTGAACAGGCTGTTTAAAGGGAAAGGTCCCCCAAAAATAAAAATTTCAGATGTTAGGCAGACTGTTAGCCTCAGTCACCATTCACTTTCATTGCATTTTATCCCACATAAATTAATGGTGTTGACATAATAACGACTGAAATTGCTTTAAAATTAAAAAGATGTAGCTGATGGAATATTAATTTGAAGCAGTCTATTCAGTCGATGTGGACTCATTCATGATTCGCTGGGAAATTGAGGATTTAAGTGCCTTGTTCCGCTTGGAATAAGATAATATTGTCTCGACACTATTGACTCGTGAAATCAACAAGGATGGCTTGGATTCTGTGTGTGTGTAATTGACGGAGCAGAGATTTACAATCCAGTCATTTTCTTTGCCTTCGCTTGAGCGCAAATTGTTGAGGATAATGGAATTACATAATCAGGCTGTGCTAGCACGGTTCAGTTTTGTGTCAAATTCCCCATGCCTGTACACACACACACACACACTCGGACACACTTTTGCTGATCCACTGTTATCAGCATTTAGACCTACTCTGAACTACAGGCATAAGCTTTTAATCTGCACCAATATGTTAATTGGGGGTTTAAAACGTCTTAATGAGATTGAAGACATTTAAGGAAATGAGCACAATAGTCATCTTTCACTAGAGACATGAATACATAAAGGAGACTTAATCTCTTAGTCGTATTGTAATAAAATAGAGGTGTTGAGTAATTATAAACCGATATTTGCACACCAGGCCGATATTTTGCCTTTTTGAGATTTAATTTAGCTTAAATGACCGTATGCACTCAAGCTGGCATGGATTTAACAGGTTTAAGCAAAACCTGACGATCCATGTTATTCCAGCATGATTTGAGATGTTTGACAGAGCATCTTGAGAGCTTCAATGCCAGCTAGGTAATCTGACCTTTTGTACATGATCAATGTCACAAATTTACTTACTTGATTATTGGCCTAGAAATCATGCAGAATCTTAAATATTTCTTATTTATTTTATTTCTTTGTTTAAAATGTTTCAAAATGCTAAAAATGCTTTGTTTATTTTCAGGTTTAAATAGATTTTGAATCCCAAATTTTCATGGATTCTCTTTTGGACTCAGTTTAATTTTGGCATACCCTGCTGTCATTGAAAACCCCATATCGATTACCCACTAGCATTGTGGTTAAACAGAGTGTTTGTGTTTTGGGTGGGCTGAAATTGGCCAAAAAGTTTTTTAAATATAGAGAAATTGCTGGGCATGTGACTTTGGAGAGAGACAAGGTACCAGGGAGAAGATTAAAAGGGACAGAAAGAAAGGAGAGAGTCAGTGAATGAGAGTGTGAGAGCGAGCGTGTTGTACGTGTGTGTGTGTGGTGAGGGGGGGTTTGTGGGGATCTGCACACTGAGTTTGATGGACGGCACTGTTGGGATGTGCTCGCTCAGCCAAGAGGCTCTCAGAGGGAAGGCAGAATAAAGCACATCATTACCCAGTGCAGGGAAGCACCGTGCTCACCCTCCTTCAACTCTCCCTGTCCTCCTCGTCCACATGTCATTTATTCAGTGGAACAGAGGACTGCCGTTTGTCTGACTCATGCATATATCACATAACCACAGTCAGTGACATTCAGTGACCGCACTTAATCAACTAACCAAGTAGGAGCTGAAGCTGTTCCCATTGAGGGATGCTGCCACTCTGAGGTCTGCGGAGCGGAGTGTTTATAAAGATGGTAAACCAGACGATGGAAGCCGACGTGACTGACAACTAGAGCCCGACCGATATGGGATTTGAGACCAATAGGATACCGATTTTAGAGAGGGAAAATTCACCGATTACCGATATGGTGGCCGATATAGTTAATTTTTGAGCTGGAATGAAAACGGACCTTTTCTATGTGGATTTTTCCACCGATTTTGCACCAATATGACTATGCAAAGGTACTCAGAAGGCTGCTTTCTTAAATGTTTTTATCAAAGAATATTAGACTTTATTATTATACATTGTCAACAAATTCTAGAAATGAACACTGAGAAAATAAAAATACAATAAATAGCTTAATAAACATCAGTACTGTATGTTTAGTATAAGTCAATTGCTGACCATTAAAATAAAGAAGAAATAAAAATAAATAGTTAAATAAACATCAGTATTACTGTTTAGTATTTAGTCAAATGCTGACTATATTAATACTGCCGAGACAAGAGAAAAACAGAGGCAGCGGTGTTACACCGTATTCTGTTATACAAGTTCAGGGGAAACTTTCAAAGGTGGAAAACCAGACTTTTAAATATTACATTTTATAAATGACACGACTGGAATTGTTCGGTTGAAGGGGGTATCAAACCGTGAATCCTGAACAGAACAGTTTGGTGAATACATGTTTACACATTAACTTCCACTCAGCTGACAAGCAATGAAAGTAACTACGTGATTAGCTGGTTAGCTATAAGCTCGTTGCTACGGAGAGTAAAAGACGGACGTTGTTTATTTACTTTCCAGCATTGCATCTCACCAACTAGGTAACATCGTAGCGTGAAATCAACACTCAACATATACAATCCACTGTTGTCTTCTGAGCTGCAAAAGGTGCTCTGATGTTTACCTTTCAATCTGCTACATTACTGACTGCACTGACAAACTATAGCTGGCTAACAGCAAACAGACATGAGTGTCGGTTGTCAGGGACAGGGTTAATGTTATATTAGTAATATTGAAAAGGGAAAATGATGGGGTCGTTGTTTATTAACTTTCCAGTATGTATTGCACAAACTAGTTTGCAACTCACCGTGAAAACACAAAGCTCAAGTCCGCCCTGTCTGCACAGCCATCCGTCAGCTCAGCTCTGTAAACAATGGAGTTGGAGAGTTTGTCTCTGCTGGACAAACTATGTAATGAGACCAATTCTAAAGCATTATTTTCTGCATTATATGTTCTGAAAATATCGGTGCATATTGGTAAACATATACGCCGATACCGATATATCGGTGAAAGGCTAATATCGACCGATAATATCGGCCGACCAATATATCAGTCGGGCACTATTGACAACTACTCTTGAAATGAGCTGGAATCTATTTTTTGCTGGAGGAAATATAAAGCCATAACTATGGAGGTAAATTCACAACTCTTTGCACACACAAAGTCTTTGAATTTGCTCTAATCGAAAAATAAATGCATTGAATTATCAGTGCTTGCATTTAAATGCATTGAATTATCAGTGCTTGCATTTAAATGCGTTACATTTACAGTGCTTGCATTTTGGGAGGCTGAAATTTAACATGGTTGTATATTTAAGCATTGAATATTTCATTTGGAAACATTTCACAACTAATTTCATTATTAAAAATTAAACAATAAAACAACATTTCCAAATTATTCACTAGATTTTTCGACAGGCAAAATTCAGCCCGATCTATTTCGCTTAACAAAATTCACTTCCTCAAATTTGGTTGGAATTTGAAAAGATATCCTTTTTTTTCCTCGGACAAGTGAATGACCAATTTTGTGTGACAACGTCGAGCCTTGCTTTAACTAACTGTCCCAAGGTAATTTTTGTTTAAAGTCATTTACCTTTGGTATGAACAGTATACCTATTGTTTTATAATTTAAAGCCTAACATAATTCTTTTTTGGGATATATTTAGCTTGCAAAGTTTGCCTTGCTATTTTTCCTGGGGCCACTGCCTCCACAAGCTTCATTTAAGTGTGGGAGTACAACCAAGTATTGAAACAAGTTTCTGCGTGCAAAAGTGAATCACAAAGGTGTAGTTGAGCGACAAGATATGGTTTTCTATTTGAGCGCTGAATTAAAGCGCTTCTTTGTTGCATTTCTCCTTATTAGTTTAACAGAGCAGGCCAGTCTAGACATAAATATTCAGTACATTATTGTCTGGAATTGGGTGCATATTAGACAGCATTTAGCCTGTTTTTTCTAATTTGAAACGTGACCTATAATTATACAGGTCAAAGGAAAAGCCGTGACTAAAGATTGAGCGAATCTATTTAAAAAGGGATGACAGCCTTGAATGATCGATATGATAAGGAACTTGACAAGCCTCTTCTGGTAGATGGATCCCTGTGTGTGCTAAACACAAACACTATAACTGGTTGGCAGTCAGAGTGATGAGGGGAATTGAGTGGTTTGTTTCCTGTGTTGAAAGATCTGAAAGGTGATGTTTAGATACCTTCTTTACTGTTTGTTAGTAAGCTGTGCAGTTGATTATTTTTATCGAGGTTATTAATAGTAATATTAATAATTGTGAAAAGTGTCAATTACAGCATTTCTTTTAGGTCTACTCAAGTTGCGTCAAAGGATTAAAATGATAGACAATGGGATCCATCACTTGTAAGCTCCACCCCCCCCTCCTCCACGCTATCAGCTAACTGCCCTGTTTTCACAGATTTCACACACAGCTTATATCTCCTCCCCAGGGAGCAATTTCCTCAGGGAAGAAGGGCAGAATCCTTCCAGAAGGTGGAGATGAATGTTTAATGTCCTCCACCCAGTCAAGAGCGACAGCGCAGGAACCCAGGGCCTGCTCTCTAGATGCTCTCATCTCTCAATCTCAGTTCTCTACAGCAGGCACAGAGCCACTAATCGCTTAGTAGAATGGCTTATGGGAGCCCAGTCCCAGAGCTTGTTCAACACGCGCACACATGGCAGCTTCATCATCCCCTACCAGCCAAACGATTAATGCTGCTATGCCAGAAGATCAAGGCACTCCGGAAACTGCCACTGCATGTAACTGTTGTGTGTGCAGTGGAAGTGATGCAAGAAACTTCTTTGAGGAGAGAAAGTGTTGATGCAGAATAATGTTAAATCTAGGTGAGAATGTCTCAATGTTCTGAAGGCCAGAAATGTTCTGGTTATATTTCACCCCAAAAGAAAAGAAGACATTATGTTTTTTATTTAAGAAAATTAAGCCAGTTGTTAGGATAATTAAGGTTTTGTTGCTTTGTGAGATTATTTTCATGACATCTAAGCTACCCATTTTTTGTCATGAAAATGTAACAACGCAATGACCCGGACTCTGTGAGATTCATGCCTGATTACATTAAGAGTAGTACACTTTTGGACAACATTCTGCTATATGAAAGGAATTCACAGTTGAGAAATCCTTAGTTTTTTACATTCAGGTTAATTAAATCCTCATGCTCAGCAGAAAGCTTTTTCTTTGTGAATAAGCTCAGTAGAGAAGTCTGGGTTTAGTTTAACTAGGCTTATCCTTTAAATGCCAACAGATTGCTTTTTGGGTCGCAAGCTTTCTATAAAGGTACTGCTTTGCAGTCCAGCGCTGTGCATAAATAGGTTATCAACAGTTGCCTTTGAGAGCTGTATCCTATTGACCTAACTGTCTGCTCTCCAGGGCGCTTTGTGCCTCCAGTGCATGCAGGAGTCAATGGCCATGATTGAAAGGTTATGCTGCACTTGAAATGGAGAGTCAAGTCATTTTTATTTATATAGTGCTTTTCACAACACACATCATTCAAAGCAGCTTTACAGGAAATCATGCATTAACAAATACAAAAACAAAAGAATTTAACAGTAATATCTATAATGTCTTACAGTGATCATTGTGTGGTTTGATTAAATATGATTGTAAAATGTGTGTAGAAATTAAATAATTAAATAATTGTATTCAGAACCCCTGTGAGCAAGCTGAAGGCAACTGTGGCAAGGAACACAAAACTCCTTAAGATGTTAGTTAATGGAGAAAAATAACCTTGGGAGAAACCAGGCTCACTGTGGGGGCCAGTTACCCTCTGGCTAAACAACATGAATATAATGCCAATATTAGTTATTTGTTTGCTGTGCAAGTCATGGTTTTAAATTTCTAAATGAAGTAAGCGTTAAGGTCCAGTGTTTTAAAAATAAAAATATATATATATTCTTTTATGAACTTTAATATTAATGACTAATGTCTTTGAAGTCCATCCTGGATTAACTGCAAAAGTTTACATAGATGCATTGTCCTTTGTTAGTTGGCTGATGAAGGCTTTTGTTGGCAATTAAATGATAGTCTATGTATTCCATTTTAAAAGTGTATTCCATCAATAGACAAATGTGATGCAGGCAGAGATTAATGAGGTGCATCACAGTTCAACATGCAGGTAATTTCGGTGAGGGTTGGTGGGGTCCATCCTAAATCTAAGGTTCAGGCAGTGGCATATGTAGTATCCGATGTCTTACAGTTGTAGTTGGCATCAGTTCATCCTCTGAAGTCAAAAGACTGAAGTGATGTCTGGCTGGCATTGGCTGTAGTTTGTCGCCATCTCTCAGCAACACATACAGTGCATCCGGAAAGTATTCACAGTGCTTCACTTTTTCCACATTTTGGTATGTTACAGCCTTATTCCAAAATGGATTAAATTCATTCTTTTCCTCAAAATTCTACAAACAATACTCCATAATGACAACATGAAAGAAGTTTGTTTGAAATCTTTGCAAATTTATAAAAAGAAAATAAAAAAATTACATGTACATAAGTATTCACAGCCTTTGCCATGACACTCAAAATTGAGCTCAGGTGCATCCTGTTTCCACTGATCATCCTTGAGATGTTTCTACAACTTGATTGGGGTCCACCTGTGGTAAATTCAGTTGATTGGACATGATTTGGAAAGGCACACACCTGTCTATATAAGGTCCCACAGTTAACAGTGCATGTCAGAGCACAAACCAAGCCATGAAGTCCAAGGAATTGACTGTAGACCTCTGAGACAGGATTGTATCGAGGCACAGATCTGGGGAAGGGTACAGAAAAATGTCTGCAGCATTGAAGGTCCCAATGAGCACAGTGGCCTCCATCATCCTTAAATGGAAGAAGTTTGGAACCACCAGGACTCTTCCTAGAGCTGGCCGCCCGGCCAAACTGAGCGATCGGGGGAGAAGGGCCTTAGTCAGGGAGGTGACCAAGAACCCGATGGTCACTCTGACAGAGCTCCAGCGTTTCTCTGTGGAGAGAGGAGAACCTTCCAGAAGAACAACCATCTCTGCAGCACTCCACCAATCAGGCCTGTATGGTAGAGTGGCCAGACGGAAGCCACTCCTCAGTAAAAGGTACATGACAGCCCGCCTGGTGTTTGCCAAAAGGCACCTGAAGGACTCTCAGACCATGAGAAACAAAGATTGAACTCTTTGGCCTGAATGGCAAGCGTCATGTCTGGAGGAAACCAGGCACCGCTCATCACCTGGCCAATACCATCCCTACCGTGAAGCATGGTGGTGGCAGCAACATGCTGTGGGGATGTTTTTCAGCTTCAGGAACTGGGAGACTAGTCAGGATCAAGGGAAAGATTAATGCAGCAATGTACAGAGACATCCTTGATGAAAACCTGCTCCAGAGCGCTCTGGACCTCAGACTGGGGCGAAGGGTCGTTGTCCTGTTGGAAGATGAACCTAAGCACACAGCCAAGATAACAAAGGAGTGGCTACGGGACAACTCTGTGAATGTCCTTGAGTAGCCCAGCCAGAGCCCAGACTTGAACCCGATTGAACATCTCTGGAGAGATCTGAAAATGGCTGTGCACCGATGCTCCCCATCCAACCTGATGGAGCTTGAGAGGTCCTGCAAAGAAGAATGGGAGAAACTGCCCAAAAATAGGTGTGCCAAGCTTGTAGCATCAGACTCAAAAAGACTTGAGGCTGTAATTGGTGCCAAAGGTGCTTCAACAAAGTATTGAGCAAAGGCTGTGAATACTTATGTACATTTGATTTGTTTTTTTTTGGGTTTTTTTCTCCGTTTTATTTTTAATAAATTTGCAAAGATTTCAAATAAACTTCTTTCACGTTGTCATTATGGGGTATTGCTTGTAGAATTTTGAGGAAAATAATGAATTTAATCCATTTTGGAATAAGGCTGTAACATAACAAAATGTGGAAAAAGTGAAGCGCTGTGAATACTTTCCGGATGCACTGTAGCAGTGGAGTCCAACACCAATCAGGAACAGAGCTGGATCTGGCATGCTCTGGTAACTTCAGGAAATGAATCCTGAGGTTGAGACATGGTTGATACGTGGAAACAAATAGAATAATATTAGCGTAGATGCCATTGTATTTTATTCAGAGTTATAGATCATGATGGATGTTTCTGGTTCCGGCAGACCTAAGTAAAGCAGCCTAATTGTGAGTTCAAATCAAATCACTTTTATTGTCACACAACCATATACACAAGTGCAATAGTGTGTGAAATTCTTGGGTGCAGTTCCGACAACATAGTCGTGACAGTGATGAGACAATTTACAATAAACATCAGATTTACAACACAGTTTAAAATCTAATATACACATAATTACACACAACACAATATACAAATAATAACATACAATGTACAGTATACAATACACACAATATAGAATACACATTATACAATAAAAAAAAAGTATATTTAGTGTATATATAAAATATACAGTAGGTTGTATTGTACTGTATTGACATTCAGGCTGTCGGTTGATAGTATGTTGTTAAGAGAGAATATAATAATATAATTTATGACAGTCCGGTGTGAGATATAAGAGTAATAAAGTGCAGTGCTGATGTATTTGATCATGGGAGATCAAGAGTTCAAAAGTCTGATTGCTTGGGGGAAGAAGCTGTCATGAAGTCGGCTGGTGCGGGTCCTGATGCTGCAATACTGCCTGCCTGATGGTAGCAATGAGAACAGCCCATGGCTCGGGTGGCTGGAGTCTCTGATCCTCCGAGCTTTTTTCACACACCGCCTGGTATATATGTCCTGGAGGGAGGGAAGCTCACCTCCGATGATGTGTCTGGCAGTTCGCACCACCCTTCAAGCTCTTTGGCAAACTTTGCCAAATAATTATATAAAAAAAAAATAGCAAGGCAAACTTTGCAAGTTAAATATATCCCAAAAAAGAATTATGTTAGGCTTTAAATTATAAAACAATAGGCATACTGTTCAAACCAAAGGTAAATGACAAAAATTACCTTGGGGACAGTTAGTTAAAGCAAGGCTCGAAGTTGTAACACAAAATTGGTCATTCACTTGTCCGAGGAAAAAAAGGATATCTTTTCAAATTCCAACCAAATTTGAAGGATAAATTGGGTGTATGCCTGGCTAGATGAGTCTTTAGTCTAGACTTAAACTGAGTGAGTGTGTCTGCATCCCGAACAGTGTTAGGGAGACTATTCCATAGTTTAGGAGCCAAGTATGAAAAGGATCTACCTCCTTTTGTGGATTTTGATATTCTTGGAATTATTAACAAGCTAGAATTTTGTGATCGTAATGAACTTGACGGAATATAGCGTGTCAGAAGGTAACTTAAGTACTGTGGAGCTAGACCATTCAAAGCTTTGTATGTAGTTAACAGAATTTTAAAATTAATATGAAATTTAACAAGTAGCCAATGTAACGACGATAAAATTTGATCTAATATGATCATATTTCTTGGTTCTAGTCAGCACTCTGGCAGCTGCATTTTGAACCAATTGAAGTTTATTTAATTGAACTTGCTGGACATCCTCCTAGTAATACATTACAATAATCTAGTCTTCATGACATGAACGCATTCATTTTTCGGCATCAGCAACAGAGAGCATGTGTCGTAATTTAGCAATATTTCTCAGGTGGAAAAATGCTGTTCTACAAACATTGGTAATTTGATTGTCAAGGGACAGATTTAATTTGAACAGATCAAATATAACCCCTAAGTTCTTTGCTGAAGAAGATGTAACAGTACATCCATCGAGAGTCAAATTATATTTTAGCGGCTTATTTTTAGAGGTTTTTGGTCCAATCATTAGTACCTCTGTTTTATCAGAATTGAGTAGAAGGAAATTTCTAGCCATCCAATCTTTGATATCATTGATGCACTCTGCTAATTTGGAGAATTGTGAATTTTCTTTGGGTTTAGAAGAAATATAAAGTTGCGTATCATCTGCATAAAAGTGGAAATTTATTCCATGATTCCTGATAATGTCTCCTAGGGGAAGCATGTATAAGGAGAAAAGAGGTCCTAAAACTGATCCCTGTGGCACTCCATACTTTGGTTTGATTTGACAATTCCTCGTTTACACATACAAAGTGGTAGCAGTCTGATAAATAGGACCTAAACCATGCTAATGCAAGTCCACTAATGCGAACATAATTCTCCAGCCTATTCAAGAGAATGTCATGATCTATCGTGTGGAAGGCAGCACTAAGATCTAAAAGCACTAGAAGAGAAATGCAGCCACAATCAGATGATAAGAGCAAGTAATTTGTTTAATAATTGCAGTCTCTGTACTGTGATGAGGCCTAAATCCTGACTGAAATTGCTCTGTAAAAATGAATATAGTTGGGAGGACACTACCTTTTCTAGTATTTTCGACATAAATGGTAGATTTGAAATTGGTCTGTAATTAGCCAATTCTCTAGGATCAAGCTGTGGCTTCTTAATAAGCGGATTGATAACTGCCCTTTTAAAGTTTCTTGGGACATATCCTAAGGATAACGAGGAGTTAATAATATTAAGAAGAGGTTCAGAGATAACTGGGAATACCTCTTTTAAGAGCTTTGTTGGTATTGGATCTAACATACATGTTGTGGCTTGATTTTTTTTTTTTTTAAGTTTTGTTAGCTCTTCATGACCTATGACAGTGAAGGATTGAAGTTGCTTGCGAGCAAAATTATGAGACACTGTTTTCTGAGGTACTGTGACAGTTGATTGCATAGTTCCAATTTTATTTCTGATTATTTCAATTTTATCAGTAAAGAAATTCATGAAGTCATTACTATTGTGCTGCTATGGAATATCTGGTTCAGTTGATGCTTTATTCCAACCAATTTAGCCACTGTACTGAATAAACACCTGTGATTGTTGTGGTTATTTTCTATGAGTTTGGTAAAATATGCTGACCTGGCTGCTTTTAGTGCCTGTCTGTAGCTACAGACACTATCCTTCCATGCACCGTGAAATACCTCTAATTTTGTATTCTTCCACTTGCGCTCTATTTTCTGAGCTGCTCTCTTGAGAGCATGATTGTGATCATTGTACCATGGTGCAAGGCTTTTTTCTTTAATTTTCTTTAATTGAAGGTTGGCCACACTATCAAGAGTGCTAGAGAAGACTATTTATATTTTCTGTTATTTCATCAAGTTCTTCTAGACTTTTTGGCTTACTGAGTATGTGAGACAATTCTGGAAGATTATTAGTGAAGCTATCTTTAGTGGTCGAAAGAATAGTTCTACCTGAACGATAGCGTGGTGTAGATTGAGTGACATTAGCTGATCGCAAGAAACAAGAGACGAGGTAATGATCTGAGATGATATCACTCTGCGGTAGAATTTCTGTAGTACCAACATCAACTCTATATGACAGAATTAAATCTGATTATGATTATGGTGATGAGTTGGTCCTGTCACATTTTGTCTGACTCCAAGAGAGTTGAGAATATTGATAAATGCTAATCCCAATGTGTTATTTTCATTATCTATGTAAATGTTGAAGTCACCAACAATTAAAGCTCCATCTACATTAACTACAAGATCAGATAGAATATTTGCAAATTCACCAAGGAAACCAGAGTAAGGCCCGGGTGATCTATGTACTGTAGCAAGGTCAAAAGAAGACAGAGATGTTTTTTATTTATATCTGACGGTGTCATTAAGCATTATTAGTTCAAAAGACTTAAGCTTATATCCTGTCCTCTGAGTAAATTGTAGCAACACCTCCTCCTTGACCCTTCAGACGAGGCTCATGTTTATAACAATAACCTGGGGGAATAGATTAATTTAAACTAATATATTAATCTGGTTTAAGCCAGGTTTTAGTCAAACAGAGCGCATCAAAACTATGATCTGTAATAATTTAGACACCACTCAGACATCCAGCTATTCAGTGACACTAATCTACTATAACCTCATCACCACTACGAGCAGGGAGGGGGCCAGAGCATGTTACAGTGTCTGACAAGTTCGCACACCTCTTTAACATTATCTCTAGTGATCTTTGACTGGCGAAGCCAGATATCATTAGTGCCGACATGAATAACAATTTTAGAAAATCTACGTTTAGCATTAGCCAGCACTTGTAAATTTGATCTGATGTCAGACATCTGAGCCCCCAAAATGCATTTAACAATGTTGGCTGGAGACAATATTTCCACATTCCCTACTATAGAATCACCAATTATTAGGGCTCTTTCAACATGTTTCTCAGTGGGTGCATCACTGAGTCGGTAGAATTGATTGGAAACCCTACCAGGAACGGGAGAGTGGTGTCACTTTGCTGAGCGAGTATGCCGCCGAGACGTCACCCAATCGCCCTGCTGCGGAGCTCTTCAACCGGAACCAAAGTGTGTGTGTTGCTCGCTGTACTACCCGCATCCGAAACAGTATCTACCGGCTTCTCTTTCTCACTGACCTCCACTAGCATACGGATGCGTCTCTAACTCATTAAACTTCTACGTCAGCCTGACTAATTCCTAACATTTATCACATGTAAATCCCTCACCGCTTACAGAAGAAGCTATAGTAAACATGTGGCATGTAATGCAGGAAGCAATAACATGAGCGGATGCCATGACTTACTGCAATTGTTTGTTGTTGTTGTTGTTGTTATGGTTGTTCTTGAGCGGCGAGGGTTTGAGATTGATGTGGTTCCAGATCAGCAGATGTTTGAAATTGATGCAATAATCTGTGTAAAACACAGTGGAGAAAAACGAATGCACGCAGTCGAGACGTGAGATGTAAACAAGTGGAAAAATGCAGAAAAAGAAAGAGAAAAAACGAGAGAAACTGGTGCGAGCGGTATAATGCACACAGATGAAATGGTAGAAAGCGGAAAAACCGAGGCACGCAGTAAAATGGCAAAGGATAAAATGATGAACGTATAAGAATTGGCAATGTTAAGCAGGCTAGCGAGCTACAAACACTCGTGCAGCATGCCGTCAGCAACAGGAGCTGTGTTAATTGAGGGCTTTTTTCTATTCTCTCTTCACTGGAGCATTCTCTCATTTTGGTCTTGCCTCTACAAGCAATCTGTTTCATTTAACACTGGTGGAATTTACTGCACCGTTAATGTTTGTGTAACTGAAGCCTGTGCACACTTTCTCTCGGAAATGCCAGCCGCTTTAGCAATTAAAGAATCTCTTTTGTGAGGTGTTATTAATTACAGCATCAGTTGAAACTGACATGCCACTATGCGGATCTTTTTAGATCAGTGCTTGTGTTTGCATAATTAGAAATGTCCAGTCATAGGAAAGACATTATTTAAAGGAAAGTTCAAAGGGACATCTACAAAAAAGTCCTGGTGTGATACTTGGCTCAAATAAAGGCCTAAGCTGTTCTGTTAATCCCTTCATCAACAATAGCATTGTCTAATATTTGGAGCTGATAAATATTGTTTAATATGCAGCAGGAAAAAGACAGATCTCCGTCATGAGATTAGTTTTTGTAGGGTTTTCAGAAGTAAGATAGAAAGCCAAAAGAAAAGACAGACAGATATATAAAACTGGGTCTGGTCTCACAAACAGATAGGGTTAAAAAAAAAAAAAATAAAATAAAAAAATACATTCCATTTACAAGGTATTAAAGTTTTAATACTACAAAGTCTAAACACTACACATACAGTAAAATCACTACATATGATCATGTAACAAAATGAGCAGTAATTTCAACTGAAGATGTCCGGTCTTGAGGTTATCTGGTAGTCAGTTGTGAACTCGGTCACCGTCAGCTGATTCACTGTATGATTCAATGAGAAAGTGACTCTTGTTCAAACTGCCTACATGCGAGTTCAAACCTGTTTTGTGAATCTTTTCTACTGATTCATTAAACAGACCTGGTACAAAAGTGTAATTTGCTCGTGAATCGGACATCATGGCTCACGCTGTGTTTGCGTGCAGTGAGCTCATCTCAACAGAAAGGGTGAAAACAAGCGGATGTGCCAGGGTGGTTGACTAATTGACTTGTAATCTAACAACTGACCTGTCGATTAGTGGGGTCGACTTCGAAGATTCATTTTTTTAGTGGTGGTGGTTTTAATGGGAGACACATTTCTAAATGTAATTAAGAGAGACAAATTCTTAGAGCATTTTTGCGTGATAACTTTCTGTGCTTAACAGTGAATAACAGTCAGCACTGTAAAACCATCTGCAAGAAGTTTTGTCTCTTTAATGCTTTAGGTTTAAGCCCTTTTATGTGCTACTGTTACAGCAATCAAAGCGCCGAATCAACAATACATTTCAAGATGATCACTGTTGGACATTAAATCCTTACTGTGAGTAATGTTACTGTATTTTTGTGGTGATGTGGAGAGATTAAAGTCTTTTGCTGATTATGACTGACACTGCTTAAAAAAAAATAGTTGCAGTGATAAAGGTTTAAACTGCCCCATGTCGTGAACTAGATGTGTAGCTGCAATGTTATCTTGCTGTTCTGCGCTTTTGAATACGCAATGAGGATTGCCTTGAAGCACTCCGGTTACGTTGAAGCATGTCATTCTGTGTTCAGGATGCACATAAGTGGTTTTGTGCCGCTCTGTATTGGAGGCTTTCTTATTTCATATGTTTCTTACTTTGATAGTTATGTGCAATATGGTGTTATAGTTTTTTTAGTGTATTTATTTGTTTGTTCCCATGTGATGTGCTGCGCTTGGTGTCATGTGAACATAACAGAGCCTAATTATTAATTATCCTTAATACCAACTAGTTGACTAGTAGTTTAAACAACCAACCGACTAGTCGATTATGAAAATTGGTAGTTTTGAACCTCCCTAAAAGCTGCGTAAGACTTACTGGTGCGTTTTAAAGATGTAAATCAATAACTCAAGATGATATCTGACAAAACCACATATGAACAAAGTATATTTTAAATTATTGTCGCAGTTATTTTAGTACATTCTAGAGCCCTGATTTTCAGGCCTGTTTGGTGTAAACATTTCTTTTGGCAGTCTGGCCAAATAATGAGAAACAAGGAGTCAAGGAAATGTTATACATTTTTGATATTCAGTTTCATTCATTATTCGGTCACACTGTAAATGGAAGGTCAAGTCAAATGCATTACATTTGTAGGATACAGTATTTTGGCAAAAGTTTTAGGTCATCTGGGTCTTCCAAGCATACAAAATATTTGCATATTATATCCTGCAAAAAGGGTAAGAGGTTTACTGTAGGTTTACGATTCCGAACATAGCCTTTCCCCTCTACCATAATGACCTCTCATCCAACACCATCCAAGTTTGCCTTGACTTTGTTTTACTTGCCTTGACTTTGCCAGCTGTAGACCATAAGCAGCTTTAATGTAATTCGCTAATGTGAATTTGGTGAATGTCCATCTTAAACAGTTTTCCCTTCCAAACTTTCCCCTGGAGAGATGGAACATTTCTAGGTTCTTATACAAGTGACAGTCAACAGGACAAGGTTGTGATGAGGCGGTCATGTGTCCATCAGTAAATAATGCATTGTGTAGTTTTTTCGTGCTGTGGGAGTGCCGACATGCCAGTGAGCTCTCATGGCTGAGTTACAGCTGGCACTGATTCATGGCTCAAACACATGGCCTGTTTCTGTCTCGCTGATCTGCCTTGATACAAATCTCCCCGCATGGCAGGAGATCCACTGAGGGGAGGTTAATCAAATCAATCTCGAGCCTGTCCAGCACTAGACTCCCACACTGACCTCAGGTTGGAAGGGATATCTGAATCCCCTCAGGGGGGTAAACTTAGCCAAGTACCTGCTAAGCGGAGGATCGTGCGCTTTTTGACAAATCTCTGGCCTGGATTAGAGTAAATTTCCCAGCATTCTGGGTGCACATAATGAGTGCAGAGACATGGAAAGAAACCATGACTCACCCATAACCCACCAGACACTGCAGTATGCCTTGGCTATACTGTTTTTAACTAGCTAATAAACACTTTCCTGAAACTATAGTGTCACAATACTTTATACATGCTAATTATAGATCTTGGCAGATCAGTGATTATCAATAATGTCTAAAAATGAAAAGGTTCCAGCTGTAAAAACTGATTAGATGAACATATGAAAATATTTGTAAGATATCCACCTTTTTCCTGACTTCTCTATGGGCGAGCGACTTCATTTTGGATGCTCCACTCTTCCGCTTAGTTGTTGTTATCAGCTAGACAGACGTTACTGGTGATGGCGAGCAGCGGAGGCTTTGGAGGAATATGTGCTGATAGAGGGTGTAATAACTACAGGTGGCTTAAAACCACTGGAAAATTAATGTTACAATGATAAGTCCCCCCAAAAGCTGCTAATGTCTGAAACGTTTTGTTTCGCACCAGATGTAATAAGTAGAATTTGCATTAACTGAATTCTCAATCACTTGCCTATTTTTTTAAAACATTGACAGATAATTCCAAATGCTGTCCATCATTTTGGCAGATAACAAGGATGAAAAACATTTAAACCAAGCTCCTAATTGTTTTATTTTAAATATCTTTACGAGGTTCGTATCTCATGTTGGGCTGTGAGTGTATGTGACAGCGTTTTCTCAGCAGACTGCGTGAGAAGGCGGCACTTGTTAATGCAAAAATAATGCAAAGGTATGTCACCTTAATGGAACCAGTGGTGACCATACATCCTCTTTTCACGGACATGTCCTCTTTTTCAAACCTTAAAAAGCATCCGGGCGGGATTTCTATGTCCGGGATTTGGCTGTTTTCATATTGAAGTGCTCAACAAGAAACCCGATGAAATCTAGCACATCATTTACATTTATTCTCTCTCTCTGCATGCTGTATGTCTGTGTCTCTCTTTCTCACACACACACACACACACACACACACACACACACACACACACACACACATATACATACAGGGTGTGTGCAGGGAGCGCTAGAGCCCAGTGGAGTAACTTTACCATGTAAATGTGTGTGTGTGTTTACTTATCCATTCGGGCATTCCTGTCGAAACCATCCATACGCAGCCTTTAGTGAGAGAGAGATTTACGTTGGACCTATACACACATTTGACTGCACATCAAATGAATTGTATATAAGGGTTGAGAGAAAATTTTGTATTCTCAGATGCATCGCAATTCTCCAGCAATTCTGAATAGATTCTCAAAAATTCAGAATAGATTCTGAGTTGAATTCAAACCGCGACAGCGTGGTGGCGCTTATGTGCGCGCCAGAGACAGAGATGCTAGAAGCAAATAGTCAGACGCGCATATACTAAAGCCAAGCACACACTACAGAACTAAGTGCAGACTAGATGTATAAACCACACGACCATCGTCCTTGACTAAAACTACGATGCCAGAATGCATCGCAAACTCAGCACATAGCAAGGGGTGAGTTTGTTTTTAATAACATGTCAACAAACAAAGTGAAAGACAAGCTCGGGCCCGTTATTCTACTGAGTTGCACAGAAAGGGGAAAAAATGGCTTAAAATAATGAGACAGCACTTCGGGAAACATGGTTAATGTTTTTATTTTCAAATTATTTTTTTGTCTCCTGCTTCCCGATGCAGGGCGCCAGACTGCAACCAAAACGGTCGCATTTGCGACTAATAATATCAATATGCGAGTAATGTTTTTGCCGAGATCACTGGTGACTAGATAATTTTTTACATGTTATAATATAAAAAAAAATGTATTAAATGCCTTTTGCCCTTGCTTGGTTGCTTGTACTTTGCCCGCTGCACTTGAACCAGGTTGGCGAATTCAAATTCATCCAGAGCGGTTAAGTGTTTGTGGGGAAAGTGGATTTCGCAAACCATAAGCAAGAACATGGCGAAACAAAAAATAACGGACTTTTTCCACAAACAATCCTCATCCCTGTCAACTCCCAACACTGGTGGATCTTCTGTTAATCTAAACTCTGACTTTGCTTTTGCTGGCGTGAATGAAGAGAATGATGAAAGCACACCTGCCCACATCAAACATTGTATGCCCAAGTAAAACTGTGGAAAGACATTTTAAAACTTTGTGGATTCAGGAGATTGCTTGACTCTGGTATGATCACGTAACGCAGAAAATGTTTTGAGACTTCTGCTCTAAAGCATGCAAAGAAATAGCCTAGATTAGATGTGTCTAAAACATATGACAATGATACAGCATGTGCTGAGTTCATAGAATGCATTGCAGATTAAATCAAAGAGCAGACACTTCAAGATGCCTAGAAAGCTAATTACTTATCTGTCATCACTGACTGTGGCACAGATGTGTCTGGCAGGGACAATGTCATTGCATACTGCAGGCCTGTTTCTGCAGGTGAACTGGTTTGTTGGCATAGCTGAGCTTGAACATTGCCATGCCCATGGAATACTAGGCAAAATAAAAGATTTATTTGGTAATGCTAACCAAATTAATCAAAAATGGTGGCAGGATAAGCTTACTGGCTTTGGAGCAGATTGGGCCAGTGTAAACATGGGTGCCTCAGGTGGAGCAGGTGCACTTCTTAGAGGAGACATAGGAGAACATATTCTCTCATTTCACTGTTTGAAGCACAGACTGAAATTAGCCATGTTGGACATTCAAAAGTCTCTTCTGATGATTGAAACGGTCTATGAATTGCTACATCTGGTATGGAAAACCATGCCATTTCAGCCCCAAAAGCAAGCACGAGTTGAAAGCCATCGGTATGGAGTTAGGCTGCACTATACGAACACCTTCAGCTGTGAAGATCCAGCGCTGGTTGCCTCACATTTACAGGGGCCACATTGAGCACCTTCCTGCATCATCCAAAAACATGGATATAAAAGGAAGAGCAAAACATGTTGCACAACAAATGGAAAATTAGACTTTCATGGCATTCTGTCACTTTCTCCATGACCTGTTTGCAGAAATCTCCAAGTTGAGTGTTGTGCTCCAGAAGAACACACTCATTCTTCCTCAAGCTGTGGCAGCTATCGGCACGTGTGTTGTAACAATCAAGAGCATGGAGGACAAACCATAGAGAAATGGAAAGTTGGAGGGATTTATCCACCACACAAGACTATATTTAACTGCTCAGCATGAAAATGTGGTTCAGCAGGAGAAAGCACAGAGAGATAAACAGACAGAGACAAGTAACTAAAAGACAGAAAACCGGGCGTAACATTTCAAAACATTCAAATTAAGGGCTCTAGTCTTTCAAGCTTCAAATATGAACTACAGCATCACATTGAAAAAACTGTAGACGTTACAGTTAAGGTACTAGGAAGGCGATTTGAAATTGAGAAAACACAGCAAAAAATTACACAGGGGAAAGAAATAATTCGATGCTACTCAGTCTTTTGTCATGATTCATGGTCAGATGATGGAAATGAGATTGACACATTGTTAAATTGATATCAAGACATCTTGCTGAAGAATGAGTGTGACGTGAATGCTGTACAGACAGAATGGAGATTGCTGAAAACTGATTAAAGGACAGTTTGCAGACAAGTCCTATAGCAGTTTGTGGGAAGTCCTATTGACAAAGGAGCCCTACTGCTCAGATTTCAAGAATGTTTGTATCTAGTTGAGATAATGCTTGTTCTACCAATTTCAGCGGCTCAGTGTGAACGTGGCTTTTCAGCCCAAAACGGAATAAAATCCAAAGTCCACAATTCACTCCATGTCTAAACCTTGGAGGATTTAATCAGGATCAGCACAGAGGGCCCATCACTTGAACAGTTTGATCCAGAACCATGTGTGAAACGCTGGGTTACTGCAAAAAAAAAAAAAGAGGAAAAGGAGGCCAAACTACACTGGATGGTAGTGGTCAGTGACACCTGCTCAGAGTCTGAGTAAAGAACACTTCTTTATGACTGCATATAGTTCTCAAGTTGGAAAAGCAATTTGGTTCCCTTTGTATTGATGATTGATTGAAAATCAGTTCCCAGGACATTGTAAAGAATCAGATGCTGAAAAAGAAGGGCAGATGACAATAAGACAAAAAGGAAGTGTTTGAAAGCTTAATGTTTTAGTGCAATATTATTTGACACTTAAAAAATGTGGTCCCCTTTTTTTTTCTTTTAGGAGCCAATGGCTCCTACATATGATTTATTTATTTATTTTTTATCTGGAGCCCTGCAATGCCTTTCTCTCCTCTTGTGCTCTCTATTTATATGGCTGTTGCTTATTGCCGGTCTCCTGCTCGTCAGAACAGTGCACAAATGAGATGCTTGCTTGATTTCTTAAGCAGCAACCCCGCTATTTGTGTCACTTTACTACGCCTGTTGTGTAGAAAGGAGAAGCTGACATTTGGATTCTCACAGAAGCAGATAGCTCATGTAGCCATCCTGGACCAGCAACCGATAGTTGTATTTATAGTTATAGGCTAGGGATTGATTAATTCTAAATTAATAATTTAATACTATTAAATACTGAGTGTGTATTGATAAATTAAATACAGGATAAGATGCGACAAGATGCATCAAGAATCAATTTGTAATTGAAGATTCACACCTCTAACTGTATATAAATGTGACAAGTCTATATATCTAAATCAGGGTTTCCTGCACCGCTTTTCAGCAGCAGCGCTTCATATTTTCAGCTTTTTAATTTTTGTGTTAAGGAAGGATATGCATGTCATTTATTATGCAGTGTGGTAGTTCCTGATCTTTTCTTTTTTGCCTTGACCAATGTAGACCAAGCGCATACTATTCCCACATGCTTTAAATGATGCTCTCTAGTATCTTTGCCAGAGGGCACTGAAGCTCATCTAGATTCCTCTTGGAAGTTGTATTGATTGGTGTTGTGCTGGCCTCTTGAACATGATTCTCCATAATGAGGGATTGATTGCCTTCTCATTGGCTGGTCTCTGCGAGGAAAGGCGGCATATCGTATCAGTCATAGGCAGTGGAAGAGACATTGCTGCTAAGGTCTACAGGCTTTATTTAAAACAGAAACAATTGTTCGATTTATTCTGGGATTTCTGTTGGTAAAAGGTTTGAGTTTAAGGGCAGGACAAGGAGGTGCTGTGATCACTTGTATTTTTCCAACCAGTACTTTCAGGGTGCTTTCACACTTAGTTCATATTATTCATATTATTATAATATTATTTGGGTCCGAACCGCAGTCCGATTACATCATCATCGTGAGTACAAGCGGCAGCTGTTTACTACTGTAACTAGGTAACAACATAAGAAGACATCAGATTCACTGTGTTCAAGTTTTTCTCTTTGGATTTGCTACCAAAACTTTACATGCACAGAATGATACTTATTTGTCTCCTGTGGATGCATTGAATGTGCAATGATGTGATGAATATAAGCGTTTGTCTGCCGCGACCCCGCGGATGCGTTGCAAGAGGTGTGAAGTATATGAGCTGCTCTCTGAAGGTGATTTATTTGGACACAAACAGGTAGGAGAAATGCATTATACCATAATAATTGCGACCGGAAGCCTGCAAACACGCAAATTAAACGTCATCAGAAGCGGTCCACTTCCGCGATTTGGTACGATTGTGTTCGTATCAGCACCGAACCGTACTGGAGTTCATATGAACCGTACCCCAGACCACCTTTTCAAGCAGACCCAGGAGGGGTTCGCGGTTGCGCACCTGAGTTCGGAAAACCGTGTTCACATTATCGAACCGAACTTTGATGTCATTCAACCCCCCCAGGTGCGCTCCAAAATTGCCAGTGTGAAAGCACTCTTAATTATTGTCCAGCTGTTTAGGGGTATTAAGTTGTGTTGAGTATTGGAGTTTCACAATATTAACCGAATCTTACATGTGGAAAATAATCCTTACTTCTGACGTATAAAATCAGCGGTGTAGTCCAATAACAGACAGAAATGTTATACAAATGCAAAAAGATATTTGGGGTACTTTGTGATATTTTACAAAAGGTTGAATTTTTATTTTGTGTTCAATTATGCACTTTTTAATAGGGATGCTCTGATCAGAAATTTACAGCCGATACTGATCACTGATATTCTTGTCACCTGATCAGCCGATACCGATCGTTTCACCTTTTATTAAGATCTCTGTCATAACTGGCTATATGTAAGCTTTCTGCACACCGTCACTATTGAATTTTCCTCTTCCCAGTAATATCACTTTGCCTAGTTTTTGCTGACAAAGTTTAAAAGGCTTTTTAAAAAGCTTTTTTTTAAAAAGACTTTTAAAAAAGTATAGGCTAACAAAATATTCTCTATATTTAGATAGCCCTTTAAAAAATGCGCTGCTGCTAATTTATGAGCGGCGCTCTTAGGATTTCACATGGTTCATTTAATATTCTTGACGCAACATAATGCTTGCCAGCCCCAGACAGATGTGCACTTTCTACACTGCTAAAGAGATCCCACCACATACACACTACACATTGTGACATCACTACATAACACACGTGTCAAACTCGCTTCAGTTCGTGGCCCACAAGCTCATTTCTGAAATGTAGGATGGGATCGCTACGTTTCACTGAACAGTTCACTTTCCTCATGAATATTAATGAGCCTTCCCCTGTCATCTGTATGTTTTAGAGTGCATTTTGCTTGCTTCAAAAGCAGAATGAAACAGCGCTACACGGATCAATTATCAACACGGCTCAATCATGGGTAAAGCAGCACGAGCACAGAGCAAGTGCGGTAAATCGCGGACTGGTCTCAACTGCACAGACTATTTTAAATGCGCTTGTGAACCAGTGAGATGTGCAGTGGGGATTGCGAAACCCGTTTGAATGCGGTACAGAATTGTCTGTTGCAAAACACTTATGTCTCGGTGATAAAACTAGTTTAAAACAAACAGCCCCCACATTCTAAACGGCACTGACAAAGAAAACAGGAGAAAACATAAATTAGAAGGCTTTTCAATTCTCAAATCACAACACTTACAAAAATGTACCATGGATTTACTGTAGTAACACTAACTGTACTGTATTAACTATGGTAGTTGTAGCAGAAAAAGTTTCTATATGTATTAGACTAGGTTTTTTCATTTCAAAAGTGCCATAGTTCTTTATATAGAAACCATTGTTACTAATCATGGTATTGAGGAGCCATGCATGGTTTTACCTATGGTTACAATGGTCTCATTACAAATATCATTGTTAAAACTATGGATATTAGGGAAGGACTATGGTAAATTTTCATAATTATTATGGAACAAGCCATCAGTTTTCCAACTGTGTAAAATGCGTTCTGTTGTAATGCTCTCTGATTGTAGGAACATTTTAGTTGTTTTGTTTGCCTTCAGAAATTCCAAGACATGACTGTAGTTTAATCAATAGGAACCTGATGAAAGGAATCTGTAGATAAGACCCAACTTAGTCACACTGTCAGAATATTTCAAATTAGTCATATAAAAATTAGGTGTTCATTTTTTTCCACAGATGTTACTGTTGTTAATATCATTGTTTTCATCTGCATACCAACCTAAAAATCAGTGCTGTACTGTCAAATGTGCATTTCAATGCACATGATATGTAATCTTATTGGTAATTGCATGGGTGCTACCAAAGCAGGTGCTGGCGCCCCATTTTCAATTGGCCCTTTGAGGGCATAAATGAACCCTGATGTGGCCGAGGTTGAAATTTTATTTGATACGCCTGTTGTAAGCTATTCCTCGACCAATACGCTTTAATACGGGTCCGATGTTGCAGCCTTGTGGATGCGTGCAGAACAGCACCGCTGTTGAAAAACTCCTAAGGGAAACACTGTATTGTATAAAGAATTGTTATATTTATAAATTCATTCCTTGCCTATTCATTTAGTTGGATGATTGTATTAATAGTTAATTTTTCAGTTGTTGCTGCTTGAACTTTAATGAGGGGAACACGCACTCTCGTGGGCATGATGAAAGAAAAGTGGAGAAAGAGCGCATGTTTCTGGACTTTATGGGTGCTACTATTGTTAATGCCATTTAATCAGGAGATATTTATTAAGGATGTTTGAATTACACCACATCTTGTTACTCGCATTATTACTGAGATGTCCATGCCCGGTGGAGACTGAGAAGCTGCCAGCATAAACGATAATAAGGACCGTTTCACAGCTTGCGCTGTTTTCCCTTTGCCTTGTTGCATGTGAAATGCAACATTAACAGTACACACTTTTCATATTCGCCATACCTCTCCCACTGCATTGTTCTTAAATGCTGAATCAAGTTTATTGTCTTACAACACAATGCCAGTATTCCCCACACTCTGTGATGCCATGACAGTGCTGCTCAAGTTTTTTTTTTTTTTTTTCTCCTCCCCAATTGGCATGCCCAATTCCCAATGCACTCTAGGTCCTCGTGGTGGCATAGTGACTCGCCTCAATCCGGGTGGAGGAGGACGAATCTCAGTTGCCTCTGCGTCTGAGAGAGTCAATCCACGCATCTTATCACGTGGCTTATTGAGCGCATTACCGCGGAGACCTAGCGCGTGTGGAGGCTCATGCTATTCTCCGCCATCCACGCACAACACACCACGTGCCCCACCAAGAACGAGAACCACATTATAGTGACCACGAGGAGTTTAACCCAACGTGACTACCCACCCTAGCAACCGGGCCAATTGGTTGCTTAGGAAGCCTGACTGGAGTCACTCAGCAAGCCCTGGATTCGAACTTGTGACTGCAGGTGTGGTAGTCAGCATCTTCACTTGCTGAGCTACCCAGGCCCCAGTGCTGCTCAAGTCTTAAAGGAGCCGGGCATCTTTTTCGACATGAGGTTTATTCGATTGGATAAATTACAAATCGAGTCATAGGTTGTATATATTAGCGAGTACCGATCGGTGGCCGATCGATCTGAGCATCCCTACTTTTTAAAGTACGCACAATTAACTCGTAATTTGCGTGCACTCCCTCTCCCGCCCTTCAACAACTGTATAACACCGTTAACCGGCGGTGACTGGCCCCTAACCACGCGTTGGTAAAATATTGTCACCGCAACAGCCGTAGTCACATTATGTATTGTATTGTGATGTCGCATCAGCTCCCAATGGATTATAGGATCATTAAGTGTCCAGTCGATCCACACTTTAGAATTTTGCCGGAAATAATAGGTCAACTGGGTATTTCTCGCTTTTTGTTTCATGAATAATGTGGATTCGGACATACTACTCCATTGGCATACTGTTTTTGGCATACTCTATTGTAGAGAAGGATGGGTATTCTGACACAGCATAAATATTTTATGCGAGTGCGTGAACACATCCGCTTTTAACTACACAAGCTTACACCAATCAGTGCGTTTCATAAGCTTATGCAAGTTGCACTAGTGTGAACTGATCTTCTGTGGGCAGTTTTTCACTTTCAGTCAGCTAGTGTCATAGTGGCTAATAGTTTGGTGAGAATTCTGAAGAGCAAGTTGGCTAAACTGTTGATATGTTAGCTTGGCTACCTGACTAATAACACATCTGGTTTGATACACAGACATTTGAAAGTAAATCTATCAACCCCTTAAGTACTGATGTTTGTTAATGCCACAATAGTGCAAGAAGAATGTGTGTAAAATATGTTCATCGGGACTGCACATTTGCAATGCATCATCCAAGCATTCACGTTTGCATTCTTGGAGTACATTTTGGCTAAAATTTTCATTCATGGGCTTTAGAATTCTAACTACAAAATACAGAGGTAAACATCCACAACTAGTGATCGACTGACATGGGTTTTTTAATGGTCGATGCCGATATCCAGAGAGCAGTGTGGCTGATACAATGCCGATATATCGCACAATTTAATATAGTAAATAGCAAACATAAAATTGCTAAAAAATGAATAAACTCTTATTTAGCACTATATTCACACTAAACTTTAACTTTGTAAAAAAGAATAAAAAAAAATAATATTGTATTTTAAATGGTAGATAGCAGTTTCTTCTGATTTCTGTTTAGTCATCAAATTTTAGTAATTTATTAGCACATGAAGAAATTGTTAATATATTAGGAAGAAGGAAATAACAGTACACACCATAGTCCAGCATCCATGGATGGCATGTACACGTTAGCAATTGCATTTTCTCAAAAAATACCAAATCAAATCAATTGTACATACAGTGCACAGTGGATATGACATTTACTTATAGTGCACATGAAGCGCTTTTACTTTGAAGTTGCACTCACGCACAACCACAACTGATCTGAAATATTGAGGTGAGGACTCCCATGTCAAAATGTTTAGACAAAGCCAAAAACGCTTGTGGGCTGTAGTTCTCCCCTCCTCAGCTGAATCCTTTGTTACCCCCAGCTGCTGCCAGATGTTGGCCATTATGCTTGAGGAACGTGAGCTGGCCCAGGCTGCATGGCGCTTTGCCTCAGATCTTAGACAGCCCCTCTGCTTTTAATTAACCCAACACCGTGCCGAAGAGAGAGAGAGCCTCCATCACGTAGCCGCTGCCTGTCTTTACACTAGAGAGAGAGAGAGAGAGAGAGAGAGAGAGAGAGAGAGAGTGTGTGTACAGGTTTTACTATCCTTGTGGGGACCAAATGTCCACACAAGGATAGTAAAACCTGAGATCACCTACGTTGTGAGGACCAGCCAGCGGTCCTCACAAGGGAAATAACATATTAAGTGATGTTTTTTGGAAAATGTAAAAATGCAAAAACGTTTCTGTGAGGGTTAGGTTTAGGGGTGGGTTTAAGGTTAGGGTATAGAATCTATAGTTTGTATAGTATAAAAGTCATTATGTATATGGAGGGTCCTCATAATGATAGTTAAACCAACATGTGTGTGTGTGTGTGTATGTGTGAGCACAAAAGCAAAAAAGAGAAATGGGGTTTGCAAAAGATTCTCTAACCCTAATTTTGTCACAGCCTGCTATGCATTGAAAATAAAACTTGCAATGTGATATGAATTTTATAAATCACTTATACTGGTAACATTCAATCCTGATATGTGCATGATGCGTATGAGAACCAATGAATTTTGTGCACAGTTTCTTTACTTGAGTGTATGGTGTTAAATGCACTTTACTTCCGGCCCTATGCGAAGAAAGAAGTTCTTATGTTTATCCTGAACGTGCATGGTAGGGTCCAAAATGAACACTTGCCAAGCATCATATGCATATGCTTTGGTCAGTAAATAAAATGCAAAGTGATACAAAGAGTGAAACATCTGAGTACTGCTGTTCTGAGACATCAGCACTCAGTGGCGGTTCTGGCTTACTTGGTGCCCTAGGTGAGATCGGACATGGCGCCCCCCTTAAAATTTATTACGTTATTGGCAGTTATTACAATAACGGTAGTTTTTATATTATTGGCTGCTACATGCCTTTTATGTGCTTTTTGGAGCTTCAAGTTTCTGGCCACATTCACTTGCATTGTATGGACCTACAGAGCTGAAATATTCTTCTAAATATCTTCATTTGGATTCTGCAAAAGAAAGAAAGCTATGTTTCTGGAATGGCATGAGCGTGAGTAAATGATGAGAGAATTTTCTTTTTTGGGTAAAACTAGACCATGAATATAGAATTGAAGTAACTATATATGTATATACAGTTGTGCTCAAAAGTTTGCATACCCTGGCAGAAATTGTGACATTTTGGCATTGATTTTGAAAATATGACTGTTCATGCAAAAAAAAAAACTGTCTTTTATTTAAGGATAGTGATCATATGAAGCCCATTTATTATCACATAGTTGTTTGGCTCCTTTTTAAATCATAATGATAACAGAAATCACCCAAATAGCCCTGATCAAAAGTTTACATACCCTTGAATGTTTGGCCTTGTTACAGACACACAAGGTGACACACACAGGTTTAAATGGCAATTAAAGGTTAATTTCCCACACCTGTGGCTTTTAAAATTGCAATTAGTGTTTGTGTATAAATAGTCAGTGAGTTTATTAGCTCTCATGTGGATGCACTGAACAGGCTAGATACTGAGCCATGGTGAGCGGAAAAGAACTGTCAAAAGACCTGCGTAACAAGGTAATGGAACTCAAAGAAAAACCCACAGGTAACCTCAGGAGAAATACAGGCTGCTCTGGAAAAAGACCGTGTGGTGTTTCAAGGAGCACAATACTTGTTAACCCCTCTCCAAACATAGCGCTTATGGTTGTGACCATAAAGCTCTATTTTGGTCTCGTCACTCCAAATTACAGTGTGCCAGAAGCTGTGAGGCGTGTCAAGGTGTTGTTGGGCATTTTGTAACCGGGATTTTTTGTGGCATTGGCTTCTTCCTGGCAACTCGACCATGCAGCTCATTTTTGTTCAAGTATCGTCATATTGTGCTCCTTGAAACAACCACACTGTCTTTTTCCAGAGCAGCCTGTATTTCGCCTGAGGTTACCTGGGGGTTTTTCTTTGAATCCTGTACAATTCTTCTGGCAGTTGTGGCTGAAATCTTTCTTGGTCTACCTGACCTTGGCTTGGTATCAAGAGATCCCCGAATTTTCCACTTCTTAAGTGATTGAACAGTACTAACTGGCATTTTCAAGGCTTTGGATATCTTTTTATATTCTTTTCCATCTTTATAAAGTTCCATTACCTTGTTACGCAGGTCTTTTGACAGTTCTTTTCTGCTCCCCATGGCTCGGTATCTAGCCTGCTCAGTGCATCTACGTGAGAGCTAACAAACTCATTGATTATTTATGCACAGACACTAATTGCAATTTAAAAAGCTTTAATTAAATTAACCTTTAATTGCCTTTAAAAACCTATAATTAATATATATATATATATATCGTGAAGGAGGGAACAAAACATATGTATTCACAAACATGATGTATTTTCCCAGACAACGAAATACCTGACGGGTAGAGAATGCACAGATGAAGTAGGTTCTTTGCCAGAGAGATGTTGACAACTGTTGAACAACACACATTTTAATTGCATTTATTTTTTTTCCAGTTTTCTTTGAATTTTTAGTTAAAATAAATATAAATTATGTTCAGAGTTTGAAATCAAGGTGTCTTGCTTTATTGTGTAGGCTTAACCCTAACCCTGCTTAACGAAAATTACCCCATAGTACCACCTAGCATCCAACCAGCGGTAATACTGGTGTTCGTCAGTTTCCTGTGGAGTTTTTTCTGTGACCAACCGACCAATCAAAACTTGGTCGACCAAGACTCTTCTCATCATCTAACATTTGGTCGACTATCAAGGGGCAGCCCTAGAAAATTCCAGAAAATGATGTCAAGCCTTTAGACAAATAGTCAATTAGCTTCTGATAGGAGGTGTACTGAACTGGAGGTGTACCTGTGGATCTATTTTAAGGCGTACCTTCAAACTCAGTGCCTCCTTGCTTGACATCATGGGAATATCAAAAGAAATCAGCCAAGACCTCCGAAAACAAATTGTGGACCACCACAAGTCTGGTTCATCCTTGGGAGCAATTTCTAAACACCAGAAGTTACCACGTCTGTACAAACAATAGTATGCAAGTACAAACCATGGGACCACACAGCTATCATACCGCTCAGGAAGGAGATGCATTCTGTCTCCTAGAGGTGAACATAGTTTGATGCAAAAAGTGCAAATCAATCCCAGAACAACAGCAAAGGACCTTGTGAAGATGCTAGAGGAAACAGGTAAACAAGGATCTATATCCACAGTAAAACAAGTCCTATATCGATATAACCTGAAAGGCTGCTCAGCAAGGAAGAAGCCATTGCTCCAAAACCACCATAAAATAAGCCAGACTACAGTTTGCAAGTGCACATGGGGAAAGAGATCTTACATTTTGGAGAAATGTCCTCTGGTCTAATGAAACAAAAATTGAACTGTTTGGCCATAATGACCATCGTTATGTTTGGAGGAAAAAGGGTGAGGCTTGCAAGCCGATGAACACCATCCCAACCGTGAAGCATGGGGGTGGCAGCATCATGTTGTGGGGGTGCTTTGCTGCAGGAGGGACTGGTGCACTTCACAAAATGGATGGCATCATGAGGAAGGAAATTTATGTGGATATATTGAAGCAACATCTCAAGACATCAGCCAGGAAGTTAAAGCTCGGTCGCAAATGGGTCTTCCAAATGGACAATGACCCCAAGCATACCACCAAAGTTGTGGCAAAATGGCTTAAGGACAACAAAGTCAAGGTATTGGAGTGGCCATCACAAAGCACTGACCTCAATCCGATTAGAAAATTTGTGGACAGAACTGAAAAAGCATGTGCGAGCAAGGAGGCCTACAAACCTGACTCAATTACACCAGTTCTGTCTGTGGGAATGGGCCAAAATTCCAGCAACTTACTTGTGAGAAGCTTGTGGAAGGCTACACAAAACGTTTGACCCAAGTTAAACAATTTAAAGGCAATGCTACCAAATACTAACAAAGTGTATGTAAGCTTCTGACCCACTGGGAATGTGATGAAAGAAATAAAAGCTGAAATGAATCATTCTCTCTACTATTATTCTGACATTTCACATTCTTAAAATAAAGTAATGATCCTAACTGACCTATGACAGGGAAAGTTTTCTACGATTAAATGTCAGGAATTGTGAAAAACGATATATTATATATATATAATTTAATTGAAAAATGTTTCTTTGATGCTTAGATTTATTTCTTTATAGTTTATTCTTAACTCTGCTTCATACATTTTAAATAAAAAAATAAAAATTCAGCAGAAGTGCTTGACATGGGACGAAAAGTTTGTTGGAAGACACGGTTTTTGTTTGATTTTCTCGGAAAAATTAATACCATCTTACATGGCTGGTTGGACAGTTTCTTTATTTGGTGTAAGCTCTATAATTTAGATTCCAGAATTCAGTATAGGCATTATCGTGTTCCGTTTATAACGTATGGCCAATGCTAATACTGTTAAACCCATAAATAAACACATTGCAATGAAAAATAAAATAGAAAATGCCTACATATTGTCATAGCTTGCAAATATCTCATGAGTTTACAGCGTTTCAGTCAAAGAACAGAACCAGACAAGGTTAATGGAGGTGGATATCTTCCTGCCGGTGTGAACTGAACATTTTTTAAACTAAAGCTTCATGTCAAACTATTTGTATTGACCTCTTGGAAAATTTGATTCACAAAAGAGCCTCTGATGACAGCAAAAACATTCATTGACAGTAGGGCAAGTTCCTCACTTTCTTTGAGATGCTATTGTGTTTGCTAAATCAAACTGTTATGATGTAAGTGCACTTTATTAATTAAAACGATTTATATGGCAATCCGCATAGATGTAAAAAGCATTTACTATCGAGTCTGGTGCCTTCCTTATATGGCGTTTTCATGGGTGTGGAATGTGATAAATGTGAATGAACGTGCACACTCCCCCTATTTACAAATATTTGGAATTCACTAACATACAACTAACGAACAAATCTGGGGTGTACAGAGTTTTTTTTTTTTTTTTTAATCCAGAGGAAAGTTTTCGGGAAGGTCCATTTTACGTGAAGAATTACTCCCAATTTACTCATTTACAAAAGTTTCATGAATGAGGCCCCTAGAGCGATCAAAATGCAAAGGCACATACATTTTGCAAACTTCACAATTAAGTGACCTGTACAAAAATTATTAGCAATTGTTTTTTGTTTTTTTGTCAAACTAAAACACATTAAAACATGACTACAAAGACACTCTTGAAGACTGGACAAATATGAATTATTTTATGATACTTTTATGGTACATATTTGACAGTTATTATGAATTTCATTGTATGGAAAATAGTAGCCTGGTGTTCCTTGGGCAATAACATTTTACTTAAGTGACATGAGGATTAGTAAATGACAGAATTTTCAGTTTTGAGTAAACAATTTCTCTAGTGCCACTTGAATGTGTAGAATATAGTCTGTTTTGACATAGTGCTGGTTTGTTTTTGCGAGCCAGCAGATTGAGCACTACTTTCAGTCCTGTTTGTGACAAATGGGGCCAAACCTTCTAGCTAATCTGATTAGTCCTTATGAAAATGACATGCTGCAAATGTCCTACCCGGTGATCCTCACAGTCATTTGTTAAAGGAGTAGAGTAATGAGATTATGCATTCAGCAGACCCACACAGCTGGCTGTGGGCCGTCATCACTGGGGGACCAGTGAAAGGATTTTAGTCACTGAAATGCCTATGGAGGGCATTATCTGTCTAGGTATGTCTTAATGTCCTCGGTGCAATCCACACAATCTCTGCCTTAAATTGGTTTTGTGTAAACATTGGCTGAGGTGGATTACACATTCACATGCAATGGAGAGCAGACGTGCTTTACAATATACTAGCTAGTGGTGCTAGGCTTGTTGAGGAGAGGTGTGCTATTACTTATTTTTTCATGGTGGATGTTAATATGAACAAAGAAAAAAAATCTCAATATCTAAGAATCAGAATGTCATGAAGACTTGATTGTTCAAGTTTTAGCTCTGTTTGTATATTCCTGCTCTTTATGCAGACCCATTGACCTTTTCTTTTTTAAAAAATTTTTTATTTTTTTATTTTTTTTTATTTGGATTTATTTATTGTCCCACAGGAACATTTTAGCATCTTCAAAAGCTTTGTCTTTTAAAAAGCTGTTTTAATTATATTATTAAAGGGTATTAAATTACTTTAAGCTTTAGATATTGAACTTGTAATTGTCTGTAACCTCCAGGCTCAGCAGGTGAGTAAAGAATTCATTCTTTTGCTTGGCACAGATCTAGTGTCAATCACTCTCATACAGACTATCAACTCTGGTTGGTCCCACAGGAAGCCCCGGATAAACTCCCAGCTGGTGGCTCAGCAGGTGGCCCAGCAGTATGCCACCCCTCCTCCCCCAAAGAAAGAGAAGAAGGAAAAGCCAGAGAGGCCTGAGAAGGATCGGGCTGAGGGGGAGGGTCCCGACATAAAACCACCTGACAGTGAGCCCATAGACAAGGACAAGAGCGAGAAGGAGCAGCCCGACAAAGAGAAGAAGGACCGAGAGAAAGAGATCACCCCAGCCATCACAAAGAAGCCCAACTGCAAAAAGAACAGGTCTGTTTGTCATAAATAAAATTGTGTTAAACTTTAGATTTTCTGCTTTATAACAGTGGTTCTCAACTGGTGGGTCATGACCCAAAAATGGGTCACAGATCTGTTCTGATAAGGTCGTGGACAGCAGGGAAAAAACAACGAAAAATTAAAATAATTAAATGCAACTTACCATTATACATTACAGGCGGGTGTTTGAAGAAACCCATCATACATTACAATTGGGTGTTTGAAGAAACTTTGGGTACTCTCATGTCCCAGGGATTTATTTTTATTAAAACAAACAAATTTCAACATTATATTTACTGTAAGTGTATGTATGTGTGTGTGTGTGTGTGTGTGTGTGTGTGTGTGTGTGTGTGTGTGTGTGTGTGTGTGTGTGTGTATATATATATATATATATATATATATATATAAAATAGCTCTGGAAAAAAGTAGGAGACCACTGCAAAATTATCAGTTTCTCTGGATTTACTATTTATAGGTATGTGTTTGAGTAAAATTAAAATTTTTGTTTTATTCTATAAAGTACTGAAAACATTTCTCCCAAATTTCAATTAAATATATTGTCATTTAAAGCATTTATTTGCAGAAAGTATTTTCAGACACTAATGCAAAGAAAACAAGTTCATGATTTTTAAACAACACATTACTAATGTTTTAACTTCAGAAATCAATGTTCGGTGGAATAATCCTGATTTTCAATCACAGCTTTCATGCATCTTGGCATGCTCTCTACCAGTCTTTCACATTGCTATTGGGTGACTTTGTCACTCCTGGCACAAAAATTCAAGCAGCTCGGCTTTGTTTGATGGCTTGTGGCCATCCATCTTCCTCTTGATCATATTCCAGAGGTTTTCATTGGGGTTCATGTCTGGAAATTGGGCTGGCCATGACAGGGTCTTGATCTGGTGGTCCTCCATCCACACCTTGTTTGACCTGGCTGTGTGGCATGGAGCATTGTCCTGCTGGAAAAAACAATCCTCAAAGTTGGGGAACATTGTCAGAGCAGAAGGAAGCAAGTTTTCTTCCAGGATTACCTTGTACGTGGCTTGATTCATGCGTCCTTCACAAAGATGAATCTGCCCGATTCCAGCTTTGCTGAAGCACCCCCAGATCATCACCAATCCTCCACCAAATTTCACAGTGGGTGCGAGACACTGTGGCTTGAAGGCCTCTCCAGGTCTAACCATTAGACAACCAGGTGGCAGATCGGTGATGATCTGGGGGTGATCATCACCGATGATATGTTGTCAGTTCGAACCAGTCCGGCCATTTTATGCTGACCTCTCTCATCAACAAGGCACTTCCATCCATAGAACTGCCCCTCACTGGATGTTTTTTGTTTTTGCCACCATTCTGATTAAATTCTAGAGACTGTTGTGTGTGAAAATCCCAGGAGATCAGCAGTTACAGAAATACTCAAACCAGCCCGCCTGGCAACAAAATCATCCATGCGATTATCCAATCAGCCACTCGTGCGGCAGCAGTACATAAAATCATGCAGATACGTGTCAGAAGCTTCAGTTAATGTTCACATAAACCATCAGAATGGGGGAAAAAATGTGATCTCAGTGATTTGGACTGTGGCATGATTATTAGTGCCAGATGGGCTGGTTTGAGTATTTCTGTAACTGCTGATCTCCTGGGATTTTCATGCACAACTGTCTCTAGAATTTACTCCAAATGGTGGCAGAAACAAAAAACATCCAGTGAGTGGCAGTTCTGTGGACGGAAGTGCCTTGTTGATGAAAGAGGTCAACAGAGAATGGCACAAAGGGGGACCTACACAATATTAGGCAGGTGGTTTTAATGTTGTGGCTGATCGGTGTATGTGTGTATATATATATGAAGGTCATATTAAAATTAACATGTACATTTTAAGTAGGCCTTTATCATAAATTTTTGGTACTTTTCAAATGCCTTTCATGTCAAGATTTGTCTCAGACCCAGTCTTTCGATATTAAACTATAAAAAATATATTATGAAAAAAAATATTAGCCTGCATGATAATCTAAACAAAGTGAAAAATAAACACACCATTTCAATATTTGTATGAAAATTATTTCTATTTTTTTTTCTTTTCTAAATTACGTCTGTCCCAAAATTGTGGTGTCATTTTCACCACACCAAACAATTTTGCCCCTAATAAAATTGTTCAAAAGGTATGAAATAATAAAATATATGAAAAGTGATGAAATATGAGAAGTGATGTTTTAAGAAAATTCAAAGCAGAGAGCAGAGTATTTTTTGTGAGTATTTTTATTGGGCGTCATTTCTAATCAAGCTGTAATTTTTCCAAATTATGCAAAAAATTTGAAAATATTTGATTGTGTGTATTTAGGATACATAAAAAAGTGGCTATGAAATTTGCTTTAGCAAGACATAGGAGTTAACAGATTTCTTTTAATTTCCATCACCGTCATTTCCATCACAGAATTTCCTTTAAATGGAATACAGAATTTAAGATGTGGTGGAAATGTCACTGTGGTGGGAATTTTGGGGCTTATCAACTTTTATAAAGGGAGGAATAAACTTTTCCCATAAATTTTTTTTGTTTTATTTTGTTGTTTTTTTTTTTTTTTTTTACATCAAAGGCTGTGTCCATTCTAACTCTGTTTTAGTTCAAATTCATCTTGTCACTTGATAGAAGCAAGACAAATTAAGCAGATGCCAACATGGACAGGTTGTGTAACATGCCCTCTTCCTAGAAAAACATGAACAAAACTATGCAACGTAAAAGAAAATACAACCCAGACTACACAAAAAAAATATGAGGATAAACATAGTTTGTGCCGACCACAGTGTGTTTTATATGGTGAATTATTGGCTGCCAAGGCTATTATTACTTTAATTATACATTTTTCTAACATTGTGTTGGTTCACCACTTCATGTCCGATGTAAAATCTTTGTCCTGAAGCAAAACCAGTTGAGAACCACTGCTTTATATCACATAACCTAAAAATGACTTCTGATCTCTTTCTAGACCCAAGTCAGACATCCATCAAAGCCCACTCAGTGAAAGAAATAGCGTTCAATCCAGCAAATCCACAACCAAGAGCAAGAACTCTCACATCTACAGGTATCTCACCTTTATCACTGTATTCAACCATTGTTTAGACAGCTTACAAGATTATATGTGTCTTCGCCTTTCCCGTCTCATAAAGATACTTAATGCCACTATATAAAAGCCAGAATAATGGCAGTATAATAATAATAATAACTACAGTTGAAGTTCTGACTTGTCAGCTTGAGAATCTGTTGTAAGTCACTCTGACAGTGAACAAAGCTGGCAGACTGCAGTGAAAGTCACTGTAAAATCTGCTCTGATTCACAAATGCCTCCCTGTCTGTCTCCATCTCTATCTCTCTGAATGAGTGAGTCGTGGGCTGATCTCAAATGAGCAGCTCAATTTTACTCCCACACACGCCCTGTTGGCTGCCTTCCCACCATTCTGTTTCTGTCTGCCACTGCCAGCAGAGCTCATTATGTCACATTGTCTTGGAAGCATACTAACTGTGGCTAATGACAATCAATGAGATTAAGCTTTGTGCATTTGCCATGCAGAAAACCCTGGAAATATGCGTCTCTTTTATTTTTATTTTTTTTAATTTTTTTTTTGAAAGATTTGTGGTTTTTGTGTAAATTTCAGTTTTGGTAATGATTTAACTTCTATGTTTATGCTGTTCAATATTAATCTTGATTATCTGTGTTGATCTTAATCTTGAGGGTTTCTTGCTTTTTGATTTAGAAAATGGATGTTTATAGTTTGCAAATCTGGCCTTATTTTTTCTCAAAACATTCTTTTCAACTCATTAAATCAAAAGACTGCATACTTAACATACTACTGAAGTGTTTGGGGAATATTCTTTTTAAAAGTAGTATTCAGTACTGTATTGTCTTAATAAAATTAAATAATTTTAAAGGCAAGTAACATTTTTGTTGTGGACAAGTTGTTTGTCCTCCTGAAATAATTTGCATGCACCGACTGTAAGCTACCCCCTTCCTTTTCTTCAGTTAATTAAAAAAAATGCAAATACTTCCTACAGTGAAATACATGAATTTGACCCACCATTTGTAATCAGAGGAAGCTCACGTGCTCCGCATAGGCCAACTTGACTTTGTTATGGGCAGGACTAGATGCAATTTGCAGACTTTTTCCACTTTGTTTGCGCAGATTTGGGGTAAACGGATTCCGTGTGTGCCTCATTATTGGGAAGGAAGAGATTTTCAATTGTGTTTGTCAGTACATAAATTAAATGAAAAAAATGTAATAAAGCAGCATATGCTACATTTTTGACAAATATGAACAAATATTGGTCAAAAAAATAACACATGCTTTACTCCTTAGCTCCTAGAAAGTCAGTCTAATTTTGTTATGCCCATTGCTTGTAATGCATTAGGGGCCATTCACACAGAATGCGTTTCTGTGTCCTTCTGAATTGCCTCGTTGTTTTAAAAGAACTTCAAACTTCTTAATGCGTGTTTTGAGAGACATGCACGTTTTTTTTTTTTCCATTTGCAGTGCTGTTTTTATTTTTTATTTTTATTTTTTTTACGTAAAAGTGCATTCTGTCTGAACGGCTCCTTACCCACCCAACCTTGATTCTGAACATCTCCTTTCCATATCCTCAGGCCTAAACTGAAGAACATTGACAGGAGCACAGCCCAGCAGCTGGCTATCACTGTGGGGAACGTCACAGTGATTATAACAGACTTTAAGGAGAAGACCCGCACCTCCTCCACCTCCTCGTCTACAGTCACCTCCAGCGCCGGCTCTGAACAGCAACATCAGAGCTCCGGTTCCGAGAGCGTGGATAAGGGCTCATCCCGTGCTTCAACCCCAAAGGGAGACCTCCCGGTCGGGCAAGTTGAATCTTTCTGAGCACCCCGAACACTGTCTAACCCCAAGGGATGTACTTTTCCTCTGTTCTCCTGCATTTTACCCTGAGCCGACTCTTCTTCATTTCTGTCACTGAAAAATGGATGGACGTTCCTCTGTGTACACACACACACACACACACACACACACACACACTCACACTCACACTCACACTCAGATACACGGATACAAATGCATTTGTGTAAATGGTGCAAACACACATTACTGGACCACAGATTTGCTCCCTACCCTTTCTGGAGACATCCTGCTCTTGTATGTATTGTTTTATATTTGTAAGTGGATGTGCAGCTGAAAAACTTTTTTTTTTTTTCGTTTGTTAAAATATACATATGTAAATGTCCGCTGTGCACAATAACCACCAACATTTTAACGATTCTGGACTTTTATTGCTTTTATTTATTATGTTGCATTGTTCTACTTTTAAAAAGTTTTTTGTTTTTTTGAAGCTTTGCTCAGCAAAAGTAGTTCAAGCCAACGGCTCCTCTGTAGCGTCAATGATTTTGCCGCAAACTCCTGAGAAACTTCCCGCAATGGTACTAGAAACACTGTGAAATTGTTTCAGTCCTCAGACTGGCGTTCACACAATGGAAAAACAGACCCTTCTAACTTTGCTCATGAATTAAATGGAAATATTTATGCTCTGGTTTTTAAGTCTGCAGTCTTCTTTTGCTTTGTTTAAGGGATTTTTCCATTTTGCAAGACTAATTTGAACATTTGTGCACTGGGGTCCCATGATCCAGTTTTCGTCTGCGGATACTTTTCCCAACTAACTAAATGGAATGGTGTTTTGCATCCGTTCTGTATAGAGAAGACAACTGGGATTTACAAACTACAAGAAGACATTTTGGATTTGAAAATGCAGAGAAGTTGTTCTCAAAAATGTCAATAACAGAACTACTTTAATACAATAACATCTGGTTTTGCAAACGTATTCAGAACTTTTTTTTATTTGACAACTTTTGTTGTCTGTTATGGTATATACATGTGATGTATTGTAAAAACACTAAAAGGGTTTGACATCTCGAGTCCAAAGGCCTTTAAAGTTGATCAACTACATTTTTACATTCTGTAGATTGTTTTTTGATTTAAAAGAAACCGATTTTAATGTTATGGCCTTACTCAGCCTTGTTTTAATCTGCACACAAATTTGTAATTTTTCCACTAATCAAATTCAGTTGATGGGCCATGTGGTATTTACAAAATATTATAACTGCTAGAAATAGGGGACATTGAAGAAATTGATGAGAATTGTCAATGGCTTGTGCTAAACAAGAGAAAGGCAAGGGAATTCTCACCAATAATGCGCTCAGTATTTGTTTACTTCAGTTTCACATAAAAGAGTGAAAAGCATGATTTCAGACAATAATCCCCCTCCCTATCAATTCAAAATACTCGAAATAAGATGTCTAGCTGGCAGTCCCTCGAAAATAAAGATCAGCATATCTTCCCTTTTGAACTGTATTAAACTTGTACAAAGTATGTGTATATGATATGAGTTTTATTTATTGAAGGACCAAAGGAATTTGATATTGATAACATGCTAGACAAATGAATAATTAAAAATGAAATTACCATATGTGTGATATAACATTTTAATAAAGTCTAATATAATCCATTTCAATTGTGTAATTCTTGTCCAATCGATATATGCAGAATATTTGTACACTTGTTTTTTCATAGACCTTCAAGTCAAAATTGTAAGAACTACAACGCTGACTTCTGTCATTGTAGTTTGTGTTAGTTCTGAATTTTCCCTCCCTGAATGTTTTTTTTTTTTTTTTTTTTATGTTTTGAAATGGAGTTGGGCAGCTGTCAAAGTTTTGGTCCATTGTCAACTTTGAAGTGGAATATGATGCATCGAATATGCTACTACTTTTGTTAATGACAATATTTTACATTTCATGTATTTTATTAGCAGTAGTAGATAAACTGTAAGCATCTATAAAAGATGTCGTTGGCAGTTATTTTGAGAGGGTAACTGTGTATCTTATGTATCTGTGATGTTACCGGTATTGATTGTAGGATACAAAACATTTAAGTTGTATTGATATGGATTTTGTTTTCAGATTCGTAGCTGTAAACATGACTAATACCCCCACTAGTATGCAAACTGGTATTGGAGATGTTTGACAAATCAACAGGGGGTTCATTTTTCAGCATTATTCCAGTGATTGAGATTTTACCACATTTTAACCCCTATGGAGTCATCAGAATTTGCAAAGCAATGTATAGCCTACATTTCTTAAAATGTATGAATATAGCCATCTTTTCACTTGCCTTACCCGCTGTCATAAACAGTTATCTAAATTTTGTAAAACTGTAGAAACAAGAACAAACAATGAATTGTAAATTAATTTATTTAAATTTGAAGAGACAAAAACATTTGCAGAATTTAAACTTTTTGTGTATAACTCAAAATGCTGCAAAAGCCAACCTAATAGGCTATGAATGGCAATGGAGCTGAAACTTTTTCTTTCCTTTCACGCGCAAGCAGTTCTGTTCTTGTGTATGACCAGTAACCTTAATTTACTGTGTAAAGATGGTTACATTTTTTAGCTTTGTTTGTCAGAAACCCAAATATAGAATGCTTGTTTACATATGATATCGCGTTAAACGTAAAATTGCAGCGTATCTGTATAGTCCTGGCTCCTTTCATTTGTCAGTGCATTGTACAAAAGTTTTTGCAGTTTTATTTTGCGTAGTAACTTTACAGTCTGTTAGTAAGAATCAAATGTTTTGTTTTTACCATTTTATTTCTTGCTAGTTACTGTGCTATTGGTGATTTTGTGTGGCGCTCATGTTAATTTTACCTGTAAATGTAAATTTTGAGGTTTTTCTTACCTTTCTCGTTTTATTTTTTAATTGATAACTGCTCCTTGTCTATAGACAATGCTAACATTCGACACAACTTCTGGCATGTGCACGACTTTGCTTTTAGAAGCTTCTTTATAATTCCCTGGCTTCCAGTAGAAATGTCTATTGATGCATTTTTCTTGTGTTATTTTTTCCCCACAAATAAAATGTTCAATTTATCGAATGTTCATTGGTTGTTTTTTTCCCACGCATTTCCATGTCAACATATCTACAGCTAAAATATCTCACAAAAAGGATTTTGACAATTAAGCCACACTTAAAAATGTTTGAATGCAATTGCAATATATAACAAAATATCAAACCAAGTGGCATCTGCAAACAAATCAGCTTTTTGACATCCTTCAGGGTCTTCAGATACCACTTCAAGCATGGAGAGTTGCACTCTTGTCGGGATGGCCAAGAGGGATGGAGGCGGTGGAAGTTTGACCCTGACCTAAGTTGGACTTAGTCATTTAACAATAGGTTTAATTCATCACACAAAGTTTGAAAGTGTCCAAACACTTTTTGTCTTAATATTGCACAGAATAAATGTTGCATTTAAAACCCAACAAAGTTATTTTTGTGCAATGTTTGGCCATATAAAAATGGTTGTGCTATATTTCTTTTAATAATAAATGGCACTTGGTTTGATTTTTTTTGTTGCTGTATATAATGCATTGACATTCATACATTTTTAAGTATCTAGATAATTTTGGGGCACTGTATAATCACACTTCTGTTTATGTCCTTGTTTCTGATGACCTTTACAAACTTTTTATGGACACAATTCGGTATGCAGAATAAAGGCTTTTTCTGCAGCTGCTGAGTGACCTGGTAACCTGAGGCCAACTGAGACCTGTCTAGGCTGGGATGGAGATGTTAGAGCAGGCCTCTCACCACTCGTGTAAAGCACTGACATGAGACCCAGGGGAGACCAAGAGCCGTAGCCCTACTAAGATTCATTCATCTAATTTCTCCCTCTATGCAGTGAACTCTGTAGAGGCTTCGTCAAGCTACAGTGCTATCCCTGGTGCCATGTTGCATGCAGGTCAAGCGTATTTCAAACAAGTCTTTATGACCTGGAGAGATCTGTACATTAGTCAAGTCAAGTCAACCTTTGTTTATAGAGCACATTTAAAAACAACAGAAGTTGACCCAAAGTGCTTTACAGATCAAACAAACAAAATATATAAAAACAGATTGATTTAAAGTTAAATATAGAACATAATAAATTAAATAAAAACATTTAAATACAACATCATGTATTAATACACTTCAACCTATTCAATGATCTATTCAAAAGCCACAGAATAAAAATATGTTTTTAAAAAAGATTTAAAAATGGCTAATGATGAAGCTGACCTCACATGGAAAGGAAGACTATTCCATAGATTAGGACCTATCATAGAAAAGGCACGGTCACCCTTAGATCTATAGCGGCAACGAGGAACCTTCAATAGAAGTTGATCAGAAGACCTGAGCGCTCTGGTTGGGGAGTAACTGTGTAGTAGGTCACTGATATATTGGGGCACGAGACCAGATAGTGCCTTGTAGACAAAAATCACAATTTTAAATTCGACCCTGAATTTCACAGGAAGCCAGTGTAGAGATGCTAAAACCGGGGAAATGTGATCCCTTTTTCTTGACCCTGTTAAAAGCCTAGCTGCCGCGTTTTGAACAAGCTGTAGGCAGGATAACGCAGTTTGGGGCAGACCAATGTACAATGAGTTGCAATAGTCTAACCTTGATGAAATAAGTGAGTGGATCACAATTTCCAAGTCTTTATGGGAAATACATTTTTTTTTAATTTTAGCGATAGATCTAAGTTGGAAAAAGCTACCCTTGACAACAGCACTGATCTGCTTATTGAAAAGTAATGATGAGTCTAAAATCACTCCAAGACTCCTCACATGATCTTTTGACAAGTGAGGACCTAACTGGGCAACAAGACCAGGTAAGTAGGACATAGAGGAACCTAAAATCAGAACTTCGGTTTTGCTTTCATTTAATTATAAGAAATTGTTTGCCAGCCAATGTTTAATATCTCTGAAGCAATTTAGGGCATTCTCAGATGAACAATTCTTGTCTACACTCACTGGGAAATAAAATTGGGAATCGTCAGCATAACAGTGATAAGATATGTTGTACTTATTATAAACAGAGCTCAGAGGAAGCATATACAGTGAAAATAACAAGGGTCCTAAGATTGACCCTTGAGGGACACCACACTGAAATTGAGCCAAAGTAGAAGAAAAATTACCTAAATTCACAGAGAACGTCCTTTCTTTTAGATAGGAGGAAAACCACTGGAGGGTCATCCCCTGGATGCCAACCGTACATTCTAGATGATTGAGGAGAATATTATGGTCGATTGTGTCGAACACGGCACTGAGATCTAATAAAACTAAGACGACAGGTGAACCTGAATCCATGGAGAGTAAAATATCATTAGTGACCTTCAACAATGCAGATTCAGTGCTGTGCAAGTGTCTGAAACCAGACCGAAATGCATCTAAAATATTCAATGTATTTAGATAGGGCTAGAGTTGCGAATAAACAACTCTCTCCAAAATCTTGGAAATCAAAAGGCAGTTTGGAGATTGGTCTGTAATTGTTGTGTATTGCCAGATACAAAAAAAGGTTGTTTTAACAAAGGTTGTAGAATTGCATGTTTAAAACTACTTGGAACAACTCCACTTGCTAATGAGCTGTTAATTATAGCTGTCACACTGGAACTGATAGTCATGAAAACTTCTTTAAGAAGGTGTGGAGAAAGAATATCCAGGTTGTAACTGGAACACTTCATTTTGGAGACTACATCTGCTAACTGTTCTGATGTAACTGGTTCAAAGTGAGTCAGGGAGCTGGACAGGGAAGGAATTAGTGGTTGATCAAATTGTGAAGGTGCAATCGCACCTTTAATCTGCTCAATTTTGTGAGTAAAGAAGTTTAAAAATGTTTCACAGTTCTCTTGGGTGGTGTCCAGAAAAGCATTTTTAGTTGGGTTTAAAACAGAATCGGTGGTTTTGAACAAAACTTTTGGTCGATTTGCATTATCAGAGATTAATGTAGAGAAAAACTTGGCTTTAGCTTCCTTTACAGCTCTCTGATAGTTTGTTAAACACTCTTTTAAAATATCTTAAGAGACCTGAAGCTTGTCTCGTTTCCACTTGCGCTCAGCTTTCTGCACTCTTGTCTGACGGCACGGGTGACGTCATTTAACCAAGGCTGTGAAACACCCTAAACTCTTCTTGGCTTGAGCGGAGCGACATTATCAAGTGTAAAAGTACAAGATTTATTAAGAGCTTCAACCAATGATTTAGCGTCAAGTCCAGCTAAGACATCATCTGTGAAATGCGTTAGATAAAATTCTGAAAAAAGATTGGCAGTAGACGAGTGAATGGACCGGGAGTGACGTAAGGACAGAGAAAAAGTAGGGAGAGGACAAGTAGACACAAACTCAAATATTATTGAATAATGGTCAGAAATGCCAATATCTAACATCTAAGTTGGACACAGAAAGACCATACGATAACACCAGATCTAATGTATGACCCATATTGTGAGTAGGACCAGTGACATGTACAAAATTTAAAGACTCAGTGAGGGAGATAAATTCATTTTCCAGAGGTTTTGATGGCCAGCATACACGAATATTAAAATGCCCAAGAATCAGGAGTCTGTCACCACGAGACACCAGAGAAAGTCAAGAAATTGTTGGATGAAGTCCTTATTAAATCTGGGAGGTCTGTACACAAGTGCACAGAAAGCAGGACCCAAGATGTCAGTCTTTAACAATTAGACCTCAAAACTGGAATACATGTCCATAGGCAGTATTCTGCATTTAAAAGAGTTTTTAAAAACAGTGGCAACACCACCTCTTCGTCCTGAAGTCTGGGGGGAATTTAAAAAGTCACAACCTGGCAGTGTTAGATCCCCCAGGGTCATTTGTTCACCAGGATTCAGCCAGGTCTCAGTGATGAATAAAAAGTCCATTGATCGTGATATAAAAAAGTAATTCAGAATAAAAGACTTGTTCGATATTGACCGTGCATTAATGAGGGTCATCTTAATAGTGGCGACATCTGTGTTTTGCTGTGAAATAAAAAAATTGCGTTTCAGCAAGCTGAGATTATCAAAATTGACATCCAGCTTCATATCACTTTCACCAGTCAGAAGAAAGATGATTGCATGGACTTGAAAACAAGCAGGGAGCTCTCCGCTGAAACTGGCGAGGGCAAACAGTAAAACTCCAGTAGGCCAAGATGGGCAACAGAAGGCAGAACATCCTCAACGCATCCACCAACACGACTTGAATCCAAAGTCCACGCGCTCCAGCCCCACTGGACGTCGACGATGGACAGGGAATCAAGCAGCCTATTTAAGACTGCATGTAACAGTCCCGGCAAAGACCATCGGTGAGTGCAGCAGTGTTAATTTCCTTGAACTAATCCAGTCAGATGTGAGGTGTAGCGTAGATTACAAACAAACTAAAAAGTCACTAGTCCATAAGATTGTCCATAAAAGAGATGTATAAAACTCGATTTCCTGAAGTCGCTCATACAAAAGGCCACTAAAACAAAAGCATTTAAAAACATTGAAAAGAACCCGGAGAGCAGCGGCAGACAAACACGCCAGCGTTCACTCTACCGATTGGAATTACATTAGTATTTCCAATCATCTATATGGTAGTTGTTTGGCTGGCACATATATATCCCTGTAAGTAGGTGGAAATACGCAAGAGGTCAGATTTCTATGGCCATATGTTACACATAATTTTTCCTTGTTTCGAGGACAACTTAAAAAAAAGTGGCACAACTTATCCCATTCTCACCTGCACATCCCATTTTCTTGCTAGCAACCTTGTAAAAATAGCAATTGTTTGGTGCTTTAATGCTTTTCATGTGGTCAAAGTGGTGCATTAGGCAACATGATCACATGGGAAGTCAACATGTTGCTACCAAATGTTTCAGTACTCTAACATCAACCCAATTCTGCTGAATTACAGACAAGCGGCATCTCCCATCAGATATTTTTGCATCAGTTCAAGTGTGTTTACTTTCCCCATGTGGCGCAACTGATAGCATGTTGCGACAAAAACCTCAGAGACTTGAGTTCTTGTCCCATGTTGAAACCAGCAAGTAATCGCGTTGAGACATAATCAATGATGAGTGCAATTCAGAGGTTCCATTTTCCCTCTAAGGTTACACTTTTAATCCACTGATGGTTAGGTTTAGGGTTGGAGTTTGGATTTGGGTTTGGGGGCAGACTTAATAAAATGTGTAAAATAAAATGTATTCCTCTTCACTGTATAGCATCATTTAGAACTCACTTTAGGCACCCTTCTGTGGAAATTTCACCCAAAAACCGGAGCTCACTTGTGCCGATATATTCAAAAATACTTCCAGCTTTGGTCACTGGGGGCAGTGGTTCGAATTTTCGTAAGCACAGACTGATTTTAACTGAAGAACTTTCGACCAACTGTCGGCAAATTCCCAGTGAGATCAGTCTGTTACTTTTGAAAGGCCATCAATGAAAAAACATGTTTTTTGCGCATTTGAAGGTTTAGTTGTGGAATCTACCAACAGAATGCTGTCTAAGTAACCAGCTCACTAGGTTCTGACTTGGTTAGAATGTGCCTTCCAGTGTACTTTAGCCTCTATCATTAAATGGCAGAACCAATTGTAGTTTTAACTCCTCTCACTGGGCTATCCTGTGACAGGCTCTGGTTTGCCCCGCTGTGATTTGTCCTGACTGATGTGTTTCCAGACAAGCCCTGGGGTTCTCCAGAGAGCCAAATGGGTAGGGGGCCTCATCTCTTCCATTCCCCACCTTGTTTCCACTCCAGATGGGCCTCTCCTGCAGCATTGCCTCCCTCCAGACCACAGAGTGAGGAATTCCATATGATCGAAAAGGGGAGAACATCTGCAGATAAGGGAAAAGCTATTTATATGAGGAAATAAACAGGCCCAGTGTTCCAAAAGGCTAGCATATGTGTTTAACAGAGAGTCCATGGAGACAAAGGAAAAATGAGTGTGTATAATAGCACTATCAATAGGTGCTTGCTTTGAGAAGTGTAGACGGTAGGGTGTTATTTACTGTTCTGTGCTTAAAAGCAATGTTTAAAATTAAACCAGCCACTAGAGGCTGTGCATTGCAATAATTTTACTGTAGGTAAGGGGTTCAAAGGTATGGCTCATTTAACTACTCATTTAGGCAATAAAAATGGCCGATGTGATGTAACCTATCTCGTTCAAAACCATGTTTCGTGGTTAGGTTTGGGCAAGGTTTAGACTTTATGGTTAAGTTTAGATTTGTCTAAGGGGGTTAAACTTAGGAAAAATAGTAACAACATCCATTGTTGGTTTGTTTATTTTTCTCTATGGGAGAAAAAGTTGTATGTTTTTGTTCAAGCCAGCTCGTATGATTTTGTAGTATTGTTACCACTTGTCATGAGAACAGATTGCCTCATCCAGTAGGATGTTACTTGATTTTTAGAGAATTCTTGTTCAGTCACTTTAGGATTGGTTGTGGTTTCTAACAAATTATGTAAAAAAATTCCATTTGCATTCATTTAAGATTGTATTTATTTATTTTATTTATTTATTTTTTTACCAAGGAGATGTGCAGTAAGGCAGCATCACTGGGCTTTACCAGTTGACCCCTTACAATTCACCAGTACATGCTGCCTTGATTCATGCTTGTTGTGGAGTACCTTTCTAAAACATGATGTTTTTGATTTGTTTTTGGATTTGTAACCTATGACCAGTGATATATGATTGTTTACATCCAGAGAAATGCTCTTACGGGTCTTACCGTTAAACAACACCATTTGTCCAGCTTCCACATGTCAGTCTTTAAGGAGAATCAATAAGCAAAATCATTTACTCTGATGAGAGTGAGTCAATACAGCATTGATCTCCATTTTGTGGGAAGCAATTCCTGCCTGCTTAGAATTTGAGCCTCTCTTTGTTCAGGGTATTTTACATGGTTTGATGGATTTAAAGAAAACTGTTTTGAAAAGCTTGGAAATGATAGAGTAGCAGTGAAGGTTTAGATCTCCATGGTGATCTGTTTGTTTAAGTGTTTACAGAAGAAATTCATACATTCTTCTTCTTAGAAGCTTCGGTCACTAGGTTTGACTAGGTTTGAATGTACCTATGATGTCCAAAAATGCTGTCTAGTGTGCCTACCTAAACATAATTTGCATATGTGACAAAACTACTGTCTAGGTTGGAAATTCACGTTGACAAAGTTTGAACATGCTGTCTAGACAGGGAGCTCACTAGGTGTTGACTAGGTCCGAATGTGTTTATGATGCCCAATAATGCTGTCTAGTTAGGCGGCTCACTAGGTGTTGTATAGGTCCGAATGTGCCTATAATGCCCAAAAATACTGTCTAGGCAGGCGGCTCACTATGATGCCCAAAAATGCTGTCTAGCAAGGTGACTCATAAGGTATTCACTAGGTTCGAATGTGCCTATGATCAGGGTTGGGAAGGTTACTTTTGAAGTGTATTCCACTACAGATTACAGAATACATGCTGTAAAATGTAATTTGTAACGTATTCCGTTAGATTACTCAAGGTCAGTAACGTATTCTAAATACTTTGGATTACTTCTTCAGCACTGGTAGATTTTTTTCACTTGTTTTGACTATAAAAACTCTGCCAGTACAGCAAGACAAAATACACGTTAAAAATACATTCTTTGAAAAACATAAATATCTTATGCAGTGTTGTTTCTAAAACAAGATAAATCTAATTGATCTTGTTTTAAGGATTCTTTTGATATTTTTACAGGAAAACAATACAAAAATTATCATCAAGAATATGATTTTTGCCCTAATATCAAAGGTCTTACTAGAAAAATAGAAATTATGATCCAACATGAATTTTCTTGATAAAAAAATATGATCGTGCCTGGTAACGTGCATGTAAAATGGCTAGAAATAGCATTTTAGCTTAGCGTAAAGCTGACAATTTACACAAGGTTTATTTCTATTTCTTCTGCTCCAAACTTACTTCAGACTTACTTCTCTGTCTGCTCGTATGAATGTAACACATCATAAGAAAGTGTTTCACCGCTGTTCAAATGCACTTTGGAATGCATCATTTATATGTATAAATTTTTCCATCTGCAAGGACTAAATATTAAATGAAACAAATGACAATAAAATGCAAAGTAATCTCTTCAGTAATCAAAATACTTTTTGAATGTAACTGTATTCTAATTACCAATGATTTAAATTGTAACTGTAGTGGAATACAGATACTTATATTTTGTATTTTAAATACATAATCCCATTACATGTATTTCATTACTCCCCAACCCTGCCTATGATGCTTGAAATGCTGTTTAGGTAGGTGGCTCATAAGTAGTTGACTAGGCTCAGATGAGCCTATTATGTCCAAAAATGCTGTCTAGATAGGCAGCACACTAGGTGCTGACTAGGTTTGAATATGCCTATGATGCACAAAAAATGCTGTCTAGTTAGGCATTTCACTAGGTGTTGACTAGGTTCGAATGTGGCTATGATGTCTGAAAAAGGCAGTATAGCAGGGCGACTCACTAGGTTTTGACTAGGTTTAAAAATGCCTATTATGTCCAAAAATGCTGTCTAGGTAGGTGGTTCACTAGGTGTTGACAAGGTTCGAATGTACCTGAGATGCCCAAAAATGCTGTCTAGGTAGGCAGCTCATTAGGTGTTGTCTAGGTTTGAATGTGCTTATATACCCAAAAATGCTGTCTGGATAGGCAGCTCACTAGGTGTTGACTAGGTTTGGTTGTGCCTGTGATACTCAGAAATGCTGTCTAAGTAGGCGGCACACTAGGTGTTGACTAGGTTTGAATATGCCAATGATGATCAAAATTCTTGTCTAACTAGGCTAAGTTTGAATATGCCAATGATGCCAAAAAATGCTGTCTAGGAAGGCAGCTCACTAGGTGTTGACAAGTTTCTAATGTGCCCATGATGCCCAAAAATTATGTCTAGGAAGGCAGCTCACTAGGTGTTGACTGCTGTAGATTTTAATGTGCCTATGATGTCCGAAAATGCTCTCTAGGTAGGTGGTTCACTTGCTGTTAATAGGTTTGAATGTGCCTATAATGCCCAAAAACGCTGACTAGGTAGGCGGCTCACTATGATGCCCAAAAATGCTGTCTAGCAAGGCAACTCACAAGGTATGACTTGGTTCGAATTTGCCTATGATGCCTGAAATGCTGTTTAGGTAGGCGGCTCATTAATAGTTGACTAGGTTCAAATGTATCTGTGATGCCCAAAAATGCTGTGTAGATAGGCAGCTTAATAGATGTTGACTAGGTTTAAATGTGCCTATATGCCCAAAAATGCTGTCTAGGTAGTCGGCTCACTAGGTTTTGACTAGGTTCAATGTGCCTATGATGCCCAAAAATGCTGTCTAGGTAGAAAGCTCACTAGGCATTAACTAGGTTCAGATGTGACTATCATGCCCAAAAATTCTGTCTAGGTAGACAGCACACTAGGTGTTGACTAGGTCTGAATGTGCCTATATGCCCAAAAATGCTGTCTAGGTAGGCAGCTCACTAGGTGTTGACTAGGTTCAAATGTGCCTATGATGTCCGAAAATGCAGTCTAGCAAAGCGACTCACTAGATTTTGACTAGGTTTAAATGTGCCAATCATGTCGTTGTTATCATTCTGAGCAGTCAAGTGTTTTTTCTATAAATATCACTGTACCAAATTGTTTTTTTTTTTGTTTTTGTTTTTCTGGGTAGTAAGTGTTATTTCCTAATTGCTTATGCTTCAAAAGTATAGAAAATGACTATTATTCCCCACAAACTTTGCTTTTGTGACCAGGACAGTGATATTTTGAAATGTACCTATTTCCAATGAGAAAATGGGCGAAAATGGTTTTTTTGTTCACATAAAGTCAGAAAAAACAACATATGAATCCAAATTAACATGTATTTATACTAAAGTAATATTCAAAGCCGTGCTGGTCCATAATGGTAACCCGTCTCTTCCCCTGGCTCACTCGGTGCACCTCAAAGAGGATTACAACAGCATCAAGACCTTGCTGGATGCCTTGAATTATGATGAGTACGACTGGGAGGTCATAGGAGACTTCAAAATGGTAGCATTCTTGATGGGTCTCCAAGGCGGTTTTACCAAGTTTCCCAGCTATCTTTGCCTTTGGGACAGCAAGGACACCAAGGCGCACTACCACAGGCGGGACTGGCCACAGCAGACCGATTTCTCTGTGGGGAGGAACAACGTCAAGTGGGAGCCACTGGTGGACCCCCGGAAGGTGCTGATGCCACCACTGCACATCAAATTGGGCCTTATGAAACATTTTGTCAGAGCTCTAGATAAGGAGTCGGCAGCCTTCAAGTACCTTCAACACTTCTTCCCTAAGCTGTCTGAGGCAAAGGTCAAAGCCGGTGTCTTCGTCAGACCACAAATAAAGAAGCATTTTGGATTCATATGTTGTTTTTTTCTGACTTTATGTGAACAAAAAGACACAAATTCGCCCGTTTTCTCATTTGAAATAGGTACATTTCAAAATATCACTACCCTGGTCACAAAAGCAAAGTTTGTGGGGAATAATAGCCATTTTCTATACTTTTGAGGCATAAGCAATTAGGAAATAACACTTACTACACAGGAACAAAAATTGTGTTACATAGTGTAATTATTGTAATAATAATTTCTTGATCTTTGTTAGCCTTTATGATTTAGTGCTTCACTACACAGTGATGGAAAACAAAATGTATGATGAGAATGTGTGTGAGAGACTGAAAGAAAGAGCCCTCAGAGTGACAAAATTTGCATGACCAAGTCATTATGTATGAACAAGATAGTGACAAACAATGTAATTCGCAGACAGAAAGAGGAAACATAGCATGAATTAAAACACATAATTAGCAAGAACATGCATAAATACTGAACTTACACCCGAGCTGTTAATAATTGATAACCCAGGTGCCTTTGTGTCGTGCGAGACAGACATATCTGCAGGTCTGGAGTAATAACCCGACTGCTGGTCATATCTTCATTTGTCTCACTTTGCTACAGCTCCTGTGGGCTTGTCTTTGTGTTCTCTTCAAAGGAAGACATTCTGCTTGACTATCTGCACTCCAGACAAGAACCTCTGGAGGCTTAGAAACTGAAAAGCTATTTTTACAACCTTTCTACTGAAATTATCTGCATTAAAATTGATGTGGATGTGTATATTAAAATCCCTGGCTGTCATGATGTGTAAATTAAGATTTAGTGGTTGTGTCCTATGAATTTTTTAGTTCTCATCATTACTCCATCATTTTAATAGTCTGAACTGTTTCTGTATCCAATTTGGCAGTTTGTGCAAGAATGTTCTTGGAAGATTAATGATATGCTTGTAAATCTACCAGATAAAAAGACAAATCAAAGAAATGATAAAACAATTTTTCTGAAACAACCATAGAAACGTCCACTCTGGTCAATTGATTAATTAATGCGACAAAAGCATATCATAGTCTGATTTAGCCTCAATAATAGAAACCTCTTGCATGACTTGCAGGCCAAATTGATGCTAATTATCTTAATTCTGCAATCACAATTAATGCAAGCACATTGTCATTGAAACTATTTACCACTGAACAAATGCTTTCTCATAGGCAGCTAGTGCAATGTGTAATCATGCCTGACCCTCTCTGTGATCTGCTCTTATTAAGTATCTGAACTGCATAATGTGAGGCCCCGGCCGTTAAATAATTAATGAGAATAAATTGCACCGAATGTAACCTCCATTTGTCTGAGTGCTAATAACTTAGATTTGGTGCGGCTATCCTTATGAGGACTCTCCACAGACATAATGATTTTTATACTGTGCGAACTATAGATTCTATCCGCTAACCCTAACCCTACCCCTAAACCTAACCCTCACAAAAAACTTTCTGCATTTTTACATTTTCAAAAAAACATTGTTTAGTATGTTTGTTAAGCCATTTGAATTATGGGGATACTAGAAATGTCCTCATAAACCTCATTTATAGCATAATGCCCTTGTAATTACCAGTTTGTAACCTAAAAAAAGTCCTCATAAACCACTTGTGACTTCATGCATTTAATGTATCTAATTATAGATTATTGAACATAAAATGATATTTAAAGGAATGTTCCGGGTTCAGTGCAAGTTATGCTCAATCCACAGCATTTGTGGCATAATGCTGATTACCACAAAAAATAATTTTGACTTGTCCCTCTTTTTCTTAAAAAAAAAAAAAAAAAAGCAAAAATCGAGGTTACAGTGAGGCACTTACAATGGAAGTGAATTGAAACAAATTTTGGAGGGTTTAAAGGCAGCAATGTGAAACTTATAGTTTTATAAAAGCACTTATATTAATTATTTGGTTAAAACTCATGTATTATTTGAGCTGTAAAGTTGTTTAAATCATAATTTGTCCAGTCATTTTAGGTTTTTAGGTCAAATTGGTTATAAATTTACACAGAAAATGTTAGTTAGTGATTTTATTGCGCTAAAATCATGTTAACACGCATATTGTTTATGTTTTGTGGCTATACATTTGAAACAGTGAGTATTTTAACGTTTACGGATTGGCTCCATTATCTTCCATTGTAAGTGCCTCACTGTAAGCCAGATTTGAGTTTTTAAAGAAAAGGAGGGACAGGACAAAATGTATTTTTGTGGTAATCAACATTATGCCACAAATGCTGTTGATTGAGCTTAACTTGTATTGAACCTGGAATATTCCTTTAAACACATTATTTAACATTAGCACACATTTTCCCCATTTTTACCAATGAAACCCAGTCAGATTTGGAAAAACTGAGCGTCTGCAATCAGTAACAAATCACACAAGAAAGAATGGAGTTTGGGATCATTGACTTCAAACCTGGCGCGACACATCTTGGCTCAACCAGTTTGAGTTTATGCAAGCGCAAAAGATTTGACAGGGGAAAGCAGATTTTCAGTGAATAATGACTCACAAAGCTATATGGCCTTAAAAGACATGCAATGTAGTGTATGAGTCATTTGAACTACATTTATGGTGCTTTTTTCTTCTTTTTTGGAGCTTGACATTCCCTGGTCAGCAGTTCTGGGTGTAATCTGATTACAAAGTAAATAGTTGCTGTAATAAAATCACTTTTTAGTCATAAAGTAGTGTAGTACATTACATTTTACATTCTTGTAATCAGATTACAGTTTTTGACTTTTATTTTAATCACGTTAATTACTTTAATACATTACTTACACATATTTCTAAAATAATATTAATGAGGAATACATTTAAAGCATGATTTATGTTAATATTCACATCAGTTTGTGTATCTGTGACAGCTTAACAATCACTAATGAGTCATTGTAAGGGGGAAACGTGTGGTGTTGAGTGCCTAACATGTGTGACAATAAACAAGGTAGAAATATAGATATTATTTTGAATTTGTTAAGCTGAAGAACAAAAACTTTTCTGTAAAAGCGTTTCAGAAAGTAACTAAAAAAATCAAGTAATTAGTACAACACAGTACTTTTTCGATGAAGTAATCAGTAAAGTAATCTAATTACAGTTTTAGAAAACTAATTAGTCATGAACTTTTAAATAAAATACTTGTCATTTTCTACATCATTGTATGGAAGAGAGCAGTGTCACCATTCTTCATGATCTATTCTTGTGTTCCATGACAGAAAGAAAGGTCATACACTAATAAGTTGACTACTCATTTGATTGAGTAAACTTGTTCCCTCAATTGAATTGAGTAATGGCATCTCCAAAACTTATGTAATTAAGTTCAGTTAACTTGGTGTATATATAGAATGAGCTTAACTATTTAGGTGCAAGTAGATTGCTATTTAAATATTGTTGTTTCTACTGTTGTTAATCATTTTAATTGAATTGATTCAGTTTTAGATCTAACATTAGCACAGCTCAAATAAAGATCAGTACTGATTCTAGGTCAGTCACTGAATAAACTTTTTCTCTAAAGACATGCATATACTATACCTGCACTTGCACAAAGAGAATTAGTCAACAGGCTCCAAATTGACTAAATGGGACACTGATTACCCTAATGGTGACATCACACAAAACAACTATTTGCAACAAAACAACATAAATAATGCTACAAAAGAGCTAAAACCTCTATAAATTCTTAATTACAACTATTTAAATGCCCCCATAACTTCCCTTTGATCAAGGAAACATAATGAAATAATTCAAGCGCAAAGCATTATGGGTATTCCCCATAGTCTCTATTTGAGTTACTAACAATTAAAATCTTAAAGGTGCTGTAAGCGATTTCAGCCGTTCTACTTCCATGAGACTGAGCCGTTGAATTAGCCACGCCCCCTCTTTCCAAAACCCTGCACTCCAAAGATAACAAGTGAGCTTTATTGAGACCGACATCGTGCAGAAACGGTTGTTAAAAACAATAGCAGCAAAATAGCACCCTCAACAGCAACTGTTATGAACAACATGGGCTAAAAATGGCAGTAAGCCTCAATAATTTGCTGCAACCAGAGCTGCACTAACTATAGGCAGACTAGGCAATTGCCTTTAGGCTCCGGTTATTGCGAAATCTCGATGGCTCAAACTTTAGCGCATGGTCATGGATGCGTTTTCAGGGTTGAGGTACTGTAATGTTCCCTCTGCGCTGCACGTGCGGCCATGCTCAAGAGCCGGGAAACACATTCTTTTGTGCTGCATGCAAAAAAAAAAGAGCAGCAGAAACTGAGAGGCAATCAAATAAAAAGCGAGATATTATTCTGTTTTCCTGCAATTTTGTGAGTATCCACTGTAGATGCTTGACTTATAGAAAATGAGCTTAAATACTGGAGAGCTTTGAATTCTGAATTCAGAATGTTTAGAGAATCACCATGCGCTGCATTCCTCTCATAGGCTATTCATGTTAGTTGTTGAGAGATAAGGGGTTTTCAGTGGTCTATTCTTAAACCAGTATAATGAATGTTAATAAAAACACATATATATACACTACTGGTCAAAAGTTTTGAAACACTTGACCAAAATGTTTCCCATGATCTTAAAAATCTTTTGATCTGAAGGCGTATGCTTAAATGTTTGAAATTAGTTTTGTAGACAAAAACATAATAGTGCCACCATATTAATTTATTTAATTATAAATCTAAAATTTTATAAAAAAAAATAAAAATAAAAAAAAGGTTTTTGAAATTGATAACTTGGACCAAATAATAAAGAAAAGCAGCCACTAAGTGCCCAACATATAGATGGGAACTCCTTCAATACTGTTTAAAAAGCATCCCAGGGTGATATCTCAAGAAGTTGGTTGAGAAAATGTCAAGAGTACATGTCTGCAAATTCTAGGCAAAGGGTGACTACTTTGAAGATGCTAAAATATAACACAGTTTTGATTTATTTTGGATTTTGTTTAGTCACAACATAATTCCCATAGTTCCATTTATGTTATTTTATAGTTTTGATGACTTTACTATTATTCTAAAATGTGAAGAAGAAAAAAAAATTATAATAAAGAATGAGTATAGTATACTCAGTATAGTATATATATATAGTAGTGTTTACAAAGCAGGAATTAAGAACATGCATTTCATTTGGTGTGTTGGAGTGTTAGAAATGGCTATAATTGATGGTAATATGAATGTTAATAGTTATAAAAGTATGTCACTATATCAAAATGTGTTATGGATATGGGATTGATTATTTTGCACTCTCATATATTTTAGTTGTTGTACTTGTAAAACACTAAACAGTCTCAGACAGCATGACCATGAAATACAGACCATTCACAGCAAGCATGATGCATACTGCAGCAAAAATGGCAAGAGGATGAAAATCCATTGTGACTGGCTTTCTGCAATGCAACTACTCTTTTGAGACATGGTTGCACAGGTTTTTACTGATAAACAAGTTACCAGCCTGCTACAAAGAGCACCTTTGAGGAAGAATAATGCAGAAACTATTTAATTGTGATTAGATTTGCCAAAGCTTGCAAGGTTTATGGCATTGAATCTTTAAAATAATTTTACTGTTTGAAGCAGATTATGTGATTAAGTGATTATTTGAATGAGCTACCACTTTGTTGCATGACATACCACAATAATAAATAAAAATACAAATAATAATAATAAAATCGACCATTCGAAAAAAGAAAAAAAAAAAAAAAAAATCCACCAATTACAAAACAAAAATATCTCTAACCAGTATGTATTAATTGTAGTTAAGCACCTATAAGTCTGTGCAGGCCTGCATAAAGTCGAATACACCTATTGTAACATCAGTTAACAGTGTGAATTACTCCGAAGTAAAACAATACTGTTTACAATACTGCTCTAACACAATACATAATATATTATTTTAGTTTCCAAATTAGAAATATGTTTTGTGAGGGGATCGATGGGGGCCTCCAACATAAATTTTGCCAAAGGCCTTTTAATGTCTAAAACTGGCCCTGGCTGCAGCTACAACACTACGAGAACGAGCAAAATGATTGACATGTGAAAAGCGTCAATGTCCGCAGTCTGCGGACACATTTTTGTTTGCTGTTTACAAAGTCTACAGCTGTCACAGAGATATCTCAGGACATTTATTTCATTAATATCTTTCAGGTAACAGGAACATTTTTTGCATACCTTTTCTTAAGTGTGGATTTTTAAGATAAATAAGTTCAGTGAACTTAAATATTTGAGTTATTTGCTCAAAACCTGACATTTCAAGTAATACTTAATTAAGGCAACTTGATATTTCCAGTAATAGCAACTTTAAGGTTCACAGTGTTTTAGAACATCACTTGGGTGAGTAAATGATGACAGCGTTTTTATATTTGTGTTAACACGATCGATTCAAACCTAACACATAATTTCATTTATACAGCATGGCAAGCATCATCACACTTTATTCTTGTGGAGAAAACCTTCCCTCTCATTGTTTCTGTCGCTGCATCATTAACATCACTCTCAGTTTGAAAAGGCAGTGCAGTGGCTAAATCGTGTATATGGGCCTACTGGCCCTACACCATATAGCATAAGCAACAGTATCATGCAAAGTAGCCTGGCAGCTCACTGCATATGAGTTTCCATGTGAGTCCTGTCCAAACTAAACTTCTCCGCACCTCAGTCAAGAAGGCCTCATGAGTTAGGGAGTGAGGTGGAGACCAGGAGAGAGAAAGGACTAGGTAAGGCAATATAAACTCATTTACTCCTTCTTCTGTGGAGATGAGGGTTGTTTGTGCAACAATCGACTTCTGTGAGGGTAGCAGAGGTGTTAAGGACTTATTCTGTCATCTACAAACAGTTTCAACAAGGATGTTGTCATTGGAGATGTTATCATTTTAAAGCTATGTTTCTATGATGGAGAAGATAAGGCTTTTTTAAAGAGTGAAGCATAATATACAGTTCTCTTTCCCTTATAAATTTGTATACATTTTAATCTAATATCTTCATGTTGACTGAAAAAAAAAGTTCACGGACATGTTATGCATCACCTACACATGCCTCTGCAGATAAAATGAGTCATCAAGATTTTTTGGTCCATTTTCTAGGAATTTTTTGATTTAATGTACATTTTATACATCTGCAAATTAATTTTAGGCATACATCTGCAATGTGTAGAAGGACAGTACCATTTAACCTCACTTAGCACTTTATTAGGAACACTATGGTCCTAATAAAGTGCGAGACGTGGTCTTCTGCTGTTGTAGCCCATCCGCCTCAAGGTTCCACGTGTTTTGTTCATTCTGAGATGCTTTTCTGCTCATTAAAATTGTACAGAGTGGTTACTTGAGTTGCCTTAGCCTTTCTGTGAGCTCAAACCAGTCTGGCCATTCTCTGTTGACCTCTCTCATCAACATGGCATTTCTGTCTGCAGAACTGCCGCTCACTGGATGTTTTTTTGTTTTTGGCACCATTTGGAGTAAACTCTAGAGACTAATGTGTGTGAAAATCCCAGGAGATCAGCAGTTACAGAAATACTCTAACCAGCCCATCTGGCACCAACAATGCCATGGTCGAAATCACTGAGATCACATTTTTTCCCCATTCTGATGTTTGATGTGAACATTTACTGAAGCTCTTGATTTTATCCATTGCACTTTTGCCACACGATTGGCTGATTAGATAATTGCATGAATACAGTAGGTGTTCCTAATAAAGTGCTCAGTGTTTGTATGGCCTCAAAATGAATAAACATGGACTAAAAGCCACAAAAATACAAATGTCCTTTGATTTCTTCAAACACTCTGTTGCAAATTAGGTGATCTCCACCTGTTTGACCTGTCTCTCTCTCCCATAAATTGTGCTATTTTTTGACAATACAGTCTAAAAGTCCCTGGTCCCTTGACTGACACTCAGAAATATGCTAATAAGGCATGTGATGAGATTTCACCCTACACTGACCATATTATTCTTTGACCAGCTCTGACCTTTGATGTGAATGGATCTTATCATCTCCAGGCGCCACCTCTCTCGGGAGTCTTTAGGATCTCACAGGCATACCAATCATCTGCTCTCCAGGAGAGGGAGAGCTTTAGGAGACAGTTATGTTTACTATATGACTGGAGAATTATAGCTCTGCTTTGTATTTTGGCTCTCTGAGTCACATATCTTTTACATTACAGATTTATGTCTAGTCTTTTTATTCTCAGGGCTTGGAGAGTAACTCTCCACTTTTATTGTGTTCAAATAACAGTGTAAACACTTTTGAAGTTTAGATATTGTTTAAAAGAAGAATCCATTCCACTCACAGGAATTATGTTGGTAACCAGAAGTTCATCCAACTTGACCAATAGTGGGAACTGTAGTAAACTTTGCAACTTAATAACGCATTTTTGTGCAGAAGAATTGATATACAGTAAGCACATTTCCCAAAATATGAGCTGCATATTTCTAAATTTATACCCTCTGGAAATGCCATTTTTTTTTTTTTTTTATACAAACAGAGGAACAAGTAGAAATTTATAGCAGATGAGCTGTTGATAGCAACCAGAAGTTTCCTCCAACTAAGTTTGTGATTGACCTTTTTGGTACCAGAACTACAATTGCATTCACTGGTAACATTAGTTAACAATTTTAGTTAACATGAACAATGAGCAATTATTTTACAGCATTTATTAATCTTGGTTAATGTTAATTTCAACATATAGAGGGGAGTCACGTAACGCCATGCGAGGATCAGACGTGTCCTTTTTTACTATAAATTCTCCCTGCCATGTAGATGGCGATATGCATGAAGGATGTGAATCGCCAAAAACAAAAGAAGAAGAATGTGAAAGTGAAAGTGGAGATTGATAGTAAAAAAGGAATTAAAAATTGATCTGTTTCTAACCCACAACTATCAAATCGCTTCCTGTCAGCTTGGACCAGTCTGACCATTCTCCTCTGACCTCTGTCATTAACAAGCCGTTTTTGTCCACAGAACTGCCGCTCGCTGGATGTTTTTTGTTTTTTGCACCATTCTCTTTACACTCATTGTGCGTGAAAATCCCAGAAGATCAGCAGTAACAGAAATACTCAAACCAGCCCGTTTGGCACCAACAATGCCATGGTCAAAATCACTGAGATACATTTTTTCCCCATTCTGATGGTTGATGTGAACATTAACTGAAGCTCCATATCTGCATGATTTGATACATTACACTGCTGCCACACGATTGGCTGATTAGATAATCGCATGAATAAGTAGGTGTGCTGGTGTACCTAATAAAGTGGCCTATGAGTGTATATTGTTCATTGTAAGTTCATGATACATAATGTTAACAAATGGAACCTTATTGTAAAGTGTTACCCATTCATTTATGGTCAGTTTTACATGCTGAAATATACAACACTCATGCAGATCACTTGACAATGAATGAATGTTTTGCATTGAATTCACTCTCTCCCCTCCTCCTCTTGTTCTTGTTGTGCTCTTGAAATGACATCTGCTCCAAAGAAGCCAGTAGTGAGAGAAGGAGAATTCTATTTCCACTGCTTTATTGCTCTCCAAGCTGTGAGGGGCCTTTATGGGGTTGGTTAGAAATGACATGCAGATCGACGGGTTCATTTGGAGCTCTGTTGAGGTCTGCGGGGCTGCTCAATAAAGTCTGCATGAGCATTCGCAGGAACTGTTGCCATGTAAAATGGCTTTTTGAAATAGCAGTACCTACAAGTGCAATGGATTATGCCAACCTGCAGCGTACCCATGCCAGCTGGCATGCCTAGCTCTACAGTGTAAATGGAGAAAATTCCAATATGGTAACAGGTTCACTACCTTAATGCCCAGATGGTGGAAGAAGAATCAAATATAAATATTAACCTACCTGGAACAGCAGGATTTCATTTGATTTAAGTGCGAGCTTAGATTTTCAAATTATATGCCTACAGAATCAGCTCACTGAGTTCCATTCAAGATGTAATACATATATTAATAAAAGATGAGAATAAAAAATACAGCACATTTTTAAGTTTGAAAAAATGCCTAGACTGGACATTGGAAGTAAATTGATGTTAAATAAACCCATACAATAATTGATTTAGTAATAATGGAGAGCTGGGATATGTAAAGCTTAATAAATGTATGGTATGCACACACAATTCAGTTCTCTATCCTTTCCTAACATAATGGACAGTTTCAGTAATGGTTGACACAGACATATTGTAAAAACTTGTATTGACTGAGTTGAAACTGAAATGAAATGAAAATTCTATCATCATTTTCTTCTGTGGAACACAAAAGGAGATGTTAGGCAGAATGTTAGAGACTGACAGTCTCAGTCACCATTCCCCATTCAGTGATGACAGTTTATAATAAAGTATATGCATTAAAAACATTAATGTTTGTTAAATGTAACATTTTGCATATCATCTTAGCTTACTCTGTTTAATTGTAGTCTGTTGTTGTTAATAAAGCCTGAGCTTCATTATCTGAGGATGTGTCTAGTGTTTGAGAGTGTTTTATATTGACTAACAATAGTATGTACACACAAACCAAAGTGTTCCATTTTTCCTTGCATGCCTACTTTGGGTTAAAATTGTGTTTGCACAGTGGAATTTTTCCAGTTTTTCACTTTGATTATTGTTCTTTTTCTTCCACCATCTATTTCAATGTCCAAGAGAATGCCATTACTCAATAAAAGAGCCAATAGAAGCAGACAGAGAAATGATCCACCTCAGGCACAGTCTCTTCTCTATTCTGCTGATCATGATGCATATAACCATGGTGTAGAAAAAAAAAAAAAAAGCATTCCCATCCCCATCCCCCTCCCCTAAAACAGCATTAAGTGAATGAGATGTCTGTTGGCTTTCAGGTAGAAATTGGCAGGGCTTCTGGCATATATTTCATCAGTGGCCCAGCCTCGCCTCCATCCCCGGGAATTAATGGCCGGGATTTTCATGAATGTGAAAGCAGCTCAGCTTGGCACACACAATAAATGGAGACGAGTGAATGCACTTTGAGGATATGTAGATGCTAGAGCTAAGCAGGGTGGCGGAATGTTCTAGCAGTGTGTGTGTGTGTGTGTGTGTGTGTGAGAGAGAGACGAGGTGGTAGAGAGTGAAAGCAACAGTGTGAGGGGAAAGTACATGTATAAGCCTATGTGGCACAAAACCTTTTGAAAAATTGGTTAAACCAAAAATGAAAATGTACTAACATTTTGGTTGTTCCCAACCGTTATTATTTTCTTTTTCACTAAAGAATTTTTGAGCCAATGTTTATCATACAATGAATGTGGACCATGATTTTTTCTACAGCCAAGCTCCAAAACTGACCAAAGAAGTATACCACAAAAGTAGTCCATATGATTTGTGCACTATATTCCAAGTCTGAAGCCACACAATATCATTTCAGTAGTGTTGCATTAAAATTCTTCCCCTCTGCTGTAGCTGTCAAATCTCATTTGTTCTTGTGCACATTCAAAAACGGCGCATTGCACCAGGTTTGGAGTCAGTGACTTCAGAGATAATTGGTTATTGCGTGTTTGGTGACTATTTGTAAAGTGATGGGTTTACATATCTTGAATTAAATGTAAGCACAAACCAGATTTCAGAGCTAGGGCGGAGAGCAAGGTTTTCAGCGAATGACAAGCTGTTGCACTCACAAAACTGTTGTTTAGCTTCAGTTGACTTGGAACACAGCACAAGAGTTACAATGGTGCTTTTTTGTAATTTTTGAAGCTTGACGGTAAAGATCAATGTACACTTTTGATGTATTGAAAAAAGCATTTCGGGGATGCTTCAAAATATCTGTGAAAAAAAAGTTTGGAAGAACATAAGAGTGAGTAAAAACTATTGCTTTAAGCAGGATGAGAGTATATAGACAAAAGCAAACTAAAGGAAATGTGTAAAAATTAGGAAAAAAGTCCAAAGCACTATTATTATTATTGGTTGGCTGGTCACATTAGGACATTAAAAATGTTTAAAAAGAAAAAAACGTATCTTCACACAGATGCATTTCGGCAAACAGCCTTCCTCCAAGTGTGCCAGATAATGGAAATGGAAAATGTGGAATACAAAAATGAAATGTGTGTCTGCAATGATGTCAATAGTTGTGTGGGGGGAACATGGAGGTGTAAATAAACATCATCAGAATAAGTGTTGAAGAGTGTTGAGCAGATCTGAAAGAATGTGGTAAAACATGTAAAGCCTCTGTTAGCGATTTTTTAAATGCTACACATTAAATGCACCTACTACCTGTCAGATATATCTGAAATTTGCGCCTCGAGGAATCACATTTGTTTCTGGGAGAGGCCTAGTAGGCTCTGTAAACAACAAAAAAGTGCGGCCCGCAAATTGTAGCCAATCAGAAAATTTGGAGGCACCTTTCAGCCAATGGGGTGACTTTGGGGTGGGGCTATGTCTTTGTGCGAACTGCGAAAGTTAATTAAATGGGAAACCTGTTTGTAAACAATAAATCGCTTAAACTTCTTTAAATATGCAGCGCATGAAGTCCTAATCATGCTTTACCAACATGGCAAAGTAAGTCTAATAATCATAAATGGTCTGCACTTATATAGCACCTTTTTTAACCTTAGAAGTTCTACAAAGCACTTTACACTGTGTCTCATTCACCCATTCACACACACAGTTACACACCAATGACAGCAGAGCTGCCATGCAAGGTGCTAGCCTGCCATTGGGAGCAACTTGGGGTTCAGTGTCTTGCCCAAGGACACTTCAGCATGTGGAGTCATGTGGGCCAGGAATCAAACTGCTAACCCTGCAATTAGTGGACAACCCACTCTACCACCTGAGCCACAGCCGCCCAACTCTAAACAAACAACGTCAGTATGATTGCAGTTTCATGGATATAAAAATACTTTTTAACATTATTGATAATAATGATGTATTAACAACATTTTAGATCCTCTTATGATTAATCTATACATTTTATAGGTAGTCTACTATTCATCTACTATAGGAAATCTGGTAAGGGCTGAAGAAACAAGTGACTGCAAGTATTAAACATGCAAATGTGTTTGGGTACTTTTGTTTCAAATCTTATCTTTTGAATTTTTATTTCCGGATTTTATAGTTTCATTTTCTGTAATATTCTTAAGATATCCAACTCAAGGAGCTGAGGGAAAACAATATTTGAAAGATTAAGTGACAAGTTGTGTTTTTCAATGGTATTACTCTGCCATCTAGTGGTCTCTCTCTCTCTCTCTCTCTCTCTCTCTCTCTCTCTCTCTCTCTCTCTCTCTCAATTTCAATTTTAAGTTCAGATTTAAAGTGCTTTATTGGCATGATTGTTTTTACATACAATATTGCCAAAGCATTAATACACAAAACAGATAATTACAAGAAAATGAATAATAATAATAATAATAAAACAGTAACAAATGACGTAACAAATGACAATACAAATACAATTAAAATAAGGTGCCAGGTAATGAATAAAATAAAAACTATAATAGCAATATACACTATACAATTTAAAATAGAATAAGCATTTAACAAGACGTTATGAGCATTAAAAATACGGTGACAGATTGATTATGTTGATCAGTGTAGTGATGGGTTTCTCAAAAATTTATTTTGCTGCAACTGATACGTGATTGTCCTACCCAGTAACACCTGCATCTGATCTGTTTCTGCCAAACTGGAAAACTGTGGCATGAGGTTTGAGAGTTTTTCCAAAGTATTTCTCTCTCACCTCTGTATAAGTTTGTATAAGACTGGTTTTAGGCTTCAGCTCTGGGGTTTTAAGGGCTTCATGTTGCAGTGTGTTAGGGGAACTAGATTTTAGGTACATCCAGAATTCGAGGGATCGTTTCTGAATGTGCATTATTAGGGGGTATCTGCCTAGTTCGGCCCAACATGCATTAGAAGGTGTTCTTCTCTTAACTCTTAGAATGTTTCTACAGAATTTTGCATGCAGGGATTCTATGGGGTGTTTGTCCCATCTAGAGTAATCTGCTAGACAGAGGGGACCCTAAACCTCACATCTATTCAGAGCAATAGGGATAATAATACTATCAAAGATTTTACACCAAATTGTTATAGGAATGTCTGCTTGGGTAAATTTGCCCTTAATAGCATAGAATGCTCTTCTAGCTTTCTCTTTTAGTGCATTCACTGCCAGACCAAAACCTCCTTAGACCGAGGTATTCATAGTGTAGGGCAGAGGTACTCAACTTTGGAAAGCCAAGGGGCCGGAAAACAGGTTCCCTTTGGCCTTCAGGGCCGCACTCTATTTTATTATTATTAAAACATACTTTCATTACTTTTTTATAAGATGAGCAGACTACACTATATGCTGTTTAATACATCATGGACACATGTAATTAACACAAGTAAAATAAAACTTTACATATAGATATAAAGCAAAATTCTTGTAAAAGTGTGGTTCTTTAAAAAAACTAAAAACTGATAAATACGCTATTATTATAACGATCATATATGGGCCATTCTACCGAATTGGTGCAAACTGCGGTCCCACAATTAAAAGAACTATTAATATTAATATATATGAATTCCGATATTAGATACGTCATAAGAATATGTTATGATCTATTAAAACCCAAGGCATTAATAAGGTACACTCTTAATTTACCTGGGTTAAAATTAACCCAACAAAATGACCCAGCAGACTCAACCCAGCATTCTAGGTTAAAAAATAACCCAGCAAAATTTAGAGTATAATAATAAGCTAAATCATAATCATACAATACTTTCTATTAGGAGGTGGCTGTCCCAAACCCTCACCCTTAAATTTCAACATATTAAAATAATACTTTTTTTCAATGTTGTTTTTTAAAAGATCTTTTTAATTTCTTTTAAAGTTAAAGGAAATTATTTAGATTCTATTGATGGTTTAATTTTTAAATAATTAAACTTCATTTTTAAACTCATTTTTATGTCACTACCGAAACACAAAATGTTTTATTCCATTGGTTTAGCCTGATTTTAGCCACACCCCTGCATTTTTCACCAGGAAGTGAGACGCATCTCTGCCCATCATGACCATATGGTGAGTAGTTCAATTCCATCATTTTGAAGTAAATGTGCTCTAAATTCTGAAAAATCAGTGTTTAACATTAAGAATTGTCACTACCGAAACACATATTCTCTGCAATTAAGCAACTTTGTGGTTTTAATTTAAATACTCTGTTTTTATGTAGGTACAGCTGTTTAAAACATATGATTATTTCCTAATAATCATGAGCTAAAATTTTCACAAATTAAAATTAGCTAAAATTGTCACTACCAAAACATATAATAATGTTTCTGTAGTGACATGATAAAATGACAATGACGGTGATAAAATGTTATCGTCAATGTCTCATTTTAAGGAAATAATTACAAGCTTTGAACAGATGCACATACATAAAACATAACATTTAAGATTAAAACCCCCAAAAACCCAAACATTTTTGAGTTCAAAATTAGCTAAAATTGTCACTACCGAAACATATACATAGACATACAGTATGATAAAGTTTGAATAATGCCGTGATTATTTCAGTAATGACAAAATATTATTTTCAACTATTAATTTTAAGGAAATAGTCATAAGCTCATTACAAAAAAAGCATTATTTTAGATTTAAATAAAAAAAAAAATTAAATTGCAGAGAATATGTGTTTCGGTAGTGACATTCTTAAAGTGACACACAGATTTTTCAGATTTTGGAGCATATTTACTTCAAAATTATGGGATCTGACTACTCACCATATGGCCATGATGGACATGGATGCAGTTTCACTTCCTGGTTGTAATTTTTTATATTTTGAGATGTTAGATCTGTTTGTTTTGTTACAGACTTTTTGTAGGATAAATTTGTGAACAAAGTGGTCAGACAGTCAGACATCTAAGGTTTAATACCAATATTATGGTTGAGCTTTTATTTTTTAAACTGAAACCACTTGATTTATTATTTTCAACTATTTTTCATGTGTATGGAAAACAAGCTGTATGACCAAGCAGTCCTTAACTTCAATGACAATTCAAAAGTAGTGTTTGTCCTTCCAAATACGGATGATAGAAACAATTGTTATGTCTTTAATAATTAATCACTACATTTGATTTATCATAAAACATTTGTGTTTGTAATATTTTCAACATAAAGCTTTTTTTTTTAAGATTATGCAAAATATTTAGGTAACATGACACAACCTTTCAAACAAAATGTCAAAATGTCACTACCGAAACAGTGAAGTCACTACCAAAACACCTGGTGTTATTTCATAAATAAAGAAAAATTGAGTTCTTAACTAATAGTTTAAGATAATGCTTGATTAAATATATATTTCGTTTCATGAATCATTAACTCTCAAATCAGTATCATGAAGTGTATGTATTTTACACAGAAAATTTAGATTTTTAGTAAACTTATAAATTGAACTTTGAAATTTGTTAAAAATGCCCCACTGTCAAGCTCCTGAAGTTTGCAGATGACACCACGGTCATCTGCCTCATCCGCGATGCTGACGAGTCTGTATACAGATGGGAGGTCGAACAGCTGGCTGTCTGGTGCGGTCACAACAACCTTGAGCTGAACACGCTCAAAACAGTGGAGATGATAGTGGACATCAGGAGAAATCCGCCCCCCCACACACACACACACACACACACAAACACACACACATATACATGTTGGTGCGGTTATCCTTATGAGGACTCTCCTCACAAAAAATGTTCTGCATTTTTACATTTTCAAAAAAACATCGTTTATTATGTTTTTTAAGGGATTTGAATTATGGGGACACTAGAAATGTCCTCATAAACCATATTTATAGCATAATACCCTTGTAATTACCAGTTTGTAACCTAAACAAATTTCCTTGTAAACCACTCAAACCCGTACACACACACACACACACACACACACACACACACACAACCCAGAGATACAGTGCCCTAAAAACAAGACATTTATATCCAATACTAGCTCTAAATAAATAAATAAAAATGCAGAAATATTTGTGTAAGGGTTAAGGTTTAGGGTTAAAGGTAATTTGCTAAATATAAAAACAATAGGAGTGAATAGAAGGTCCCCACCATGATAGAGATATAAACGTGTGTGAGTGTATGTGGTCTTGTGAAACAGTGTGACAGCCGCTGTCTCGCTTCATTAACTTATTGATTGCATTATTCATTCAAGCATAGCTTAAAATGACTTGACTGCTTTTGACACTTAGTGGTGGCATGCCAATTTGTGACATTTATGGCTCAGTTTCATTCATTTTCAACCTCCTCATAATAACTGACAGTCCTCAGTCTAGCTACTGTAAATATACTAATACATACAGTATACGACACACTGTCTTTCTGTGTCGCTCCTCACCCTCCCTTCACACAGAGGGTTTCATGAGCCATAAAAATGTGTCTATTCTCACTGGAGCTCACATTTACATTTATATTCATTTTCTTGGCAGACTCCATCATGCTAAAGTGATTTTAAAGACTTTCAGGCTTAGTTGAAAGATGTTGCACTTAAGACATCATTAGGAGCACAGCATATGTCTAACGGCATGTTATTAATTCTCCATACTGCCTGAGTAAATAAGATGGCCAAAAACTGCCACTTTACTGAAGGTAGACGTTTTGTTGCATTGGTTTTTAATCATTTCGAATCTTAACCTTTATCAAAGAATTAATGTAATATTAGTGGCCAGTTGCTCCATTAATGCTACTGACACCCACTTAGAGTACAATAGCATTGTATTTGGAACTAAAATCAACACATTTCCAGTATATGTCAGTAATATACAGACAGATGCTATTAAATGGTTCGGTCTATTCATGTCTTTCTTGAGTCTGTAGGTGGCGGCACTGTTTTTAAGGACATCAAGGAGTCTATGCAAAAGCTTTCTTGTCCACTAGCTTGCAAAAAACAGAAAACTTTCATTACAACTGCAGATAAAAAGTCACTACACACCTACTTTTTTGTGTTAAAAGTCCCTTATTCTATTTTGGGGGTTGGGAGACTTGTTTGACAGATCACTTAAAATGAATTTCACCCAAAAATGAAAATTCTAGCTTCATTTACTCATGCTCTTGTCGTTCCAAACCTGTATGATTTTCTTTCTTCTGTGGAACACAAATGGAGATGTTTAGCAGAATGTCTTGGCTACTCTTTTCCACACAGTGAAAGTAGACAGTGACCTGCGGCTGTCAAGCTCAAAAATAAGCCTAAAAATTTAAAAAGTAATCACAGAAGTTGTCCATCAGCGTCATGCGCTATTTTCCAAATCTTTGTGTAAGGAAAATACTGTAATTTAAGTTGTTATTCACTGATAATCTTCCCATCCGGAATAGCTCTCAAATCTAATTTGCGCTTGGACATATTTAAACTTGGCACTTCAAGATGCATCAATGCAATTAAAATAATAAGGATTACAAGAAATTTGTCAGCAGTCACACCAATTAGTCCTTCCAAATCTTGTCACCAATCGTGATTTACGCAAACATGAATGCAGTTTGAGAGCTAAGGCATAGGGGGAGATTTCCAGTAAATAACCACTTACATTTCGGTCTGTTCCTCACACAGAGATATTATATGGCTTCAGAAAACTTGGAAAATAGTGCTTCTTTTAGGCTGCTTTTTTGTACCATTTTCGAGCTTGACAGCTGGGACATTCTGCCGAACATCTTTTTTTTTTTTTTTTTCCTTCCACGAAAGAAAATCATACAGGTTATACATACAAATAATGACATAACTGTCTTTTTATTTGAATAATTTTAATGTATGAATAATCCAGCTGTGAGAGTATCAAGAATGAGAATGATGTTTGCAACGTCATACTGCAGTGCCTCGCAAGGATATTTCATTAAAACAGAACAGTATTTATAGGCTATCTGTCTGAATAATTTATCTGAAAGTTGAAAAGGCTCAGTCTAGCTAGGACTGTGCAAAGCATGTGAACAGCAGGCCCACAGACCAAGTTATTAGGGAAGAAGCTGTCTTCAGAGAGGAAGCAAAAAGCAATGTATTTTACAGTGAGGAAATTGAAATGCTAGAGAGACTCATGTCTCATTCATTTCATCCTATGATTCCTCTCAGGAAATGAGATTGCATTTTTAAGAGACTTTTGACTTTGGGACTGTAATTTAGCCTCATGTCTGTATCAAAGATGATATGGGCTATTTTTGTTGAAGACAGTCGTTCAATATGCATGTTTAGACTCATTTCACCATAAGCAGTTCAGAACGAAAAAGAATCCAGAAGACTGAAACGAGATTTTTAAATTTTCTGAAGAAAATGTGAGTGGTGCTTACTGCAAAACTCGCCGCCGCGATGCTAGGATGCTGTGGGTGGTTGCCAGAGCACTACCATGCTGTTGCTAAATTGTTCTGGGTTATTTTAGAGCATTGCTGTGTGGTTTCTATGGCGTTCTCAATGGTTGCAATGACATTGCTTACAGGCCCAAGCTTTCAAGAAAAGGTCCTAGTCATACAGTATTTAACCTCACAAATCACAGCTACAATGGCTGATTATGACTTTATAAACACTTATTTTTCATTCTTTTACTCACACCTGCTATATTATGACATCAAAGGTCCATGTAACGCTTTACAATTCATTTTCCAGACCATATCAATCCAAATGCAAAAACAGAAAAATGGTTTGACGGTTTATTGGGGGTGCATGGTGGCAGCCTCCTCTTTGGTGCCCCCACCCCCCGCAGGTGGTGCACTAGGCAACCGCCTATTTCGCCTATGCCTAGAAACGGCCCTGATTATGGCACTTGTGCCTACGGTTGTCGACCCCTGGATAAGCCTTTTACTCCTCAACGTCCATGCAGTCCATTCCCTAAGCCACACCCCCACGCTAACGGTACAGCCCACAGCGCAAATTGCAAGACAAAAATATGTGTAGTGAAGCACATAATTTTGGTTTGCAAAAATGTTGCCTTTGTCACATAAATTTCATGAGATCAGGTTGACTAAGAGAGTACTACTTAGATGGATATACTGTAAATACTTGACAATTGAAATAATGAAAACGTCCTTGTCATTCCATTCTCATCTCAGTTTGGATGATTCCATCATAGGCGCTGCAATCTTTGCATTCATTCCACGTTTAACCACGATATGATTCATTATACTTATAAATGTAGTAGTTTAGTAACATTATACTATCATAATGATATTTTAGATCCCCTAAACAAAACCCAAACTTAAACCTAACCACTAAGATGTAACAGACAGGTAAATGTTGTCAATATTTTTTTTTTTTTTTTTTTTTTTACATAACACTATAATATAGATATTTTAAACACCTAACCCCACCCCTATGCCTGAACCTAACCAGAAATATAACAACAATATAACCAAACAACAATATAAAAAGATGTAACAAGCAGATAAAAGTACAGTCACAATAATTTATTCAAATATATATATATATATATATATATATATATATATATATACTATAATATATATATATATATATATATATATATATATATATATATATATATATATATATACTATAAAAGTATTCCAAACAACTCATTCAAAGTCATGCAATGGCTCCTTGTGAGGAACAGTGAAACTTGACACTGAAAGGGCAGTCACAGTTCAATTAATGGCACTCTCATGGCAAAGGACATCACTCATGTCAGCAAACAAAACAATGAGCAAATAAGCAATTCATAATTATAGCAATGAGTAAATGATGGCAGAATTTATAATATATAAAAGAAATCCTCTGACAGGAGTTGAATATGGCATCGAATGAAAAAGGTTTACGTTTTGGTGATGCAGGCAACGGACCAAGAAGGATGATTAGGTGGCACAGGCAAAAAGTCGCAATAGGAATGTTTCGTTATGAGAGTGTGTTGGGTAATGAGACTTGAGGTATAAAATGTGCATAATTGCCATAAAAATCATCTCAATAGCCATACATTTTCTATTTGCAAAATACAATTTCTTATACATTTTCTTTTATATTAAGCACCTCGCAATTGAAATATCATGAAATGTCACATAAATATTCAGTATGGATCTCTGCTGAGCTATACACCCGAGCTGGACAACAACAGCTGTGCTCTTACAACTTCATTCGGATCCAAACCACGTCACCATAATTATGTAAATATGGTAATTGGGCATCTGTTGCCTGGAGTCATTGCTCACTCTGACAGCTTCTCGCATGTCCTCGGTTTTTCTCGCACTCTCTTTGGTATCTCTCTTGGGTATACAATCTGCCCAATGAACTCAACATATGGTTCTAAGATGAAAGAGGACAACGATGGTTGTGCTTCATAAATGATCATGATTCATATATGAAGGTGTTGCATGAAGAGGTTGTGCTTCATCTGCTTTGCGATTCAGTTCATTAAAAAATGAAACATAAATGTTTGCAATATATGGAGTGGTGAGTAAAATTCTAGTGGTATTTTTAAATGTGGGTTTATTAGTTCACTTAATACAGTCATACTGTACCCATTGGGGATTTGTTTTTTTTTAAACAGCCTGTGTTGTGAGGGGAGGCAGGAAGGTTGATATCAGGTAAGCTTTCGAGGGGAATATCCTCCAGTGGCACTTTGCGATAAATCTTTAAATCCCTTTTAAGCCAGTCAGGCTCCCATCTCTCTCTTTGAAAGGCTTCTCATCTCTCTCTTATGGGAGAGCCATCAGCCTCCAGGCAAAACGGCTCTCTGATCTGCCTATCTGTTGGTCTAGTAAAGGCCACTAAAGTCAGTAAAAGCAACACCACATCTTTTGTACATACTGAAAGAATTAATAAATAGAACTTTTGGAAACATTAATTCTTTTTTTACACCACTGACTCAAAGAGGGAAAATAAGGAAATGAGTACTCATTTTTTAAAGCAAAACTGTTCCAAAATTACTTAACTTGCTGTTTTGTACATTATTAAATAAAAGCTCGCGTCCAAAATAATACAGTATGTTCTCCTTTGAAAACGCATTGATTTTGCTACGTTTACACCTGTTATCCACACTAGAATGCCGTTTTCCTTCACTGAAAACAGAGACTTTCGAAAACATTCTCCATAACTGCATACCCTGGAAATCAATGACGTTAAGAATCTGAAAACAGAGGTTTTAAACATACAGATTGGTGTGGATGTGGCCTAAATGGCGAAATGAGATGACCCTCTCATCTGCATGGAATCAAAATTATTTTTTCAAATAAAAAATACATTTAAAAAAAATCAATCACAGAAAGCAAACAAAGGACATGTCTGTGAGTGGTTACAATACTCAAACACTGCAAAAAAAAAAAAAAAAAAAAAAAAAAAACAACAACTAAAACTTAAATATAACATTTATACACAATGGGATAAGACCTAACATAAATGCTGTAATTGACACTTTTCATTAATAATTAACTGAGGCAGCAATAATTGTAGTCTCCATGATTCATTAGTTTCATTACGCAGCCCTAACTACAACTAAAAATAGTAAACCCCATCTTTTGAATTTTCCACAAAAACAAACAAACAAAAAAAAAAAATTTTTTCTAAACTCTCATTAAGACATTTGAGGCTTGTAATGAGATTCTTCTGCTCAGAATCTCTGGATAGAAGATACTGGTTCTGTAGATATATTTTTTATTTTAGACCACAAATTCTAACATACTGTAATTTATACAGAATAATGTAAAGATCAAAGCCTCTAGGCCTGTGGTAATGAAGTCCTAGTAGATCCAAAGTCAACTCTATAAGGCAATACTGCTCTTATAAATGAAAACTCCCAACAAAACCACAAAAAATTTCTATGAATTAAAAAAAGTGTATTAATTCAGAACATTATATTATATAGAAATAAAGAGTACAAATATTCATTTTGCCATTTATATTAATTCTCAAAAATAAATGTTTGTTAATGTGTTACAAATGACCATGCCTTTATACAGCATTTGTAACAGAATATACTCTCAACCATTTTCACAACTGCCCTCTCATTAGTAGCTTGTGATAAAGCCATTGTGATCTCACGGTCATTCAAGTGAAAACCTCTTTACGCCTTGCGAGGAGGAATTCTCCACTCAGTTAGTTCGAGTGCCAGCAGCTTCAGCTAGATGTCACGCAGACGTGCGTAGTTAATGATCGAACCCCACTGCCCACATGCAGCTGTGGAGAATAGTGATAGAACAGTGCAAGGATTAAAGATTCCTCCATGCCAGAGCAAGATAGTCTTTAAAATGTTGTTTTAAAATTGTAGATCTTTTTATTATAAATTAACAGTTTTTTTAAAGGAATAGTTCACCCAAAAATGAAAATTCTCTCATCATTTACTCACCCTCATGCCATCCCAGATGTGTATGACTTTCTTTTTTCTGCAGAACAAAAATGAAAATTAGAAGAATATTTCAGCCCTGTAGGTCCATATAATGCAAGTGAATGGTGACCAGACCTTTCAAACTCCAAAAATCGCAAAGGCAGGATAAAAGTAATCCAGATGACTCCAGTGGTTTAATACACATCTTCTGAAGCGATGCAGTCGCTTTAGGTAAGAAACAGATCAATATTTAAATCCTTTTTTAACCATAAATCTCCACTTTCACTTTCACTTTGAACTCTGTACTGCTGTCACACAACAATAAAAGACATGTATCGCTCTGCCTACCATGCGGCACTGGGGCATTCCGATCATAATATTGTTAATCTCATCCCAACATACAGAGAGAAACTTAAATCTGCAAAACTGGTCATTATCAAAGTTAAGAAATGGACCAGTGGAGCTATAGAAAAACTTCAGGGTTGCTTTGATTCCACAGACGGGAATGTTTTCAAATAATCTACAAACAGTCTTGATGAATACATAGAAGTAGTGACATCATATGTCATATATCAATTTCTGTGAAGACACCTACATTCCTATCAAGACTTGATACAAGACAACAATGACAAGCTGTGGTTTACAAATTAATTCTGAATTTACTATTTCAATATACTATTCAAATGAACTAAATGAATAGTATATTGGAAACTTTATGTATAAATACATGTTGTGGAACAGCCTACAGAGACAAATTTCTTGTAAGTGTATCTCACTCGGCCAATAAACTTGATTCTGATACAGTGAAGCTAACTGCTAGGCTTGTAAACATCATTAAATCTGCCGTTAAATAAAAGATAATAGCATCAGCTTTGAAACACAGGAGACTCATGTGACTATGCTATTACGTATCTTCCACAAGGCGGTGCAGAGCAACACATCACAAAACATTACAACATATAATATTCATATCCCCCAACTGCACTGTTATTCTAGTGCATCTAAGGGCTTCTGTTTGTCATCAAACACTCCTGCCACAACTGTTACATCACACAACAAAAGCATGACTCGAGAGCGGGCTGTCTGCGCCGTTGCATATGCCGTTCACGCACACCTAATTCAGATCAAGATGGTGCACATTTGAATTCTAATGAAGAGAGACATTGGACATCTGTTTGTGAGAATGCACAATAAATAAATTTGTGCACAATAAATGGCAATATCTTACACCACTCATAAAACATTAGCACACTGAGAAGACATACAGAGTTCTTGTAAATTTAGGTTGAGCGTTATCCTATGTGGTTATTGTAAGACAGTAAAAGGCTTGAAGAAGTGAGAATTCACTTGAGTAAAGATGAGCGCTGAAATATTTATGAGTGTGTGTTTTGGTAGCAAAGAGAATTTAACATTGAAAGCTCAACACACTGCATAGGTTCAAAAAGAGCTATTCTTTTATTAGATGACTATTGCTGAAGACATCTTGCTTGACTTTGGTGTGACTGGCCTCATGCCAATTAGAAACATACACAAGCACAATGTAACTGTAACATGAAAGTTACAAAGTTACAGTGTAATTGTATCATACACTGATGAGCCAAAACATTATGACCACCTGCCTAATATGCTGTTGGTCGTCCGCATGCCACCAAAACAGCGCGACCCCCCGAGGCATGTACTCTACAAGACCTCTGAAGTTGTCCTGTGGTATCTGGCACCAAGACTTTAGCAGCAGATCCTTCAAGTCCTGTAAGTTTCGAGGTGGAGCCTCTGTGGATCTGACTTGTTGGTCCAGCACACCCCACAGATGCTCAATCTGATTGAGATCTGGGGAATTTGGAGGCCAGGACAACACTATGAACTCTTCATCGTGTTCCTCAAACCATTCCTGAACAATGTGTGCAGTGTGGCAGGGTGCATTATCCTGCTGAAAGAGGCCACTGCCATCAGGGAATACCATTGCCATGAAGGGGTATACTTGGTCTTCAGTGATGTTTAGGTAGATGGCATGTGTCAAATTGATGTCCACATGGATGGGACCCAGGGTTTCCCAGCAGAACATTCTCCACAGCATCACACTCCCTCTACCGGCTTACCATCTTCCCACAGTGCATCCTGGGGCCATCACTAGGTAAACGGCACACATGTACATGACCATCCATGAAATGTAAAAGAAAATGGGGCTCATTGGACCAGGCGATCTTTTTCCACTGCTCCAAGTTCCAGTTCCGATGCTCGCGTACCCATTGTAGGTGCTTTTGACGGTGGACAGGGGTCATCATGGGCATTCTGACTGGTCTGCAGCTACGCAGTCCCATACGCAGCAGGGTACGATGCACTGTATGTTGTGACACATTCCTCCTGTAACCATCATTAAAATTTTCTGTGACTTGTGCCACAGTAGACCTTCTGTCGGTTTGGACCAGATAAGATAGCCTTCGTTGCCCTCGCGCATCGATGAGCCTTGGGCGCCCAACACCCTGTCGCCGGTTTGTGGTTTGTCCCTCCTTGGACCACTGTCAGTAGGTACTCACCACTGCTGACTGGGAGCACTCCACAAGCCTTGCTGTTTCACAAAGGCTCAGACCCAGTCATCTGGCCATCACAATTTGGCCTAGTCAATGTCACTCAGGTCTTTACCTAATCTAAACATTAAACCTAAACCTAACTGATAGTATTATAAAAAGCAAATGTTACATGAAAAACAGATGATGTTTTTAAGGTTAATGCATTATTGGGTTTAACATCAACAAAACCAACCTCCCTACCCTAAACCTTAAACCTAACCAATAGTGTCATATTAGCAAATGTGAAGTAAAAAAGCAGTTGCTGAAACAACAATGTAATTTTGTGGTACTTTTGACTCATACGATGCAAAGAACTCATGTCCTTTGCATTGTAACTGCAAAGCTGTAAATTGTATCGCCTTAAAAGTAGATAGGTGTGGGTGAGTAACAGATCAATATTTAAGTCCTTTTTTACTATAAATCTCCAATTTCACTTTCAATTCCACATTCTTTTTCTTTTGTTTTAGGCGATTTGCATTCTTCGTGCATATCGCCATCTACTGGGCTGGGAGGAAAATTGATAGTAAAAAAAAAGACTTAAACATTGATCTGTTTCTCACCCACACCAATTGTATTGCTTCTGAAGATATGGATTTAACAACTGGAGTCATATGGATTACTTTCATGCCGCCGTTATTTGCTTTTTGGACCTTCAAAGTTCTGGACACCATTCACTTGCATTGTATGGACCAACAGAGCTGAAATATTCTTCTAAAAATCTTCGTATTCAGAAGAAGAAAGAAAGTCATACACATCTGGGATGGCATGAGGGTGAGTAAATGATGAGAGAATTTTCATTTTTGGGTGAACTATCCCTTTAACAAATGGAACCTTATTGTAAAGTGTTACCTAATCACATATGACCATATTGCCATTTTGGTGTTATTTTGATTAATTGTGCAGGCTTGAATGATCGTGAAATTAGTCTGTTTATGCACTCTTTATGAAACTTAATGCCAAATAAAAAGCACATTAAAATCATAGCGATATTTACAGTATTGCATAATTTTATATAGGCAGCAAAATCGTTGCGATTATCGCACAGCCCCACTTACAAGTAGTGCGCTATGGTAAAAGTGTTTTGATTCTTGGAACAGGGCGAAGGGTAAGTGTTTATGTACTGATAATCTGCTGTTTTACTTGTGATTTGTGTGAAAGGAAATAAAAGTCATTATTGTTGTAGCGCTTCTAGTGTTTCTCTAATTTAAACAGGAAACTGCCGGGATACCGATACCCGAACGAGTCATGTAAAAAATATTTACCAAAAATCTAAGTACAGTAACATGAGACCAGGTTGGTGAGTGCTTAGTGCAAAAATAATGCAAGTTCTAGCTCTCATTCTTTTGAAGTTCCAAAAGCTTGTAGTCTGTATCTGCTTTTAGCTTTATCACATTGTAAACTGTTCATTGAATTTTTGTTTTTTTTTTAATTGATACTACAGTAAATTTTGTAATACACTTTTCTATTTTCTAATCAATATTCTATTTTATTTAGGTGTCATTTTGTCTTTAGAGTATCATTGTGGTTGATTTCCCATGCCACTTTGGTCTACTGTATATACCTACCTTTAAAAAAAACATGTTTCTACCTTCACTATAAAAGAGGTAGTTTTTGTAAGCATGCATTCTGTCCCCTCAGGCTCTCAGCTGGACTGTCTATATTTAGAGGAGCGCCTTTGCAATTTAGTTGCACAAATGTACTCCATGTTTCTATGGGCCTTGGGTGCGTAGTTCATGAGTTTGACTTTAGGCTGTGCATGTGAGTGTGTTTTTGCCACTATATTTAAAGAACCCATCCATTTAGACCGCTGTTCCTACCACTTTCATATTGTCTATTCTCTAATGTCCCGACTTAACACAACAGGAAATCCTGCTGCACTTCAAAAATCTTCCACAAAGAAAAGATAAGCGTTTAATAATAGCCGCACATGTTTATTCCATTTTTCTCTCCTATGTTTTTTCTTGAGTCACTGAATGGCAGGTTTAGGTCTCTCTCTCTCTCTCTCTCTCTCTCTCTCTCTCTCTCTCTCTCTCTCTCTCTCTCTCTCTCTCTCTTCCTCTTTATTTAACAACATTAATAACTGAGCGTCCTTGGGAGGTTAATTATAGGGAACTTCTGCTGGCATCCATTATTCAACAGATGCATGTGTAATTATCTTTTTAATTAGTACCCCATTACAAATCATCAGCGTTCACCTTGTGTTTAAAGACTTCTTTGTGGCTAGTGTAGTGTCTTAATTAAGTGTCACATATAACAGGCGGATGAGATAAATGTGTTTACTTTATACTACATTGCATTGTTTGTAGGAAGGACTATCAGTACATCGACTAGAATTTATGTGAATATGGCCAGAGGACAAATTTTGTTGCTTCTCTTTTCTTCAGTTTTTTTTTAATTTAAGTATCAGCTTTTGAGACAATTGTTGACAAACAGTAAGAGTATAGAGCTGTACAATTATTGTGCATAGCATACTGTAGCTCAGATAATTTGATTTTGGAGGAGTTCAGATTGAAATCTTTGACTTTTGATTGCAGACTTTGGTATCTTGGCAAACCCGAGCACTTTGAGACATTGTTGAGATTTCTCTCATACGGTGCCTTGATCCCACCATGGAATAAAAAGATAAAAAAAGGTAATTCTGATTTTATATCTCACAACTGTTATTTTATATCTAGAAATTGCGACACTGTTTCTATTGAAGTCTAATGAAGTCTTTTTCTAATTAAATCATTTTATAAAGTCGCAATTGCATGATATAGTCTAAAAAAGTTGTAAAAAGTATTTTTTTTCGAATAAATTCTTTATAAAGTCGCAATTGCGAGAGATAAATTTGCAATTGTGATTGTATTTCGCAACTGCAACTTCTCATAATTGTGACTTTATATATCTTGTAATTGCGACTTTATTTTTAGTAATTGTAGCAATAGCAATTGCAACTTTATATCTCGTAATTGCAACTTTATTTTTAGTAATTGTGACATTATATATTGCAATTGTGATATTTATTTCTAATAATTGCAACTTTGTATATCTCACAATTGTGACTTTATTTCTCATATTTACAACTTTATGTCTGGTAATTGCAACAATATTTCTTGCAGTTGCAAATGTATTTTTCGTAATTGTAACTTTATATATCTCACAATTGTAACTTTACAAGAAATAAAGTCACAATTACAAGAAATAAAGTTGCAATTACAAGAAATAATGTTGATTTTATTTCTTATAATTGCAATGTTATATCTCGAAATTACAACTTTATATATCCTGCAATTATTCCTTTATTTCTCGTAATTGTGACTTTCTATCACAATTGTGACATTATTTTTGTAATTGTGGCTTTAAATATCTCGCAAATGCGACTATTCCTCACATTTGCGGCTTTATTTCTCGGAATTGCGACTTTGTATCAAAATTGTGACTATTTCTCGTGATTACGAATATTTCTCGTAACTGCAACTTTATTTCTTGTAATTGAAACTTTATTTCTCGTAATTGTGACTATCTCACAATTGTGACTTTATTTCTCGTAATTGTGAATAAAAATAGCTGGCAAATGTGACTTTATTTCTCTTAATTGTGACTATATTTTGCAATTGTGTCTATTTCTCATAATTGCGACTTCATCTCACAATTGCAATTTTATTTCTTGTAATTGTAACTTTAGTTTGTGTAATTGTGACTTTATTTCTCATAATTGCAGTTATATTGAAATTGCGACTGTATTTCTCATAATTGTGACTATATCTCACAATTTTGACTTCATTTCTCAAAATTGCAACTTTAAATATCGTGCAAATGCGACTTTATTTCTCACATTTTCGACTTTATTTCTTGTAGTTGCGACTTTATATCTCACAATTGTGACTATTTTTTTCTGATTGTGACTATTTCTCATAATTGCTATCTCATAATTGCAACTTTATCTCACAATTGCGACTTTATTTCTCATAATTGCGAATTTATATCGCATAATAGCGATATATATATATATATATATATATATATATATATATATATATATATATATATATATCATAATTGCTTCTTGCAAATTTTCATTTTTGGGTGAACTATCCTTTTAAGTATATGTCTCCATTTCTCTCCATAAAATATTATTGCTGTCTAGGAGAAACGATTGAGATATTACAGAGATCTGTTTGTACATTTTCCTTCCTATGGATGCTTTCTGACATCAGAGGAACCCACCATATAGCATAAAACTGCATGGGATATCCTTAAAAGAAAAATGTATTGAAGCAATGTTGGAATAAAGGGCAGATTGGAGATATTTCTCTGGGTGTCTGCAAAGGCCAATAGACTGGAGGGGAAAAGACAACATTGACAAATGAGATGAAACCCAATTGGGTGACATTGACTAAGAAGCAGGAAGTGAGGTTATCAGCTGCAGAACAGGAAAGCTATCAGAGGGAATAAAGCAGCCAGCCTGTGGCAGGTGAAATATCACTAAAGGACAAGTATGAAAAACTAGTAGACTACATCTTGCCTTTTTATGGGCTTAATGTGTGTGTGTGTGCGTGTGCACATGTGTTTCTGCGAGTAAGTGTAAAGGAGTTAATGAATGGGGTTGGGGGACCATTCTTTTCTTTACCTGAGGTGTTTGGGCATCTAAGAGAATAGATTGTATTACGCTCCATTGCCTGGCTCAAGCAAGCATCCATCATTACCGCTCCATACTGACCTACGATGCAGAGCTTGGCAGAGGAGGAAAAGACAAGCGCCCACAGGGTTCCCTGCTAATTTAGGTCACACAGTGTGCGCTGTGACAATTCTAGCCATATATATTTCTCACACCTGTCATATGTTTATACTGTAAGCAATTATCCTGACAGAAACTGTCATAGATTCTTTGACATTGAAACAACATTGATTTTGTTCATTAATTCTGAAATTCAGAACCTTGAAATGGACACCAAATCAACTCTTCTTCAGTTGTATTGATAAATGATTAATATTGTTGCTTAATGTAAATTTCAGATTCAGTATTTTCAATGTATAATTTATCTTGTTTAATACTACTTGCTGTATTGTAATTTTGAAGATTTTATTTATGCATTTCTTAACAAAAGCATATCCTGCAACTGCATGGTAACACTATCGACCACTTATAACACCATGGCAACCACACAGATGAGCAAACTCCACTGACATTTTCTTCAGAAAATGTAAACATCTAGTTTAAAGAGACGCTTAATGTTAAATTGTGACTAAATATTAAACAATCAATTGTAATAAAACAACACTGATTGCTAAACATATTCCTTGACTTCAAAAATGTGTTTAAAGAGGGTGGAGTAAATATCATTGGCTAAAAACATTTAAAGCTGAAGTGTGTAATTTCTGTGCCAAAAGTGTCAAAAGGAATTGCAAATATAATCACCATTTTCAAACAGATTCCAGAAAACCTGCCTGTCTTCCATTGGCTGAACAAACAGATAGCCTCGCCCAAAGCTCACACCATTGGTCGATTCAGTGCTGCTGTGCTGGGCTTGTCAAACTCAAAGAGTAATATTGTGATAGCACTACAGAGCCACAGTTGGTGCATTAACATAAACTTTAAAAGTTTGATTTCTCTCTCTCTCTCTCTCTCTCTCTCTCTCTCTCTCTCTATATATATATATATATAACAGTAATCCGTATTTTAAATGCTTTAGTCAGACTGAAATCGCACCAGTCAGATTTTTGCGAAGTCGGACTAATAGACCACTTGCATTCCATATTAAATCCATACAGGACACACTTTGTCCTGTATTTTAGCACCTCACATCCAAACAGCTAAGAACGTTTCAGTATTTGTTTGCATTTGACTCATATTCACATTTAATTATCAATGTTAAATGGGCCAATAATGTGATCTCTTAAGTTATTTAAAAATAAATTAAACAATGCAATTCACACAAAACAATGACTTGAATACACCTCTTCTATGATAAACATGTTTTCAGTAACTAAGTTCAAAGTCATTTTGATATTTTTTCTGGGGCTTAAAGTAAAAACTGTCATGTAGTGTAACCGTCCAGAGATAGTAAAGAAAAAATTTGTCTCATTAAATCTAAAATTCTTGAAAAAAAAAAAAAAAAAAAAAAGAGAGAAGAAATGTTGGCACGAGTAGTAATACATTTTTTATATTTTATTATTTCTTCTTAAAAAAAAAAAAAAGCATGAATTAGTTTTTATATTAATATTTTTAATATTAATAAAAACTTTTGTCCACAAAATCAAAATCAGTCAACATGCAGGTTGCCACTTTGTTGTCATGTGACCAAAAAATAAACAAAAAAAAAAAAAATAAAACAATATAAAACACAGAGGACCCCTTTAGACCCTCATGACTGTGATGTTTTAAAATCAATATCAGATATTTTGCCATTTTTATGAAAAGGCTCATTTTGTTCAGGTTATATGGTGTAACCCTGTGACTTCTTGATATACTTGACTCAAAAATTCATGACATTTGTAAAAAATATTTTTTTCATTGAAAAATATGTTTGAAAACTATTTTTAAATTAATAATCAAGTTGTGTACACTCTGATGTACAGTATTCGAGGTGTAAGGTGTTTTAATACATTCTACATGATAAAATTTTTATCATTAAATATATATATTTTTAATACATTTTTTAAAAACATATATAGCATTTTCTACAAAAAAACGAGATATATATATATATATATATATATATATATATATATATATATATATATATATATATATATATATATATATAAAATTTTATTTATTTTTTTTGTAGAAAATGCTATATATGTTTTTTTAAAAATTATTAAAGCAAATTGGACACAAAGAATACATTTCTAAAAAGCTGACATGTGTTTTAAACAAGATTTGTAAAAAGATTTCTAAAATATTTTTATCACCTTATATGTCAATGACCCAAATATTACAGATTAAAAAAGAAAACAAATTGAGAGAAATGGACCTGAAACACAAACACTACTACTACACTTAACAGCAGGGAAAAGATCAAGGAAGATCAATGACAATTTGCGCATGCTAAGCATTTTTCATGTTCAGCTTTTTGAATGTCCCGTTAATCAAGTCAGTGAATCGTAAAATAAAATGTCTCGTAAGTGTCAGGTAGAAAACTGGAAACCCTGTGCAGTGGTCGATTTGCAAAAAATTTCAAGGGGGATGGTGGGGTACAATGACTTGTTGTGTAAACAAAGATCTATTTATATAGTTTCAATTAATGCATACAGTTGCCATACAGTTTAGTTCATCGTGACAACATCATTAGCTGCACTCCAGCTTTGATATTTTGCCATAGTTTTACTATGTAAATGTTACAGTGAGAGTAATTTCTCTATTTGTCAACATGTAAAAACCTCAAAACGACAGTTATAAAAATGTAATTAAAATAAAGACACACATACAAATTCAATGGTGTATACTCCTATTGATTTGTCTTTAGCAGGCTTCATGCAGTAAACAACATCCAAAAGCCAAATATGGACATTAGAAGATGTTATTACATCATGCATACCTCACAGGCCACGACAGAGACTTCAATATACCACACCATATTATCCTTGTAACTTCCACATAAAGCTTATAAATATAGTTTTGACAGATGGAACATGTATTAAATAAATAAATGATTATGGCAATATATAGTTTGTCTATATTTTCAGGCAGTCTCGTATATGTTTATTATAGAGAAAAGTCAAAGGTGTCACTGCAGCTGTCATTTGGTCCACGCTGCATATAAAGATGCTCTCTGCCTCTTTCCATATGAGATAAGTAAAACACTGATTCTTGAGATGAGGGACAACGCTTGAGTTTTTTTAAATTTGTTTTATTTTATACTAGATTAATTTGAAATGGATATATTTGTAGACAAAGGTGTCAGCAAACCATGTAAGGGAACAGGTTTTATAAAAACACTTTTTTGACATTTATTTTTTGACATTTATTCACATTATAACTTGCATCTTACTGTCATTTCTGTCAACTCCGTCAGACACACTAAAATCATGCTATTTTAACTTGAATCATCCAACAAGTGTGTAAAGTCTTTAAATATCTAATAATAGTGTTCAGTAAAGGAGTTAAGTGATAAAATATATTCTATATATTCATTTTTTTCTGTTTTCACACTATTCTGAAAATTCTGATGGAGTTATACTATTTTTCCATCTTAACCATGTGTTGTCCACTTGAGCCATTTAGTTTTATTACTCAGTTGAAGCTGCCTATATAACCTGAACTAAAATGCCAAAATTATTAAATTATTATTAAAATATTAAGTCTTAACAGAAATTAGCACACTGGGATGACAGTGTTGACATGTTGAAGCTATGACCACAGAGACTTAAACACTGATTGTATGAAATATATAAAAATATAATAAATTACCAGACCACGTGTCCTACTGTTGCATCCACCATGAGCAGGAAGTGGGAAAGGGGTACTCAGAGTTATAGCTGACCATGGCATTGTCTGATTTATTCAAGATTATTACAAATATTGTTGATGCAAAGTGAGGACACAATTTTGACAGGCAGTTTTTTATGGAAAATATAATTTACATTGTACTTTACATATTGTTTGATATCTTACAGATCCCTACCTTTCATTTGATGTTTAGCATTTTTAAACACTTTGTTTGGCAGTTTAACATTGCTGAGGACATGTTAAGTTACATGTGCTTCCAATAATAGATCACGCATTTAAAAAAAATAAAAAAAATAATGAAATTATTTAAAACATATAAGTAATTAATGCCCTGAATAGCCTAGATTTTCTTTTATATTGACCCTTTTTCAGTATTTTTATTATGAATTTCTTGATTTTTAACATAGAGAGGACTTTTGCATGTAGGACATGTTTTGTCCCTTATCTCAAGAATCAGTGAAAAGTAACTTTTGTAACAAGTCGATGATGACTGAAAGTGTATATACTGATTGTGTACTGATTGTCATTTTTACATTCTGCATTCATGGCAAGGTTCATGGTGCTAATGCTTATATATGGCCATACTATGCTGTAACCCTCCATTATTATTTTATGCTGAATATTGTAAAAAATAAAAAGTAAAATAATAATAATAAAATTACGTTGACATCATGAAAAAGTTTTTATCTCAATCGCTCGCTAACTGTCACATACGCATCTTTTCTACTCCAGTACTAATAACAGAAGTTTGTGCTGTCTCTGTGCATGATGCTTTAAAGCTGCACTATGTAACTTTGTGCTCTCTAGCGACATATGTGGTTGAAATTTGCGGAAGAACACTTTACGTCTGTCATGTTTCGACAATGCTCCTCTGGCGGATGAATCTCATGATTTGAGGTTACCTGGACATCACCTGTTTGTGATCATGACTGGAAGATATTCAGAGCCGGAGTCATAACGTGCTATCTTCATGTTGATATTATTATGTTACACGATTAAACATTTAAAAATGAAATGTTACTTGCTTTGATGAAGATAAACAACACTCTTATTTACTTATTTTGATTGAATGAATTGTACACTTTTCTGACACTACACTCAAAGCTCTTTTACATAGAGAACAGGGGACTCTCCTCAATCACCACCAGTTACCAGTATATTTTAATATGATTATTCATGTGTTTTATTGATACTTATAAATTTAAAATGTGAAACTCGTGATACTGCTGATTCGAGTTCAATGTAAGACTTCATTATTTTTACATTATTAATCTTGTCAATGAAATCACTGATGAAAACGTTCATTGACGAAGGGTTTTTGATTTCATCAACAACGAGACGAAAAAGGCACATAACACTGGCAAAATGAACCGCTTTAAAACGGGGTAAATACCTCATTCAAACGCATCCTATTTATACATGAGATTCATCAATAAATCCACAAAATGTATGGAACAACTTACATCTGCACAACGAAACGAATGAACGTGAACTTGAACTAAATTACGTGCTAGTCAGAATATGCATAATTTGCATTGTATAACTTGCATTATGAATACGCGGTTTCCATAAGAAACACACTACATGCAATGTATCCTTTCACGCAAAATGAATAAGTCTCTAAAGCATGAATAATTCAGAATACAGGCTAACTTCTAAAAAGTAGCTAATACTTCAGTCTATTCAATATTATTTCAGGAGCTCAGGTTTTTCACAACAAGGACAGTATATTCATTTAATGTATGTTTGATACATGTTTACATTAGAAAATGTTTACTAATGTTTTCTAAATAATTTATAAAAGTTTGGTCTGTTACAGTTAATGAATATGGACATGACGAAATATTGACTATTTTTAAAGGACATTTTCATCAAAAGACTAAAATTGTGACTAAAACGAAAAACTGAACAAATGAACAAGGCAACTGATGAAGCAAGTGAAACTGTAGGCCTAATAACACTGTAAACTAAAAACATAAAACAAGCAATAATGGGGACAGGGCTGTTTCTAGGCATAGGCGAACAAGGCGGTCACCTAGGGCGCCACCTGACCTAGGAGGCCGCTGCAACGCACCCCAAACCCAGCCCCTCCCCCCCAAACAGGGGGAGCAATAGGGATCTCGCCTGGGGCGCCAGAATGGTCTGAAACGACCCTGAATGGGGATAAAATATACTATATTAAACATGAAAATAATATGTAGCCTACAAGAAATCAATTTTACAAGGCATACGTATTAGTAAAAATGCACAGTTACTTCCCCTGACAACGGATCACGATCGGTAAGCACACAGGTAATGTTCGATTTATAAAAGCATGACAACCCTATCAGACAACATACTGTATCCAATTCCAAGCATTACAGCAGGTAAACAACTCCGCCAAACGGATAACAGATAAGCACCCATCCAGACTGCAGCGATGTTGTTCTGAACTGTGAGTTTGACTGAACTATACAACTTTTTCTGAACACCTTTTCGCATGTGGAGAGAGAAAGCTTGCGTGCTCGGTTGCCAGATTCCAAAACTAAAGCGTCACACTGGCAGAATATTTCCAAACTGCACGAGTGTAAAGATCCGATCGGAGGATTTCACCTCTTGAAATCTGGCAACAACACATATGTCAAAATCTATGGTACCATCCCCTTTAGATAAATTGTGTAATGTATTACTTAGAAATAATCATGCAAATAAAATATTTTAATTGTCTACATTTGATGGTGGTTTTACCAGGGGGATGCTTTTTGCGATTTCTTTCAACAAGGGGGATGCCCTGACCCTATGTGCAATGTGAACTTAGCCTGCCGTATTTTTTGTCCTTCCTTCAAATTTTTGATTACAAATTGTGTCATGTATACTTGGACAGACATACAGTATGAAGACTTTAGCTTGATTACGCATAAAACGCTGTAGCTCAATTTTAACTACACGTGTAAACATACTGACAGTAAAATCAACCTAACTGGCTTACTTATAGTTGACTCTGCACATAAACTGGGATACGAGAACAAATTTTATCGAAAAAAATTGCACATATCAGCTTTGGCAGGTGCATTTGCATGCTGTGACAGTTCCATGAAGTCTTCTAAAATCTCTCAGTTTCTAGCTCGACAGCCTGAGCTGTGTCATGAAAGGACAATGACGCATTCCTGCAAATCTCAGCCCACATTGCACTCAGTTAACTCTCTTTCTCTCTTCCTCACTCTCTCTCTCTCTCTCTCTCTCTCTCTCTCAGAATTGCATTATTCTGCATCAGGAGCAGTTCTGTCTGTCAGCGCCTGACCCTGTTAGCACCCGAAAAGGAAGTGCAGTTTTACCTTCCAGATTAGGAAAAATAATGAGTAAATATCAGACATTTTCTGCTTCACCTGCTCCCAATTGCATAGATTAGACAGGGGTGTCAAACTCAGTCCCTGGAGGGCCACAGCCCTGCAGAGTTTAGTTCCAGCCCTGCTCCAAGATGCCTCCTTGTAATCTTCAAGCACTCCTGAAGACCTTGATTAGCTGCTTCAGGTGTGTTTAATTAGGGTTGGAGCTAAGCTCTGCTGGACTGTGGCCCTCCAGGAACCAAGTTTGACACCCCTGGATTAAAGGGAAGAGAGAAAGTCTTCCCCAAAGACTGAGATCATTTAATAATATTACATGAAAAACATTACTCTTTCACATTGCGATATTCTTATAGAGTAATTGTTTAGTACTATAAATTATGGCATTGTGAAATATGGCATATGTGAAATAATATCTAAATCTCTTTCTTTTGTGCAAGCTTGAACATTATATTCACTTGGGACTTGTCAGGGTCTATCATTAGTTTTTCTATCTGTGTGACTGATATAAAAAGTACAAAGTACGTAACCAGATGTCCGTGTTAGTTTCAAATGGATGCAGTTGCCCTGAGGCATAATGTATATGTTTAACCAAGTAAACATAAAAGCTCGGTTTGTCTCCCAGAGACTGCCATTGATCTTTATGGAGTTGTTATGACAATTCTGCTTTAATATTATAAATATGATTATTTTTATAAGTGATTTAGGATTGTTAGAATCAACTTTCCCTGGTGGTGGTACCATGGCACAGTAATGGTATCAGATGGTAAAACCATGGCACTTTGATGTATAATTTAACACATGATCTAGATTTTTTTAAATGTACATTTAATTGTTTTTTAATTGTATTGTATATGTGAACAATAATTATTGAACAGACATTCCCCAAATATATGTAGACAGAATGCATGCTCAAAATGAATTCTACAAATTCTACAAATAGATCCTTTTTTCCAGAGATTTGCTGAATTTGAAGAAATTTGGCAGCTTCAGAATCAACATCAAGTAAGTCATGTTTATATAGCTTGGGTTATCTGCAAATGGACATATAGGAATACTCTCCATTAAGTCTTTTCCCTTATGGTAGCAAACAAGTTTAGTCAGGAAAATGGATTTTGGATTTTGACAACATCATAAACGGACAGCTTGACCAACATTGCACATGGTCATAATCACACATTTTTGCTCAGTGAGTTAGTTGAAAGGCTTTGTGTGTGTATGTGTGGATATCTTTGCATGTTCAGGGGTCAACAATGTCAGAATGCCTCTGTCTGACCCCTTAAATGAGAAAAGATCCTTATTACTGTAGCTGTATGCTGTGCCTCCGTAGCCTGTTTAGCCCTGACATAAGCCACTTGGCAGAGGAAGAGAAAGGCGCATCAAAGCAAGAGATAGAGAGAAGGAGAGAAAAAGGGTGAATCAGATGTGTTAGATGGCAGATCTCCATTGGAAGGAAGTGAAGACTGTGACCTCACACTGTGAACAGTACTGCACACAGTTAGCAGCAGGCAAAGAGGTTTGTTTCTGATGTGCCCTCTCTATGCCTCATCTGTTCAATTACCTCAATAGTTTCCACCATTGAGCATAATGTAATGACTCAAGCAGTGCTTGATTTCTCTGGACTCATGCTGTCATTCTTCTGGGACAGTACCGCTCCCAACCCCCTGTCCGACGTATCCGTCTGGCAGACAAAAGGGAGAAAAAAGTCAGGAGAGTGCAGTAACGGCCCACCACAAAATGAAAGCCTGCTGACACGACTCTGTCCACCACCTCCGACCTCCTTTTTGGTCTTAGGTCTCGGGCAGGCTGCAATCGCTGCAGTTTTATAAATTTGGGGCCGCACATGCCCAGATACTGTACTTCCATCTGCCCAATTGCGCACTTCTTTGGGTTTGCCGTGAGTCTTGCCCCTCTCAACTACCTCAGGACAGCCCTCAGATGCTGTAGGTGACGCATGAGCCGCTGAAACGTAGCCGGGACCCCGAACAAACTGACTGGAAGTGTCACAAATTGGTGTAATCCGAACGGTGTGGAAAATGCCGTCTTTTCACGGGACATGGGAGTTAAGGGGATCTGCCTATATCCCTTCATTAAATCCAGTGTCAAATAAAAGCAAGCTGCACCTAACTGATCGAGCAGTTCATCAGTCCGAGGCAAGAACACATCTGAGAATTCTCCCTGCAACCTGGCAACCTCTGTGAATTGTGACGGTGAGAGGTGGTCTCCACAAGTGACCTGGGTGACTCAATATGTGGCTTTTAAGTTCACCTCCGGTCCAAGCTCCTCCATCTCCAGAACCACCATCGCAAAGTCACGGGAACCACCTCTCTCCACGGTTTTAGGAGATTGAGGTGGTAAATCTGAGGTGCTCCACCTCTATCCTTTCGTTTAACCTCATAATCGATTTCCTCGACTCGCCGTGTGCCCTCAAATGGTCCTTGCCACTTGGTGAATATTTTAGTGCTCGATGTGGGGAGCAATACAAGAACTTTATCTCCCGGTGTAAATTTCCATAGCCGAGTTCCCCTATTATACAGCCGGCTTTGATGTTCTTGAGCCTGGAGCAAATTCTCCTGTGTTAATTACCCCAGTGTGTGGAGTTCTGCTCTCAGGTCAAGAACGTATTGAATTTTGTATTTGCTGTTTGAAGGTCCCTCCACCCAATTTTCCTGTAGGACGTTGAGCACGCTGTGCGATCGACACCCTGTGGAGGCTTACAGGGTTCTCGTATTGCAAATAATAGGGGCTAGAGCCATTTGTTCCAATTTCAAGTGTCTTTGTGCACGAACTTACGAATCATATTCTTTAGTGTCTGATTAAATTGTTCGACCAAGCCGTCCGTTTGTGGGTGGTAAACGCTGGTCCGAATCGATTTAATCGACTGGCACCGCCTCCCCAGCCAGTGAATCACACACCTCACACCGATACGCTTTGTTGCAGGACCCATCCACACACATTCCCCTTAATAAAGTAGTAAATGCTGCCAAATCGTTCCCAAGATTAGTTTATGGAAGAGACTGGAATTAACCACGTCCTCGATACAATGTTTTGTCCCCGAAATTGAATAGTGACCATCACTACAGGGTTATTTTGAATATCCCCTTGCAAATATCCTACCTTCACCCACCAGCTTGTATCCAAAGCCTCAGATTGAACCAAGCTTTGGTGAATGCAGGTTTGATTACAACCTGAATCCACCAAGGCTTGATATGTACCCCCCTTAATACTCACAGGTATCCGGTACACTCCTGCTCGATCGGGGGTGGCCTGTGGCACGTCGGGGACCCAGACCAATGTCTCCACCTCCATCGTGGGTCATCGGCCCTGGAAATACCCAGGTTCCCTGCAGCTTCAGCAGACTGGCCCAGACTTCACGCCCACACCCACAGCAGTGGATTCACCAGCCTGTGTGGGAGAGCAGAGAGGGTTAGAGAACACCACGCCCACATCACCACAGTCTTACAGAAATAATATTTCACTTTGTGATTCTTTTGAAAACCTTAGAACTGTGGCATTAACTGTACATTCCTGAGAATAATAGCTTTCATTTGATATATGATTTGTCTATTTAAGTGCTATTTGAAAGACTTTTATATTCATATTAATATTTCTACCACATAACTTCTAGGTGGCATCCCCTGTTTTCTTTGTTGGTGCTGTTTATAATGTGGGGGCTGTTTGTTTTAAACTAGTTCATCACTGAGACATAAGAGTTTTGCAACAGACAATTCTATACCGCATTCAAACGGGTTTCGCAATCTCTGCTGTGCATTTCACTGGTTCATAAGTACATTTAAAGTAGTCTGTGCGGTTGAGATCAGTCTGCGAATTACTGCACCTGCTCTGCCCTCGTGCTGCTATGATTAAGCCGTGTTGATATCTGACCCTTGTAGCGCTGTTTCATTCTGCTTTTGAAGCAAACAAAATACGCTCCAAAACATACAGATGACAGGGGAAGGCTCATTTATATTCACGAGGAAAGTGCTAACTGATTGTTCCGTGAAACATTGCGATCCCCTGCCATCCTACATTTCAGAAAGGAGCTCACAGGCCACTTGAAATGAAGCGAGTCTGACACATGTTGTTATGCGGTGACATCACCATGAGTAAGTGCGTGTATTTGTGTGTGTGTGTGTGTATGTGGTGGGGTCCCTTTCGCAGTGTTGAAAGCGCACAGCTGACCGGGGCTGGCAAGCGTTATTTTGCATCAAGAATATTAAATGAACCATGTGAAATCCCAACAGTGGCACTCATAATTCAGCAGTGGTGCAGCGCCGCTGCAAAAGCATATAAGGGAAATACTGCTAAACTTTCAAACGATACCACATATGCCTGACTTATGTATTCGGAGACTTTTAAGCATAAACTATTTTCGCATCATAGCACGCCCTTTTGGACCCGCCGTCAAGTCTGCAGAGTTGAAGAGTAGAACAGAGGTCTCTGGATGCTTGGAAACAATAAGTTAAATATTTATGAATAAAAAAAATTATGAGGCACACAAATATTTTGTTGTTCCTTTGTACTCTAAAAGACATCATTAGAGAGGTAAAAATGTGTTTGAACAAAAAACTTATTAGTGTGGACATGGCCTGACTATGTACTGTATCTCTGCATTCCAAACACATTTAGAATGCATATGTGATAATTTCATTATGAACATCTACCATAAAGCTGCATTACACCTAAACATTATAAATACTGGTCTTGAACCAGCATGCAAGATTCTGCAGGGGCTGGTCTGGGTAAAGGTGTAAACACAACACCAAATTTAAACATTAGTGACTCTTCTCTTACTCAGGCTGTCACATGATTAGCCGCAGGTCCTGCTAGCCCTCCTTGTCAGCCCATGTTACCATCATGCCAGCACACTCTTGCTCCATGACAGCAGTGTATGTATAAATACATGTTTTAGCACCAGGGTTCTGTTTACATGAGGTTAAAAGATATTCTCATGATAGAAAACTTTCGCTCTAGGGGACAGTGAGAATCTAATGTCAATATGTTTTGCATCCTTTCGCTGTGCCAGAAGCAACACTGAATAAACTTACTCATAAAACTTTAGAATCTGGTGCCAGGGTTATTATGGTTTTGAATTCTTAAATTACTGTTTATTTCTGTCATTCTCAATTTTTCCTTTCAATTTAGTTTGTGTTAGTTTTTTTCATTCTATGACTGTTAGTTATAGTTTAGTTTTTATTTAAAGGCATAGTTTACCCAAAAACGAAAACTGTTTAATTTAATCAACTATTTAATACATTTAATAAACATAATTGAATCACCCTCGTGTTGTTCCAGACCCGTATTACTTTTCTTTCCTATGCGTAATACAAAAGGAGATATCACAAACGTCTTGTCAATACAATAGCAGTGGATGATGCTTCACTTTAAAGGCATGGTTCACCCAAAAATGAAAAGTTTGACTTTATTTCTTCTGTAGAACACAAACAGAGATTTTTTGAAGAATATCTCTGCTCTGTTGGTCTCAACAATGGAAGTGAATGGTGACCAGAACTTTGAAGCTCCAAAACTCACATAAAGGCCAGATAAATGTAATCCATACAACTTCTATGTTTTAATCCATACATTTTGAAAATGAAAGTGAAAATATTGATCGGTTTCTAACCCACACCTATCATATTGCTTCTGTAGATATGGATTAAACCACTGGAGTTGTATGGATGACTTTTATTTGGCCTTTATGGGATTTTTGGAGCTTCAGAGGTCTGATCACCATTTACTTGCTTTGTAAGGACCAACAGAGCTGAGATATTATTCAAAAAATCTTTGTTTGTGTTCAGCAGAAGATGGGATGGCAAGAAGGTTAGGTAAATGACAAGAGAAGTTTCATTTTTGGGTGAACTATCCCTTTAAAGCTTAAAGGATTGTTCCGGGTTCAGTACAAGTTAAGCTCAATCAACAGTTAAGTGTGGCTTAAATTGGATAACACAGAAAATAATATTGACCCATCCCTCGTTTAAAAAAAATAAATAAAAAATCACTGTTAAAGAAAGGCACTTTCAATGAAAGTGAATGGGGCCAGTCCATAACATACATACTGTTTCAAAAGTATAGCAACAAGACATAAACATTCGATGTGTTAACATTATTTTAGTGCGATAAAATGTTTACGTCTTGCAGCTATACTTTTGAAACAGTATGTATTTTAATGTTTATGGACTGGCTCCATTTACTTCCATTGTAGGAACCTTATTGTACATTTAATTATTGATTACATTTAAATAAACGAGGGTCAAGCAGAAATTTTTTTTGTGGTAATCCACATTATGTCACTAATGCTGCTGATTGAGGTTAACTTTTTTGAACCTGTAACACTGCTTTTAAAAAGTACCCAAATGTGTCATAAAAAGTAGTCGAATGTGGCTTGTGCGTCATATTCTAAGTCTTCTGAAAGCATACATGCATACGTTTTGGTGAGAAACTTCTCAAAGTTTAAGTCATTTTTCAGTTAAAATCGTGAAGTCTGTTACGCGTTCAAAACATGGCATCTGTTGCAAACTAAAAACAGTGCAGGTTCTCGCCTGAACATGTGTACCACTGTGAACAAGCTTTTCTCATCATCCTACACCGAAACTGAAAAAATCTAGAGATTTTAATTCATTTGAGGTCATTTTTATTTTTGTTAGTTTTTGAGTTATGAAAAGGGATTTTAACCTCATCTTTAATTTTTCCCAATGCTGTTTGTTGCAGATGATTGCTTAGAGGTGGTCGATGGCTTTATTAAAATCATGTCATAAGCAAAGCTGAAGTGACGTCTCTTTGGACACGATAGACAACATGTTCAAATGCAGGTCATGGCAGTTCTCACTTCTCTGGAACGGACTGGAGGTCAGCATCTGTTGCAAGCATAAAACTCATACGTGATCTTTGTTTGTTTTGCATTTCAGTTGGGCAGGTAATTGTCCACTGAGGTGTTTGGCCATCGAGGAGAATGGAATTGAAGCAAATGTCCATCACTACTACTATATTGGCCAATAATGCAGTCCCTTGTCCCCTATAACTGAAGCTGAAGATATGTTGCTCTTAAAAGCCTATGTGTGTAGTTTGTTTTTCTCATATCTCAGCCTAATATGCAGTGTATATACTCTGATGAGCCAAAACATTATGATCACCTGCCTAATATGCTGTTGGTCCTCCGTGGGCCGCCAAAACAGCGCCGACCCGCTGAAGCATGGAAACCCCAGAAGGTGTCCTGTGGTATCTGGCACCAAGACATTAGCAGCAGATTCTTCAAGTCCTGTAAGTTGCGAAGTGGAGCTGCCATGGATCGGACTTGTTGGTCCAGCACATCCCACAGATGCTCAATCTGACTGAGATCTGGGGAATTTGGAGGCCTGAGAAACACCTTAAACACTTCATCATCTTCCTCAAACCATTCCCGAACAATGTGTGCAGTGTGGCAGGGTGCATTATCCTGCTGAAAGAGGCCACTACCATCAGGGAATACCATTGCCATGAAGGGGTGTACCTGGTCTTAGGTAGGTGGCACGTGTCAAATTGACGTCCACGTGAATGACCGGACCCAGGGTTTCCCAGCAGAACATTGCCCAGAGCATCACACTCCCTCCACCGGCTTGCCATCTTCCCACAGTGCACCCTGGTGCCATCACTTCCCCAGGTAAACGGTGCACACGTACACGGCCGTCCACGTGATGTAAAAGAAAATGGGACTCATCGGACCAGGCGACCTTCTTCCACTGCTCCAAGGTCCAGTTCTGATACTTGCGTGCCCATTGTAGGTGCTTTCGATGGTGGACAGGGGTCATCATGGGCACTCTGACCGATCTGCGGCTACGCAGCTCCACTGCGAAATCTGCAGAGCCTTTTGTGGATTTCTGCGTGCACAGATTCCACATGGGCCTCATATTTGGGGTTAGTATAGTTTTTGCGTTCAGTTCCATGTGATAATTTGCGTACTAATGGATTTATGAACGTTTTACCCTGAAATTGGTTTTGCTTGTGTTTCATTAATAAAGCCCACTGTTTCTACTTTAAGCTTTGTAAGTTCAAGGAGTCTATGATTTGCAAATTGTATTGCAATGGGTGGGTGGGGACAGATGCACTTCAATGAAGTCAAGGTCTTTCTCTTTATCAAAATTGTTGGATTTCTGACCTTGTGAGGGTGTTGAAGGCATTAGCATCGTATTGAATGTTTAGGCAGCAAAAGCATAAGCGTGAAACGTTTCAAGGGCGAATATTTTTCTGTACAAAAGACTTGACTTGCTTAAAGGATGACTTCAGAATTGAAAGGCTGCCACAAGACATCTAGGATAGTGCATATTATTTGACATGCATTATCATGCTCTTGAAACATCAAGAGGAAAACAATCTCTTCATTTACAGAATAGAAAATAATGTCAATGTCAGTTTATTATAAACTAATTTAAAACAATGATAGCTGACCAATGTGCTGTACACTAAGTGCAAATAGCGATAGATGCTATTTGCACCCCAATTATATACTAACTAACATACAGTATAGGGCATAACTGCAGTGTGTTTATTTTGTTTATTTAGAGTCCCACAGACATCCTACACCAACTGCTACCCCTAAACCTAACCCTAACTTTCCCTTACAAAAATTAACCATGGTTTTATTACAGTAAACATAGTATCACCATGGTATCCAGTAGTAAAATTATAGTAACCACAAAATTAAACATGGTTACTATATTTGCACCATATTACTGGAGTAACGCCATAGATAATTGCATTAAAACTATGACTTCCGCCAAAAAAACATGGTTACTACATTATAACTATTGTAAAACCATGGTTTTACCCAGATCAAACCTTTCTCTCAACTCCCCGACCTTCGCCGTGACCAGATCACTGCGGTTGAGGAAATCAACCTTTAAAACCCTTTTTATTTATTATTATAAGTAATATTAAAGGAAATATTAAGAGTGAAGACAGGAAACAAGATGGGAAACGAACCCGGGTTGCCCGCACGCAAAAACACATCCACACCTTCGTTATACCCCATGCCATTGCAGTGACACTAGGGACACAGTTTGTCTTCAATTTCTATGTTTCCACCAAACTATTGGAGTGCAAATAGCCCCGCTGTGTGGCAGATGCTATTTACACCTAGTGAAAGTAGTCACTCCGCAAGATATATTTCAAAATCAAGGATGCTGCTTGAGGTCACTTGACTAACTTGCAGTAAAGCAGACTATTATTACTGAAATTAGATCTTTTACACTTACAATGTGCATCCCTGTATGTTTTATTTTCCTCTGTCATCCTCTGGTGTGAATTCACTAAACATTTGCTCCACTATTTTAGTGTATTTCAGTGTACATACAATGAAAAAATGGCATTTCAAAAACCTGTATCATTAATAACCAATCGCAATACAGTTTACCAGACGCTATTAGCACCTGTCATACGTATATAAATTAAATCAATGGCATTCTTTTCAGTGCAAATTTTTAGATTTTAGAATTTTAGAATTATTTTAGATTGCACCTAATTCACAAAAGTCACTGCTATTTACCTGCTGCATATTAACGTTTTGCATTTTAAGATTTATTGGGTGTGTTAGCAACATGACCTGATTTGCACAATTCCTCTAGTGAGTCAGGTGCTTAAAGGTGCTGTAAGCGAGTGCTTTTCCATTTTTTCATGGAAAGGTATACAAAAAATAAGTGTCATGAAATATCTCACCAGTCTCTGTGACAGCTCAAGACTTTGCGGTCTCTGACACTTTCTGCCTGTCAATCATTTTGCACATTCTCAGTGTTGTCATTGCATCGAAATATTGAGACCTATTGCCATATTCTGATTAGTCAGTTAAGGGTGCTATTTTGCTACTGTTGTGTTTGACAACCTTGGGAACATTTGTGTCAGATTCAACTGTAACGGTGTGGTGTTTTGGTAAGAGGGGGCGTGGCTAAATCAACGACTCAGTCTCGTGGAAATTAGAACAGCTAAAATCACTTACAGCACCTTTAAGTAAGTTAACATACTGGCCAACGTAAAAAGAGCCCAACTTTTTTGAGATCTCAGATTAGTAGAGAATGAGAGAATGAGAGTAGTAGAGTATGAGAATAGTTCCTTAGCAAGCACCACTAATATTTAATATAATCATCAAGTTTTGACATACAGTGCTGAAAATGACTGATGATCATCAGCTCTTTCAATTCAAGATGAAAGTGTGTTGTTAGTGAATGGGTGCATGGCGTACCTAACTGTCCACTAACTCATTCTTGAGGCTGATTTCGCAGCTGGTTCGGAGACCTTCATGCTGTCTTTTACATATTGTTCCTCAGTTGTGGCAGAACCACCCAAGGTTGTCAGTTTTTTTCATAATGTGTCCTTCATAAAATAAAATCTCCATGGTCTGAGCCGTGGCCTAGAACAAGAATATTTAACCACCAAGAATAATCATGGACAAATAGGAATACATTTCAAATTCAAAATGCAGGAGCAAGTATATTTTTATTGAAAGATATATTCAACCAAAAGAGAAATCTCAAAGTTTGGGGGTTAATGGACTTACAATTAAATATCTGTGGAATGCACAGTACAAATGTATACACTCCACTCCTCCAGAGAAAATTTTATTATGTGCTATATTTATGTTATGAAAAGCTAATTTCTCCCAGACCCCCCAACCCCCTGTTTCTTTTAATTCTGTCTCTCTAGAACACAACTTGCTGACATTGGCTTTATTGCCCAATCTGCACAAAATAGTTTCTGGAGATAAAACAGAGAAAAAATTGTGATAGAACAAAATCTTAAATTGAGGTAGAACAAAATCCCAAGCTTCAGTCAATCTGGTAGCCGCTGACAGATATACTGTATATTTTTCCACTGGAAGCAATTCTCCAGATTAGCAGTTTGCTTCTAATGTTTTTATCCCAGGTAGAAGCCAGGGAATATTGAACTCCTGAAATGTTCTGACAACTTTATGACAGCACATCACTGTTTTCTGACAGTTTAAGCACAGGATAGGTGGAAATACATCCTGAACTCACTATATTTGACAAATAAAGATGTCAGAAAAGTTTGAAAGGGAACTGACTGCTTTCAACAGAGCCGTAAAGCAAAGCATAAATTATATTTATAAAACTAAATGGTCTTTAAAAATTGCATCATGTAGCATAATTTTTTTGGACTCCATAATCAGAGATCTCCTCTACATGGATGAGTTGGTTTTGTTGTAAACAATAGCGTAACTTGGATCTTATCGGCCCCAGGGCAAAGCACCTGTTGGGGTCCCCCCAGTCGTTTTCATCGCCCAACAGGCCCTTGTCGTTTGAAAGGTGGCTGCCCACTCTGCTCTGCCTGTAGTTATACCCCTGGATGTGAACCATATAAAAGGTTCTTTGAACAAATTCTAAAATATTTGAGTTTTGGCATCATTGCAAATTATTAAATGAAGCAATAAAAAAAATGCAATATAGTCACATTTCACATAAAGATCATCATATTTAGTTTGAGCATAAAACAAAAATGTGTTAAAATATCCATTTTAGAAACATTTTAATCAGACCAACCCTAATTACACTAAAGCTTTCTGCCGAAGCAAGGCTGTGGCTGTGGGGAAAGCTCAATTCATTTGACACAGCTCATTAGAAACTTCAAATTATCAAATGCATTTTAGTTGCATTCCAAACAAAGTAACAACAATCAATGACACTTTTAAATAAAAGGGTGATTAAACATTCCAAAATGAGTAGACCCTCAGAGGCAAACTAAAAGTATTTCAAAATAATTAGTCAAAAATTACTTAAGGTTATTGGAACTTTAACTGAACTACAAGACAAGCAAATTATCTGACCACTGAACCATTTACAGAAAGAGGAAACAGCATAAAATATGACGCAGTGATCCCAACTTAGAACTTGAGACAGGAAGAGATAATTAGATGGTTGCCAAGGAACCACAGACAATGTAGCTCTGCTATTTGAAAGAAATCGAAGATGCAATACTTTTTGCTGGTTGTTGCCTCAAAAACCAATAGAGATTTGTTTTTTTACAGCCTGATCTCATTAACATTTTGTGACAGTGACGACATTTTTGCAAAATGACATTACGTGGCAGTTTCCAGGTGAAATGTCCACTGAATGGCGCTAAAAGCTAGTTAAATGTTCTCCAAAAACAGATAAGGTTTTTAAGGTTAATGCCCTACTGAGTTTTAAATCATTAAATCCTACCTCCCTACCCTAAACCTTAAACCTAACTGACAGTGTCATAAAAAGCAAATCTAAGATGAAAACCGCAATTGCTGAAGCAATCACATCATTTTGTGGTGCTTTTATGACACGTTCGGCTCACGTATCGACTCGCGTGCTCTTCAGGAGTATCACGGTCCTTTGCATAGCAAGTGCAACATTCTGTCAGCTACCTCGCAATTTGATCACATTTAAAATAGAAAGTGTTTTCCTGTCATATGATAGCATTGTGAGAGGAACAGAGTGAAAAGCAAGTGTGTATGAACTGCTAATAATCATAAGCAAATAAAAGTCATTGTTGTTGTAGCACCTTTGGTGTTTATTTCACCAGGAAACTGCTACGATACATATAACGAGCCAAGTAAAAATCCTTTTGAAAAGAATTTAGGCATAGGAATGTGATTCTATGAGACCAGCAGTGTTGGGTAAGTTACTCAAAAGAAGTAATCCACTACAAATGTCTAATTACGTCTCTAAAATGTAATCAGATTACTTTATTGATTACTTTTTCTAAAAAGTAGGGCTGTCAATTAATTACATGGTGTGCCGATTAATTAAACAAATTAATCGCAATTAATCACATATATAAATAAGCCCCTCAAATAACAATAATTCAATATATAATGATAAAATAATTATAAATAGTTATATTTATATTATTACAAATAATATATTATATATATATATATATATATATATATATATATATATATATATATATATATATATATATATATATGTGACAATACAAACAAGACAATACAAAAAGTGGCTTTAGAATCCAATGTATTGTTTATTTGCATATTACTGAACATAAGCCAATCATTGGCCTTCAGATCACAGCAGTCCATTTTGCAATTTAATTTGTCAATCAGTTCGAGATGTATTATGAAGGCTTGTCTAAGGTCCCTGCATCAGACGGATACTTTTGGAGCATCTCACTTTGGTTGTGTCGCGTCATAAACACACCATATTTAGGTCGCTGTGTCAAGTTAAACATAGTTTAGTACTTAGAAAAACACGTCTTGAGATCTCTAAGTTCGGATTTGCCCTCCATCAAGCTGTGTTTTGAACACAAGAATGCGTCCTTGTGTTTTGCTGTCTTTTGAAGTGTTGGTTTGTTCTCTGTATAAGCTGCGCATTGCCTATACAGCTGAAATTTCGCTTACTGCCCCCTGGGGACAACAGGTGGTACTTCAAGCTTGAATTGCTCAGGAATCTTCTTTTATATAATTAATCATACTGAATTAATGTGTTAAATCGACAGTCCTACTAAAATGTAATAACATTACTTATTGCATTACTTATTAAGTTACTTTCTAAATCCCTTTTCCTAGAAAACTCTTTGGTTTTCTGCTCAAATTCAAAATGTCTATATTTCCTCCTCATTTATTGTCGCACACCCTTCAGCTGTCACAGAAACACTAACAGACGTACATATGAATTCATATTTTAAATGTATTATACATATTACTTTAGCACAACTAATGTATAAAAGTAATTACTTTAAATGAAAGTCAGTATTTGTAATCTGGTTACAAGAATTTAAAATGTAATTAGTTACAGTACTTTTTAGTTTACAGTAACTTATTACTTTGTAATCAGATACACACAACACTGGAGACCAGGTTGTCTAAAACATTATTACAAGGACCTGGGAGGACAAAGTCTGTGAAACACATTTAAAACACATGGGAGTGGGTGGAATAATTGGTATTAGATGTAAACACATCAGACATTTTAGTATTCATAAGGGTTCACAGTGCAGTGGGGCACTCGGTAATCAGTTGAGGCACCAAAAGACAATTCCACTTTCTCTTTGCCTCAGACTGACTGCCACACACCCACACACCAAACCATCCCAAAAGCACAGGGAACTCAGCAAGATGTAATTTATATGCTATGTGTGTTTTTACCCTCAGTCTGACAACTTGTAGTTTCCAGTACATAATGACACATTATCCAACTGAATCCAGACAGTCAAGATTTTCCCCTCAGAGAACATGATGTAGGATAAGGTTATTCTTTTGACCATTTTTACCAGAATGTCTGTTGTATTTTGGGAAGAACCAAGTCTATTCAACAGATCTGTGTCTTGAGTCAGTGTAACTACATTGTAAAAAATCCTTTCGCAAAAATTGAGCTTCAGGAATTTTATATTTCCAAAAAGAAATGTGCAGCTGAGCATTATTAGAAATGGAAAGTGAGTTTATTCAATTTTTGGCCCTGTTTTGGACATGCACGTTTTTTCTATAGCCTATACATGTAGAACAGTGCATTATACTTTACACTTAACATGCAGAACATGACCCTTACCTCAGTTGAAATAAAAAAATACATCAAACACACAAATATTACTCAATATTAGGTAAATAGATAATTTTTATTGATACTTCTCGGTATTGAATGTAATGGAAGTATATGAATAATCAATATTTCTCTTAACTTCTCCATATTGGATTTTTTTTTTTTTTTTTGGGAGGACTTCAACTTTTGAAAATTAGGGATGGAAAAAAAAAACTTGATTCTGTTACATAATTCAATTCATCTCCCTAATGAAAAATCGATTTTTATTTTTATTTAAAATGACACGTTTAGCTTAAAATTTGTATACAACGTTAGATACTGGAAGCTATATTTGTGCCGATTTCCACATGAACTGGTTTTCTCTCTAAGACGTTTTGTCTCTTTAAAATCGTTATGTTTAGTCCTTGAATGCAAGGACTAAACGACTAAACTGATTCAGCAATCAAAGCACTGCTGTACAAACTCACTGCATTTAATAATAAATCACAAGACAGTCACTATCGGAGGTCAAATCCTCTGCTGTGAGTAATGTTCCTGTTATTATGCATAATCCACAGTGTTATTTGTGAGGTGTTTTGGAGAGTATTTTTTAGGAGTCATTCTACAGATTCTGTCAGACACTGCCCTAGTATCAGTTAAAAAGGCTCATCAAACTGTTGGATGCCATGAAATACATGTTGGGCCCTTGCAATATTGATAATCTAATTGTTCTAACAGTTATGCGCTTTTGAAAGCTAAATATATCACAATATCAAATCCCAATACTTACAGAATCACAGTACTTTAAAAATTGCTAAATATAGAATAGGCCACTAAATATAATTTTAATAATGAATATGGAGATGTGTGGCAATTCCCAGCCTTATTAAAAATGGGTCTCGAGACATGTGCGTTCTGTTCTATTTCTGGCACTGCATTTAGCTTTTTCTTTACTGCAAGTACATGTTAGCTGCGCACCATGTTTTTCTTGCTAGATCTGGCAACACTGCAACTGGTATTTCACCCACCCCTTACACAGTGTACTGTCATTTAAAAAAAAAAAAAACTTTATTAAATGTGCTTTTATTTCATGCCACCGGATACAATTCAAAAAGGGGGCCTTGGAATGTCAGAGCCGATCAAAAAAATAAAATAAATACTGTTTCTGCTCAGAACGAACTAAAATGAAAAACATTACAATTTTAATTTGTGCTCAAGATACCTCTGTTTTGTTCTATTTGTTGCATTGCATCTATGTTTTTTTTTTATTTTTATTTTTTACCAAAGAGGGTGTCTGGTCTGAACAGCCCCTTTGAACTGGGCCAAAGCAAAGCATCTTAGAAGGCAGCATAATGTTGCCTTCTAATTTTTGTAACTAATTTCGGGAGTGCACCTATGATGCTTAAAAGAATAGTTCACCCAAAAATGAAAATTCTCTCATCATTTACTCACCTTTATGCTAACCCAGATGTGTATGACTTTCTTTCTTCAGCAGACCACAAATTAAGATTTTTAGAAGAATTTCTGAGCTCTTTTGGTCCATACAATGCAAGTGAATGGGTGCCAAACTTTTGACACTCCAAAAATCACAGAAGTCAGCATAATTGTAATCCATATGACTCCAGTGGTTAAATCCATGTCTTCAGAAGTGATTTGATAGGTGTGGGTGAGAAACAGATCAATATTTTAATCAAGTTTTACTATATATTCTCCTCCCTGCTCAGTCAACCTCCATTTTAACTTTCGCTTTCACATTCTTCTTGTGTTTTTGGTGATTCACAGTCTTCATGCATACACCCCCTACTGGGCAGGGAGAATAATTTCTAGCAAAAATTACTTAAATATTGATCATATCACTTTTGAAGATATGGATTGATCCACTGGAATCTTATGGATTATTTTTATGCTGCCTTTACGTGCTTTTTGGAGCGTCAATATTTTGGCACCCATTCACTTGCATTGAATGGACCTTCAGAGCTGAAATATTCTTCTTAAAACTTCGTTTGTGTTCAGCAGAAGAGAGAAAGAATGGCATGAGGGTGAGTAAATGATGAGAGGATTTTTATTTTTGGGTGAACTATTCCTTTAAAAGACTGTCTGAACCTCCACCTCACTATGTTTTGGATTATTACAATGTCCTGTAAATTCCTACATGAATGAATGAAAGAATCAATCAATCAGTCAATCAGTCAATCAAAATGAACATTGGTGGATCTAGTGGTAAATATCCTGTAATCCTATATATCTTGTCACATATACTCTTTAATAAATAGAGTACGAGTCAAGTGAGCACTGTGTCTGTTTAGTGACTATGGCGAATCTGTTTCACATTCAATTTCTGTTCCGCATTAAACATTTACGTTTTCCCCTAATACTCGGTAAGTACTACATCAGCTACAAAAGAGCTGCTATGTAATTATCTCTACTGCAGTTTGCTCAAATCCCATCTCTAAACCATCTGTTCTGTTTACCCAAGCGTAATAAAGGATTATGGCACTGGATTATGGGGTTCTTGTTAACAAACCATGATACTACAGACAGGGAAGGCTTAGATAAACATGTATCACCAATTTTTATGATACAAGACTGCTGTTTTACTGGATCTCTGCTCACGTAGTCCTTTAAACTGTTCTCATCACTCTTGGTCTGAAGTCATGGCAAAATATGTGCACTTATAACCCAGAAAATAGGGAAGCTGTGTGGGGAAAGGAGGCAAAGTCCAAACACCTGGCACATAGACAGGAAGAAGTGTGTGACAGAGAGAGAGAGATGGCACTAATGGGTTATTAATAAGTCCTTTATGAAACTGAGGCTACATTATTGTGCTGGCAATGATGGTCACTATCTTAACTGCAATACAAGAGCTGAGATGTATTGAGATACATTTCTGTTATTATTTGTGACTGATCATAAACATTTCTAATTAAAGAGTTGGTTCACCCAAAGAACTATTGAAGAACCTTTTAATGCCGAAAGCATCACATTTGAGAGCATAATCAAAAAACTGAGTTGCATTGTGTTTTTCTAATATTTATGAATGTCCATTGTGGTTGTTCATCTGAGAGCAAAAAATTAATACTGTCATTACTGGCCAGTTTAAATTTAATGGGTCAGCAGTAATTGACAATTCAGTTATGATGCAAATATTTTGTGCTTTCTTTACTCCATTGGCAGATTGGTTGATAAACAAATAGATGGATGGACAAATGGCAACACTCCATAATGAAACACAGGGATCCACTGTCCAGTAATGCATTTCATATATAGTGGCTTCAAAAAGTGTTTAGACGACTAAGCCACTCTTGAATGTTTGAATTTCATTGCATTAAATAACAAAATATAAAACCAAGTGGCATTTATTTAAGAGAAAAATAGCATAAGCACACTTTTCCAGCAAAACATTTTACAAAACTTTAAGGGATAGTTCATCCAAAAATTAATATTCTCTATTAACTACCACCCCTGGAGTCGTGAGTGTGCAACCAAATTGGCCCGGTTGCTAGGGAGGGTAGAATCACATGGGGTAACCTCCTTGTGGTCACGATTGAGTGGTTCTTGCTCTCGGCAGGGGCGCGTGATATGTTGTGCGTGGATCGTGGAGAGTAGCATGAGCCTCCACATGCTGTGAGTCTCTGCTGTGTCATGCACAGCAAGCCACGTGATAAGATGCATGGATTGACGGTCTCAGAAGCGGAGGCAACTGAGACTTATCCTCCACCACCCGGATTGAGGTGAGTAACCGCGCCACCACGAGGACCTACTAAGCAGTGGGAATTGGGCATTCCAAACTGGGAGAAAAGGGGATTAAAAAAAATAAATAAATAATATTTTTGGGTGACCCAAAAATATTCCCTTTCCCTTTAATGTTTGTTAGGTTTTAAATCATAAAACTAGTCAACCTTAGTGAAATATGAGCTGAACTACACCTGTGGTTACTCTGCTATGTCACCTGTGTGAACTCGGGGGGAATTGACTTTATACATCAAACTAAAAATTACCTTGGGACCAGTCAGTTAGATTTAAAAAATGGATAACAAATGGGAAGTTAGGTCTAGCATCACTTTTTGGCAGATGCCACTTGATTGATCTTGTTTTATTTATCTGTTATCTAATGCAATGGTATGAATACATTTTTTAAGGGTAGCTTAAGTGTCCAAATACTTTTTGGAGTCACTGACTGTACCAGCCAGTGTGCAACAGTTTTTCACCTGAATGACCCAATCTGTTTCTGTCCTGATGCTGTGCTTCCTTGACTCTTAAAAACCTGAAAACAAAGCAAGGTTGGAAGTTTTTTGAGTAAAGTGTGAAGAACATTTGTATTTATCTGTCAGTAGTGGTACATTTTTCTCCCCATTTTGTACACAAATTGTCCGAATAAGTGGTTGTTTATCTCTTCCCTGTGATCCCTGTGATAACAGTTTTGCATATTTCATATTCTTTGGTGTGCGTGAAATACTGTTCTTAATGCTGAAGGACGCTTGCAGCTGACGTTGTCGACCCTGACCTTTGAAAACCAGCGCCATTCATAGCTTTCCTTCATAATGTTTCCTTACTATTTCATATTGCCTTTTCAAATCTTTTCTATAATAAAGCAAATACTGAACAAAAATAATGCAATATGACCCTGGGAGTGGGAAAAAGTCCACTTTTTATGTTTTGCATTATATTTTATCATTATAATTTTTTTCAGATTCGTGAACTGAAATTTGGGTAATATATATATAATTTTTTTTTTTTTTTACTTACTGATATTACACTTGCATCCTTGTAGTAGATGTTTTTTGGTGGGAAATGCTTGCAGCCCACAAGGGTCTGTTAACCCTTTAATTCAGGATTTTTAATTACAATTTTTCACATTTCTCACTAAATGATTTATATTTTTGTTGAGACCTCTATCAGAAGACAACATAATTGAGAAGGTATCATTTGTAAGTAGGGGGTGTAAAATGTGTTAGGAGGGTGGGTGGAACCCTCCGCCCCCCCCCCCCCCCCCCCGACTGATATTACCTTGGTTTTTCTTTGTTCATCTCTTTCGTTCTGTTTCGTCTATGAATATGTGATTGAGTGACTCACTGATAACTGTGAATGGAGGATGGTGCTTATAAGCCTTCCATCCCTCATCAGAACAACTTTGAAGACACCTGTCTTAACATTTTTGGGTGTACATACACATACACACATTACGTGGCAACCCATTGTACCTGCTGGACACTGGCACCTGAGGGGGAAAAAAATACACTTTTTGGGTGTGTTTAAACAAAAGACAATTTTATAGCGCTTGGACCCACCCAGGGGAGAGAAATCTGAAGTAAAGGCAGCATTTGAAGACCATGAGTTCCAGCATCTCTTTCCTTATCTGCCTGTTGCTGGTGTCGCATGGTTCGCCTGCAGTCATTACTGGGGTGAGTGACCTTTACAATTTATATACGGTCAGGTGGATTGGATTAAACACTAATATTTCATATACATTTTTATAATTGTTATAATTATATTAAATAATATTTTTATTTACTATTGCTTTTATTGTATTTATTTACTGTTATTCTGTGGTAGTACATTAGTATCAAATGTTAATATTTACATGTTTCATGTTTGAATTAGTACACATTACACATGAATTGAGGAAATAATTTGCACATCTTTTCTAAAAGATTTCCCGGGGGGGGGGCATTAGTACCAGTTTCCAATTCATGTGTAGTAACCAATGTTACTACACATGAATGTTTACCTAAATTGTAGGGTTTTTTATGCTAAAGATATTTCCCCAACAACAGGGAAACAAATGAATGCTCTCATATATACACTACCAGTCAAAAGTTTTGAAACACTCATTCTTTATTATAATTTTTTATCACATTTTAGAATAATAGTAAAGTCATCAAAACTATGGAATAACATAAATGGAACTATGGGAATTATTTTGTGACTAAACAAAATCCAAAATAAATAAAAACTGTGCATATATATTTTAGCAATATTCAAGATTGTTTCATTTTTACAGTGCTTGAATTTTTCTATTGAAATCCTGGTTTTAACACATACATCTGGGTTACAGTGAGGCACTTACAATGGAAGTGAATGGGGCCAATCTTAAACACTAAAATACTCACTGTTTCAAAAGTATAACCACAAGACGTAAACAATATGTGTGTTACCATGATTTTAGTGTGACCAAATCGTTTACTAACCTTTTGTATGTAAGGTATCCAATTTTACGACTTAGTTTCAAAAGTAACGCCGTAAACCCTAAAAGATTGAGATGGAGGCAAGGCCATTAAACAAACCAAGACCTCGATCCTACACAACCTGTCAAGGCAAATCAGTAGCCTGAATCCAAGGTGGGCACCAGAGTTCAAGACCAAGACTAGACCCCTTCAGATCTAGATCCAGACCAAGACCTAACCCTGACCTGTCTGTAACAACCAGGCTGTCTAAAGTAAATGAGAGAAAAATTTCCAAAAAACGTAATTCAACTTAAATTATAAGGAAAACAATTATGTAACTTTGTCAATAATGGTCTTGTCTGAGACCATAAACCGAGACCCAGATCCAGACCAAAACAAAGGCAACATTTAAGTTGTCTAGGGAGGTCTCAAGACTGAGATCACAAGATCAACACTCCATCTCTGCTGGATACTGAATATTTCATCATTGGTTTGTTTTTTCATACTGGAGGTGAAAGTTGAATGTTGATGTATTTTTAATGAGAAAAGAGCCCTAAGACCTGTTTTTATGTGTGTTTGTGCAGGCATGTGAGAAGGACTCACAGTGTGGAGGAGGCATGTGTTGTGCCGTCAGCCTGTGGATCCGTAGCCTGCGAATGTGTATTCCGATGGGTCAGGAGGGAGAAGAGTGTCATCCAATGAGCCACAAGGTTCATTTTCTCACTTCCTCCCTAATGCTCCCTTTTCTCCTCGTGCTTCCTACTCATTAAAGCCTTCGTTATTCATTCCTTTATATCTTAAAACTTCTTGTTTTTTCAATGCCTCGATTTATTGATTTATATTATATTATTTTTGACTAAGTTTGAGAAATATAGAATCTGTTGTAGCCCATTTTTATGAGTGAGACGAGTAAAGAGCATTGTTGCAGAAATGTACATTGTGAGTGTCATCTATGCTAATTGCTGATTTTTTATTTTAGTATTCTGTTTTAAATGTACATTTTTATTGGTATTATGTGCATAAGGTGCATTTTTTACATTTGTTTTTCTCAACCCCAACACCCACTATTCTGTATTCCTTGATAAATAACCAAATAATAAATAGTTGTTGTTTTTAAGGCAAGGCAAGTTTATTCATAAAGCACATTTCATACATAGTAATTCAAAGTGCTTTACATTGATTTTTTTTGTATATATACATATAATAAAGACTAGTAAAAAGAATTACACAAAACATATAAGTTAAATGTACAAATGCTATTTGTAATGCATTAAATCTCTTGTTTTAAGTAATTTCTTGTTGTTTTCTCCCTAGGTGCCATTCTTTGGCAAGAGACTCCATCATACATGCCCCTGTCTGCCCAACCTAGCTTGCTTCACCACATCTGGTGGCAAATCCAAATGTCTCCCACCATTTCCATTCCAGGATCATTACCTCTGATTAAGATTTATGGCCGTATAATGTGCTAATCCATGTAAAAAGTGTATAGTTGTAGAAGTGTAATTTTCTGGATTGATTTCAGATGAACTGAATTTATTGAATTTATTTAATCTTTATGGAAAATGATAAACTAGTCTTAAAATGCAAAAGCCGAAGATATTTAGCCAGAATCTCATATAATGAACAAAATAAATAAAGAATTACAAATATTGTACAAGCTTTTATTTATCATTTTCTCATGTTTGTTTGAAATATTATACACTATAGTGATTATCAAATAATGTGACTAATAAATTATTTCTTTTATTAATTTTGTAGTTAAGTGGTGTTCCTACAGAAAGTACTGCAAAATAAAGCTATAAAGTTGAGAAATATTATTTGTTTTAATGTTAATGTTTTTATTCTTATGATTAATTCTACTCTCAACTATAGAATTTCCTGCATAATAGGGGGGAAAAAAAGTTTAAGAGATGTAGAGTATTTCATGTTTTAATGTTTTAGACACTGTACTTAAAAGGCATCTTGACACAAAGGCAAATGTTACTGCAAATATTAACATGGCTAAAGTGTTCTCGCTATCAGAGCAGTGTGAGGAAAAAAAACTACAAATTTTTCAACAAATGTTCATTAATTTACTTAACTCACTGAACCATACTGTACTAACATATTTGTGATAATGTATCATATAATATTTTTTTAATAATTATAATGGTATTTATTTATCACATGTTATACATTTGCACATACACAGTGAAATTCTTTTTTTTTTTCCACATATCCCAGCTAAGCTGGGATCAGAGTGCAGGGTCAGCCATGATATGGCACCCCTGGAGCAAATAGGGTCAAGGGCCTTGCTCAAGGGTCCAACAGTGGCATATTGGCAGTGCTGGGGCTTGAACCCCCAACCTTCTGGTCAGTAACCCAGAGCCTTAACCGCTGAGCCAGCAATACTTGGAAAATGTTTACTCTAGTTCCACTCTACTGTTCAGTGTATCGGAGGCAGAAAACTGCCTGGGCAAAAGCCCGCTGTCACTTAATTTATTGTCCATTGCCGTCTTAAAGAACATTCAGACTGCTACAGCTAGAACACCAAGTAGAGCTCCAGTATAATGCCATTCTTAAATAACAGACAAGCTTAAAAAGAATTTTGTACTAACTTTTCTGAAACGTTTATACAGTATAAGCTTTTACATAACTTTGGAAAAAACAGCAGTCTATGAATGCTGCCACTTAGAGTATAAATGAAATAAACTGTACAAAGCACTATAAGGTGGAGAAAACTTTACACTGAACTGTGGTTTTTTTTGTTTTTTTGTTTTTGTTTGTTTGTTTTTTGTGGATAAGATATTCATGGCCTGCTTTTCAAATAAGTGTGTCTTTCCACCAGACTATAACTGCTGCATTAATGCACTAGCTGGAAGAAGGCCAAAAATGAAGCAATATATGGAGTGCATCTTTACACAAGGCAGGAATGCAAGGCGGCTGGAAATGTATATATAATAAGGCAAGTGCATTGGACTAAATGTTTTACCTTGAGCACTGATCTGCAACCAGCATCCTAATGAGGATTGGGCTGAAAATATTAAGAAGGAGACCAGAAACTGGTCTGAAAACAGAAGGATAGTGTTAACAGCTCAGCAGCTATGTGGCTTATTTCTTTCTCTCCACTCAAATAAAACGCTCCAATTAGCTGATGGACCTTTTCACTACATTTCTACAGATGCATGCAGATGGATCACCAAGTAAATAATGTCATTTTTCTTTGCAATATTATCAGTTAGTGTTTCTCAATGAAGGAACTGCAAGAATTTCCTCTGGAAAGCCTTTAAGGCCATGTCCACACTTAAAGGGATAGTTCACCCAAAAAGGAAAATTCTCTCATTATTTACTCACTTACATGACATGCCAGATGTGTATGACTTTCTTTTTTCTGTTGAACACGAACAAAGATTTTTAGAAGAATATCTCAGCTTTGTAGGTCCATATAATGCAAGTGAATGGTGGCCAGACATTTTAAGCTCCAAAAATCACATAAAAGCAGCATAAAAGTGATCCATACGACACCAGTGGTTAAATATATGTCTTCTGAAGTGATGCAATCACTTTGGGTGAGGAACAAATCAATATTTCAATCCTTTTTCACTTTGGAAAGTGGAGATTTATAGTAAAAAAAGGACTAAAATATTGATCTATTTCTCACCCACACAGCTTTTATTATATCGCTTCTGAAGACATGGATTTAACCACTGGAGTCGTATGGATTACTTTTATGCTGATTTTATGTGATTTTTGGAGCTTGTAAGGTCTGGCCACCATTCACTTGCAAGTAGCAAATCACAGCTCTTGGCTGTGATGTAAATAAAGGTTTTTTTTTTTTTTTGGTTTTTTTTGTTTGGTTTTTTTTAAGGGAACAAGACCTTTGATATGTCTTGACCAAAATTCCTGTTTCAATGGGAAATGCGCCAGCAACACAGGACAGAAAACTGTGCTCGTCATTCGATTTCATGGGGTCTTTAAACTGATGTTTTTCCCTCTTAAAGTTCTTAAAAGTATTTAAGTAACCACATACTCACAACTGGAGTGTCCTAATGTAATTGTATTATTACCCCTCATCTAAATATTGTGAAGCCCTTAGTGTCTATGGGGGTCAGGTTCTTCCATTTTAACAGGAAATATTGTCCGTCTTTGAGTTTTTGCTGTTTTCATGTAGAAAGCAACTGCCCAGGATACATTGTTTATTTTTATCGAAGACAAATAATCTGATTACACAACCATCTCCAATGGCTTGCATTCATTGTGTCAATGCAACAACATAGTACAAGATCATACAAATGGAGTTGTGCTGAGGGGAGGTTCAGGAAAAAAGGACTGTATATTATATAACCATCCGTAGGGAGGGTGGGGGATGGAAACGCAGCCAAAAATTTCTCCCTGGATTTGTGTGTCTGAAACATCACATTATGTCTCAGTATGTTTTTTTTCCCCCACAACATCTAAGAGCAAGTAATGAGATGGAAGCTTAGCAAAACAGGAACAAAAATCTGACGTTTTACATCAGTTTAGTCGAGCTGACATCAAAATCCCCAACCTTTAATACCTTGTTGGGCTTTTGCTTGCATTTCTCAGTGCATTTGGTTCTAATATTGATTTAGCACACCAACACAGCACATTTATGAACAACTGTTTATTTGAATTAAAATACAAATCATGGTCTCCAACACTGATCCATCAGCTAAAAGCTGACTTTGCTCACATCCACTGAGAAAAATTTTCCAGTATCAATTTAAAGGGAATGTGGGAAGGACATGGTTTATTCACATTTAGTCCATGTGACTGTAGAAATCCTCTGGACATTTTCTTCACACAGAAAAGTCAGTTAAGGTCATAGCAAATATATTACATATACTGTAAGATATAAAGAATAGTCCAGAGTATAAATAAATGCTCTTTATACATATTGTACATCAATATGTGGATATGCATCTTCCGATATGCAATGGTGAAACGGGTCTGTGATTTTACCTTTTAATGAAGGAAAATATATTGTTTGGATGCTTAAAGGGATTGTGTCATCATTTAATCACCCTCATGATGTTGCAGAATGTTAAAGACTGATAGTCTCGGTCACCATTAACTTTCATTGCTTTTTTCTTACATGCAATGAGAAGTGAATGGTGACTGTGACTGAACATTCTGCATAATATCTCCTGGGAAGAAAGAAAGTCATACTGGTTTAGAACAACATATCTGTGAGTAAATGATGGCAAATTTCCTTTTGTGTTAACTATTCCTTCACAGATGAAGAAAACCATTGGATTAGATTATAAAATAGCAAACCAAGTGGCATTTATTTAACAATGAGCAAAACATTGTTTCTCACGGTCTCAAACCGTTTCAAAGGAATTTCATGAATAAAAGTACTTCAAATGACACAGTACGGCTCCATGGGTGTTTCTGTGGTCAGGCAGCACGGAAAGCAGGCTCTGAATCTCATTCTGAACTCTTTATTGAATATGAAACATATGATAGGATTCGCCCCCGCCTGGGCGAACGTCAACCACACAGACGCGGTCAGGAACATCTGAGGAACCGCGTTGCCCTTCACAAACACCCGAATGTAACACGACACAATATACGGGGACCAGAAGAGCAGAAACACCAGTGTGATCATGTAGTACATCTTCCCTATCCGTTTCTCCATCTTGAACTCGTCCAGGACGAGCAGTCTGCGGCTGACGTTGTGCGCCGCTTGCCTGATGCCCACTAATGTCGGCGGCGTAGGACCGCGTCCGAATCCCGAGATCCAGTTGGCGGCCGCCTGGCCCGTCGCCCCCGGCCCGTGAAATGTCCAGTTCTGGCTGATCGCCGGAACCAGCTGAGCGGGTTTCATTTTACGGTGGTCGTAAACAAAGCACAGCATTTTGACATACACAACATGCGTCGTGCCCACGATCACAGCCAACATGAGCATGAAACCCAGCGTGTCGTTGGCTTTGACGTATCGGTGTTCGAATACGCATTGCTCTTCTTCGCGTATAAATGTATACGTCCCGACATCGAATACCGGAGGGAAGGCCATGGCGACGGAGAGGGTCCATACCATGCATATGACCGCGACGCATGTCCATAGCGTCATGCGTTTAGAGTAGAACCGGTGGTGCGCGATGGCCATGTAGCGCGTTACGCTGACGCAGAAGAGCAGAAAAGCGATGTGGAAACAGAACAAGACAGCCATGAACGCGACGATCTTGCAGCTGATGATGCTGTAGCTCCACACGGAGCCGTTGATGATGGAGATCATCACGAACGGGAAGCATACGGCCGAGCGGATAATGTCAGCCACGCACAGGTCGAGGAGGAAATAATACGGAGCCTTATGAAGGGAGCTGTCTTTCAGCACCAGGAGAGAGAGCCCGATATTCCCGAGCAGGCTGACGCAGGTGATGAGACCCAGCGTGGCCAGTTTGACTGAAGAGGCGGTGATGGCATAATTCTGGAGCGAGGGGTTGCTTTCCCCCGGATCGCTTGTGTTCGCCATCTGCGCAAGCACACTGTCGACAACCAAGCCCTGGCGCTGTAATCCGACATCAAGCAATCCTGGTCCCCCAGTTTGGCACCAAAATACCAATATGTGAACGTTACCAATCAGTAGGGAGTCTTTAATATTGCCATACCCATAAGAGTTTAGAGATCCGAGACATGACGTGCACCATCCCTTGAATTGGCGATCGAATATAGTCCCCCCCAGACGATTCATTTAAGCAATCGAAATCAATCCGATGAAGCGCTATTTGAATAAATGACATCGTTTATACATACGCAGTCGGTCCGTTAGCGATCGGAGCAAGTACGATTCCGTTATGTCTTGTCTTGTGCTTTCTTGTTTTGGAGAGGATGGGGAGAGACAACAAGGGAACCTCCGGTGACTGGAGCGGTCGGTCCGTCTTAAAGGAGAGAAATATGACGAGAGATGTTTCCCGGTAGCCTATGTGTGGCGAAACAGCTAGGAAGTGGTACGAATCCCGGGGTCTGGAAATAAAAGAGCGATTCCTCCTCGGGTATTCCAAGCGCACGGATTTCCCTGTTTCACAAGGGCTCGCGAAAACGCAGTCGCTTCAGTCCGGGAGCGCGCGCACACGCCACCATGCACGATTATTCAATCGAGACTTTAAAGAAACAGGCGTCACTTACTGGCCAGCTGTTCAAGCTGTAAAACAGATCATGGACTCAGTATGAATTATGAATATGCAGAATGTGTGTGTGTGTGTGTGTGTGTCACAAATGTGATTTCTGAGAAGTTTCATTGGTTTATAAATGATAGCTATTCATTTTTAAGGGTGTGTAGCAATCAATTATCAATTATTCCACTCTTTAAGTTTTTATTTTTTATTTTATTTTTTTTTCCCAATTTGTTTTGGCTATATTTTTTACATGAAGTAGTCTTTTTTTCAACTGGCATTACAGGAGTTACTTTATGAAGGTGTATATTATACAAATATTTTTTTTTTAATAAAATAAATTAATATTAGTTAAATATATAATTTATAGATCTATAGTAAAACTTAAATATATATTAATTAAATATATTTAAGTTTTAATGTTTTAATTTAGTTGAAGATTACTCAATTCAATCTGATGGAAATTTGTTATGAAATTTAATTACGTAAAATACGTTAAAATATTTGGAGTGTGTCTTTGATCATGTGAACAATAGGCCTGATTTTCCATTAAGTTTGATATTTTTATATTAACCCTTAAATGCATAGGAATTTCACAAAACACTCTTACATAGTCGGGTCTTTAGAGATCCGGCACGTATATCTATTAAAAATGGATCTACAAAATGTCCAGATAGTGTAAAAATTTCAAAATATTTCCAAGACAATTAGAAAATAATAAAAGAAAATATATTTTGAGTTTTTTTTTTTTTCAAATATCAAAGAGATCAAGCAATCAAACAAAATCTACACAAAATTAAGTCATTTGCCTTACTTATTGAATTTTAAGGAAGTTTTTTTTACAAGCAATTTAATATTTTATTCAAATTAAGTTTCATTCAGCCAACATAATTCAGTTAGATTAGGTTAAATCAATGTACTATAGTAGTTCTAACACAACTATATTAGGTACATCAAACTAAATTTACTTAAGTTTAATTTAATTTATTTTCTTATGTTGGTCTTACTTCATTTATTTTATTAATCATTAGTATATGCCAGGTGAGCAAGTGTGCAGTGAAACTGTTGCACTGTAAATTTGAGTAGTCCAAACTCAAATGGATTAAGTAAAATTCATTTTTACAAATGTAATTGAATTGAATCTAGAATGGTATTGCTTTAGTTCATTTTAATTAAGTAAACTGAACAACGTGCACAAACCTTTTTTTGAGTGTAGAACACATTTATTACCTTCACACTGAAATTTCATGAGATGCAACTGGCTGTAGAACACACATTGAGCTACACATAACACATCTACACATAAGATTCACATAAGTATTTTCTCAGGCACTTATTGAGTCTAAATCAAGGGCGTAGGTTTGATTTGAAAGTTGGTAGGGACATATAGCAAAAATTATATTCAAAATGTTGGTATTAAGAAAATGCGATAATATATAGGCAAAATAGCAACGTCAAATAACAAGTATCATTTCTTACAGTATTTCTCTGCCCCACCATATTATATATTAGCCTTTTGTTTTAAGAATTTCTAAAGAATAAACAAAATAGGAGTTGACCACTGCACGGTTAGGAGGAAAAATGTCATATGTGATAAACTTGGATAATAAGCAGCGGTATGCGATGCAATTAAGTTAATGGGTCAAAATCTAACGTTATCTATTTCAAGATTTACCTTGAGAAAACAATATCCAAGGGACATAAAGTGAAATTCTGCCAAATCAAGAATAAAAAAAAAATGGAAATCTAAACAAAGTGTAGGCTAAATTAACAATTTACATGTGCAAAATGGCATCACAAGATGAACAAATTATGAGGACAATGAAACATTGACAATTTCCCCCACTTTCTGATTTCCAACTCCCCTCACTTCCACATAATCTTTATTTATATGTACTTACATTTTTATCTGAAAAACTAGGCCTCCTGAACAAATTAGGCCTTAGGCTTAGCCTACAATTAATTACTTTTTTTAATTTATTTTTTTATCACAAATGCCTTATTTTATTGAAAAACATAATTTTATAATCCCGATGCTCTTCCCCAATGTGCAAAATAAAGCATTTATTGGGAGTTATACCAAGTGTTTATACCAGGTGTATATCCTACACCTCTGATACAGTAGTTCACATTTTAAGGTGTCTTCCTGAAGAGGAAAAAGCAGAATCATCCATTGGGCTGCATTCAAAAATATATGCTTGTTTAAATCTACTAATTTCAAGGATTGGATGTAAAATACCAATGGAAATCCACCCGCGTAATCTCCAGAAAAAAAAAGAAAAACAAATCGTAAAAATGACTGTGATTGGTGCATCCTGAATAGCGCCATGAAAAATAACAGGCGCCACATGACAACACCATTTATGCGCCACTTTAGAAGAGGTAGGACAATAATTTACACATTAATAATTATACTAAAGACATTTAATAGAAAATAAAAACATAGTATAAAGTTAAAATATTTTCTGTGTGGTAAAATTGTCCAAATTTTGGTCGGGACATTTTCGATTTTCTGAAAGTTGATAGGTACATGTCCCTATCATCACTAAAATTATGCCTATGGTCTAAATAGATGCACAACTTATAACATACAGTATTTCAGTAATACACACAAATGACAGATATCATACTGTTCATGTGTTGTACTTGGTATAGTTTACTTCCATGTTGTTTCTTCACCAAATAGCAATGTCAAATGAAAAATCAAGTCAATCACTGAAACAACAGCGCCACCCGGAGTAAGAAATAGCATGTATATGTATCTGTACATTCATACGGGATACAGATAATTCACCATTGTTGCACAGAAAATCAACGTGATATAGTATTTATGAATATAGTACTAATTTCTGTTGTACTAAACAAAGAACTAGATATCATGTGATAGCGATCTTATATATAGCTATGAAATAATCATAAAAATATAATTTATGGAAGTGCAAAAAAAAAAAAAAAAATAGATACAAAATGACACAATAATATACTTAAGGCCTCCAAATGGCCCTACACTTTTGGTACTTAAACAATTATATCAAATCAAATCAAATCCCTTTATTGTCACTCAACCATATACACAAGAGCAACAGTGGACGAAAGTCTTGGGTGCAGTTCCAAGCAACATAGCAGTATGACAATTACAATAAACATATGATTTACACATAACACAGTTTACACACCTAATAATATACAATATACAGTATACATAAAATAAGAAGGCTGTATACAATAAAAATAATATACAATATACAGTATACACAAAATAAAAGACTGTATACAATAAAAATACCCCCCACCCCCAGAGTCCAGTCTGAGGCTAATAAAGTGCAGTGCTGATATATGTATCGTGAGCGGTCAAGAGTTCAAAAGTCTGATTGCTTTGGGAAAGAAGCTGTCATGAAGTCGGCTGGTGCGGGTCCTGATGCTGCGATATCACCTGCCTGATGGTAGCAGTGAGAACAGCCCATGGCTCGGGTGGCTGGAGTCTCTGATGATCCTCCGGGCTTTTTTTACACATCGCCTGGTATAGATGTCCTGGAGGGAGGGAAGCTCACCTCCGATGATGTGTCTTGAGGGCGGTGCTGTTGCCGTACCAGGCAGAGATGCAGCCAGTCAGGATGCTCTCTACAGTGCTGGTGTAGAACCGTGTGAGGATGTGGTGGTTCATTCCAAACTTCCTCAGCCGTATATATATATATATATATATATATATATATATATATATATATATATATATAGTTGAAGTCAGAAGTTTTACACTTAGGTTTTTTAACCACGCCACTGATTTCATATTAGCAAACTATGGTTTTGGCAAATCGTTTAGGACATCTACATTGTGCATGACAAGATTAATTTTTCCAACAATTGTTTACAGACAGATTGTTTCACTTTTAATTGACTATATCACAATTCCAGTGGGTCAGAAGTTTACATACACTAAGTTAACTTTGCCTTTAAGCAGCTTGGAAAATTCCAGAAAAGAATGTAAAGACTTTAGGCAATTAGCCAATTAAATTCTGATAGGCTAATTGGCTAACTGGAGTCAGCTGGAGGTGTACCTGTGGATGTATTTTAAGGCCTACCTTCAAACTCAGTGCCTCTTTGCTTGACATCATGGGAAAATCAAAAGAAATCAGCCAAAAAAAAAAAAACAAAAAAAATTGTGGACTGTCTGGTTCATCCTTGGGAGCAATTTCGAAATGCCTAAAGGTACCACGCTCGTCTGTACAAACAATAGTACACAAGTATAAACATCATGGAACCATGCAGCCATTATACTGCTCAGGAAAGAGACGCATTCTGTCTCCTAGAGATGAACGTAGTTTGGTGCGAAAAGTGCAAATCTATCCCAGAACAACAGCAAAGGACCTTGTGAAGATGCTGGAGGAAACAGGTAGACAAGTATCTTTATCCACAGTAAAACAAGTCCTACATCGACATAACCTGAAAGGCTGCTCAGCAAGGAAGAAGCCATTGCTCCAAAGCTGCCATTAAAAAAAAGCCAGATTACAGTTTGCAAGTGCACATGGGGACAAAGATCTTTCTTTTTGGAGAAATGTTCTCTGGTCTGATTAAACAAAGATTTAACTGTTTAGCCATAATGACCATTGTTATGTTTGTAGGAAAAAGGGTGAGGCTTGCAAGCCAAATAATACCATCCATGGGGGTGGCAGCATCATGTTGTGGGGGTGCTTTGCTGCAGGAGGGACTGGTGCACTTCACAAAATAGATGGCATCATGAGGAAGGAAAATTATTTGTATATATTGAAGCAACATCTCAAGACATCAGCCAGGAAGTTAAAGCTCGGTCGCAAATGGGTCTTCCAAATGGACAATGACCCCAAGCATACCACCAAAGTTGTGGCAAAATGGCTTAAGGACAACAAAGTCAAGGTATTGGAGTGACCTTCACAAAGTCCTGACCTCAATCTGATAGAAAATTTGTGGGCAGAACTGAAAAAGCATGTCTGAGCAAGGAGGCCTATAAACCTGACTCAGTTACACCAGTTCTGTCTGGAGGAAAGCTTGCCCCAAAAGCTGTTATTGCATTAAATAATAAAAATATCAATATGCACTTAGACCTTTTCTTTGTAAATTTTGCAATTAGTTTTATCCAACTGGTCCCAATGTCATATTAGGTTATATACCCCTAGCAAAGTATTTACATCAACATTTACATCAGCTTTAACACTGTTGGTAATTACTTGATGTTCATGCATTAGTTAATATACGTGAAGCAAGCAGATATGTCAGTGGTGCTGAAGTGTCATGACTTATACACCATGACTGATTCATTTCAGTCGGTGTTCCATTGTCTATATGAATTCACTCAGCTTGAAAACAGTGATTGAAATACTCATCTTAAGTCAAATAGAGACTCGAGAGATGGTCTCAGTCTTAAACAAATAAAGTTTGTGTGGTGCAATGATATTGCCTCTATGGATAGCACTTCATTTTGCGAAGAAACAATTGTCAGATTTGTGATTAAGAGCGTCATCTTGTGTTTAAATGATAGTCATGCAATTTGGCAAAATTCCACATAGTTGAGTATTTGCTAAAATGTGCTTATAGGTCTCTGGCATAAAGGCAAATTTCATAAAATACAGAATCTCAATATAAAAATGGCCCAAAAAATATTTGGATAGTTAAGTCACACATAAAAATGTAGGCCTATGATTTTAATAGCATTTGATAACAATAGTATCAAATCAGAAACATAAGCACAAGCACACTTTTTAAGCAAATAGTTCACAAAAAGGTATTAAATTATAAAATGATATACTGATATAATTAAGACAAAAACACATATGTGGTTCATGTGATTCTGCTTAGGCACAAGTGTGAACTTGAAGGGAACTGACATCACACCTCAACTAAAAATGACCGAGATTAATAGTAATCACAAAACTGGCTAGCTAAAATGAAGGCATCATTTGTTTGCAGATGCCACTTGTTATCAAATTTTTTAGTGTGTCCAAATATTTTCGGGGCCACTTTAAAGCATATAAAAGTCGCTTTTTTGCATGTATCAATTCAATACAAATGTTAAACTGTTTTATAATGTACACTACCAGTCAAAAGTTTAGGGTCACTTACTCATTCTTTATTATTATTATTATTATTATTATCACATTTTAGAATAAGAGTAAAGTCATCAAAACTATGCAATAACAGAAATGGAACTATGGGAATTATGTTGGACTAAAGATCCAAAATAAATCAAAACTATGTTATATTTTAGCATCTTCAAACAAAGTACAGCCACCCTTTGCCTAGAATTTGCAGAAATGTACTCAGCATTTTCTCAACCAACTTCTTCAGATATCACCCTGGGATGCTTTTTAAACAGTTTTGAAGGAGTTCCCATCTATGTTGAGCACTTATTGGCTGCTTTATTATTCGAGTTACACCAAGTTCTCCATTTCAAAAACGTTATTTTTAAATAAACCTTTAGTTTTGTAATTAAATAAATGAATATGTTGGCACAATTATATTTTTGTCTACAAAACTAATTTCAACCTATTAAGCATACGCCTTCAAATTAAAAGGTTTTTAAGATCATGAGAAACTTTTCAGTAAAGTGACCCCAAACATTTGAATGGCAGTGCATATTAGATAAAAAAAATTAATAATAAAAAAATAAATAAATAAATAAAAAACTCATATGGGTTAGAATGTATTTTTGAAGATCATTTAAGTATTGTATCAGCAATATGTGAGTATATATACAGTGCATTCAGAAAGTATTCAGACCCTTTCATTTTTTCACATTTTGTTATGTTGCAGCCTTATGCTAAAATGCTTTGATATTATTTTTTATCAATCTACACTCCATACACCATAATGACGAAGCAAAAACCAGATTTTTAATAACTTTGCACATTTATTAAAAAGAAAAAACTGAAATATCACATTGATATAAGTATTCAGATCCCTAACTTGGTACTTAGTTGAAGCACCTTTGGCAACAATTACAGCCTCAAGTCTTTTTGTGTATGATGCGCCAAGCTTTGCACACCTGGATTTGGGAATTTTCTGCCATTCTTCTCTGCAGATCCTCTCAAGCTCTGTCAGGTTGGATGGGGACCGTCGATGGACAGCCAATTTCATGTCTCTCCAGAGATGTTCGATTGGATTCAAGTCCGGGCTCTGGCTGGGCCACTCAAGGACATTCACAGAGTTGTCCCTAAGCCACTCTTGCGTTGTCTTGTCTGTTGCTTAGGGTCATTGTCCTGTTGGAAGGTGAAACTTCAGCCCAGTCTGAGGTTCTGAGCACTTTTGACCAGGTTTTCATTAAGGATATCTCTGTATTTTGCTGTGTTCAGCTTTCCTTTAACCCTGACCAGTCCCCCAGTCCCTGCCGCTGAAAAACACCCCCACAGCATGATGCTACCACCACCATGCTTTACCGTTGGGATGGTATTACGCAGGTGATGAGCTGTGCCTGGTTTCCTCCAGACCTGACACTTGGAATTGAGCCCAAACTGTCAGGATCCTGTCACCTTTGTCAGTCATGTTTATTGTGGTGACAGGATCCTGACATTTATGTTCTGTGTCTCTGTGTGAGCGCACAGCTTTGGTTGTTTTCCTTGCCGTGTGCTCTTCTGTCTAGTCTGTGTTCCATGTTCAGAGTGTGGTGTCTGGATCCTGACTCTTCGGTCAGATTTGGTCTTGTTTCTGTGTCGAGATCCGGACACTCATGCTCTATGTCTTGTCTTTGTGAGCGCATGGCTTCATGTTCAGTTTCGGTTCTCTTGCCATGCACTCGTGCCTGATCTTTTCTTTTGTTGGAGCACATGACTAATGATGGCTTCGTTGCCATGTGTTCTATTTTTCTTGCCATTGTGTTGTTCCATGTGCACTCTTGCCAGTTTGTCTTGTTTGTTAGCACACGGCTTTGTGTTTGTTTTGCCATGTGCTTCCTCGACTCCGCCTCCTTGTTCCCTCATTACTCTTCCTCGTTTAGTCCATGTTCATGTAATTAGTTTCACCTGCTCCTCATGTGTCTTTCTGCCTATATATTGTGCCTTCTTCCCTCATCTCTCTGCCAGATTGTTTTGTGCTATTGTGTATGTTACTTCCTGTAAGTTGCTATGTTTTGTTTCAGTTATCCAGTTGGTCCTGTCTTTGTTTTGTTTTAGTTTGTTGGTTTTCTCCCTCGTAAGAATTTTTGTTTGCCTTTTTGTCTGTCTGGCCACTCTGCCATAAAGCCCAGATTGGTGGAGTGTTGCAGTGATGGTTGTCCTTCTGCAAGTTTCTCCCATCTCCACACATGATCTCTGGCACTCAACCAGAGTGACCATTGGGTTCTTGGTCACCTCTTTACCAAGGCCCTACTCCCCTGATTGCTAAGTTTGGCTGGGCGTCCAGCTCTAGGAAGAGTCCTGATTGTTCTAAACTTCTTCCATTTAAGAATTATGGAGGCCACTGTGCTCTTGGGAACCTTCAATGCAGCCAAACATTTTTTTGTAGCCTTCCCCAGATCTCTGCCTCAACACAATCCTGTCCATGAGCTCTGCCGGCAGTTCCTTTGACCTCATGGCTTGGTTTTTGCTCTGATATGCATTTTCAGCAGTGAGACCTTATATAGACAGGTGTGTGCCTTTCCAAATCATGTCCAATCAACTGAATTTGCCACAGGTGGACTCCAATCAAACTGTAGAAACATCTCAAAGACGCACCTGAGCTAAATTTCAAATGTTATAGCAAAGGGACTGAATACTTATGTCAATGTGATATTTCAGGTTTTTCTTTTTAATACATTTGCAAAGTTATCAAACATCTGGTTTTTGCTTTGTCATTATGGGGTATGGAGTGTAGATTGATGTGAGAAAAATAAATAATTTAAAGCATTTTAGCATAAGGCTGCAGCATGACAAAAAAAAAAAAAAAAAAAAAAAAAAGAAAAGAAATGCTTAAATTAGATTAGGTCATATGAGGACATAGTGCATAATTATATTGGCCATTTTTACTACCAAAATGTTTTAGTTGGGGGCGTAAGAGACCCAATGTCCATTTAATAGCTAAAAAAATATACTAACCAGTTTCAGGCTGATACTGTATGACATTTCCTTTCCTAATCATGAGAACCGATTATAAAAAAAAAAAAAAGCCAAATCTTTAACATGATTCAAACATCCTGCATAAGAAATGTTAGGTTTGGGGTCTCAGAGGACCCAGGTTACAGTAAATATGTTCAAATTAATTTTAAAAAACAAACACTGTCAGTTGTTTATTTTGATTTATATCAATGCATTTTTCTATGATTAGTTTCCTGGGGGTCAAAATTGTATAATAATATAAAAAATAGTCGCGTTCACACATACAGCCTTTTCCAGAAAATTACCTACAATTTCCAGTTTAGAGGTCATGACCCATTTGAAAATACTGGTAAATGTTGCTCTGGCATTTTCCTTAATGCAAAGTTGTATCATTACCTATCAATTTCCTTATTGATGGTATGTGTGAACAGCACATTTGCTACATTTACCAGTAAAGGCAACCAAACGATTTTCCTGTAATTTACCTGGTTGCATGTGTGAACGGGGCTAATGTTACTAAACTGGATAACAATTACCTTTCTGAAAAGTGAATGCCTACTTTGGGAAGTAATAGAGATTTAAAGCTTTTAAAACATATATTTACTGGGTTTGAATTAGGTCAGATGTACATATAAAAAAAAGCTGAACTAAAAATAAGTGGTTCATTTTGAAATTTTTATAAATGTGGGTAAAAACAGATCAATATTTAAGTCCTTTTTAAAAATAAATCTCCGCTTTCAATGTTCTTCTTCTTTTGTTTTTGTTGACTCAAATTCTTCATTCATATCGCCACCTACTGGGCAGGGAGGAGAATTTATAGAAAAAAGGACTTAAATATTGATCTGCTTCTCATCACCTATGAGACCTATCACACCTATCACACCTATCACACCTCACTGAGTTGTGTGGATTACTTTTATGCTGCCATCATTTGCTTTTTGGACCTTCAAAGTTCTGGCCACCATTCACTTGGATTGCATGGACCTTCAGAACCGAGATATTCTTCTAAAAATCTTTGTTTGTGTTCAGCGGAAGAAAGAAAGTCATACACTTCTGAGATGGCATGAGGGTGAGTAAATTATGAGAGTATGTTCATTTTTGGGTGAACTTTTAATGACAAGAGCGTACATTGCTTTATCAACAGTAATACTACACTCTAGTTCCAGAGGGCAGCACTTCTTATCAGGGTCTTAATCAAATTATTGATGAGAATTTTGCAGACTCAGAGTGTAAAAAAAATCATTTGCCATCACTGAAAGTTTCATCAAACAACAATTTGAAGTAAAGTGGAGAACCAATATAATTTAAAATTCCAAGAGCAAACATTTGTACTGTAGTCAGAAGTGGACTAGTGGCAGTTCAGTTATCACACATGATACTTAGATGTGGAGTTGGAGGCAAGACCAAACCAAGACTAGACCCATCAAGACTAGACCCACCCAGACCCTCCAGACCAAGACCAAGACCAAACCCCAAGACACAAACCAAGGCCCCTATGTCTAAGAACCAGGCTATCTTTTGAAATATATTTAAATTGAGAAAATTTATTGCAGCGTGCAAGACCAGAGGTCTCAAGATCTCAAGACCAAAAACACAAGATTAAAGAAATATTCCAGGAGTAACGAAATACAAGTATTGGGATTATGTATTTAAAACACAAAATATAAGTAACTGTATTCCACTACAGTTACAATTTAAATCATAGGTAATTAGAATACAGTTACATTCAAAAAGTATTTTGATTACTGAAGAGATTACTTTGCATTTTATTGTCATTTTTTTCATTTAATATTTAGTCCTTGCAATGCGATCCAAAGTGCATTTGAACAGTGGTGAAACACTTTCTTATGACGTGTTACATTCATATGAGCAGACAGAGAAGTACGTTTGAAGTTAGTTTGGAGCAGAAGAAATAAAAATAAACCTTGTGTAAATTGTCAGATTTACGCTAAGCTAATATGCTATTTCTAGCCATTTTACATGCACATGTTACCAGGCACGATCATATTTTTTTTTATCAAGAAAATCGACGTTGGATCATAATTTTTGTATTGTTTTCCTGTAAAAATATCTAAAAATCCTTAAAACAAGATCAGTGTGATTTATCTTGTTTTAGAAACAACACTGCATAAGATATTTCAGTTTTTCAGAGAATGTATTTTTAACATGTGTATTTTGTCTTACTGTACTGGCAGAGTTTTTATAGTCAAAACAAGTGAAAAAATCTACCAGTGCTGAAGAAGTAATCCAAAGTATTTAGATTACGTTACTGACCTTGAGTAATCTAACGGAATACGTTACAAATGACATTTTACAGCATGTATTCTGTAATCTGTAGTGGAATACATTTCAAAAGTAACCCTCCCAACCCTGAATACAAGTTAAGCTCAATCGACAGCATTTGTGGCATAATGTTGATTGCCACAAAAAAGAATTTCAACTCGTCCATCCTTTTCTTTAAAAAATAAAGAAGCAAAAATCGAGGTTAAAGTGTGGCACTTACAATGGAAGTGAATGAGGCCAGTATTTGGAGGGTTTAAACGCAGAAATGTGTAGCTTAGAATTTTATAAAAGCACTTACATTACAACTTCTGTTAAAACTCATGTATTATTTGAGCTGTAATGTTGTTTAAATAGTAATTTTTACAGTTATTTTAGGGTTTGTTGACATTACATCATCATGGTAACGAAGTTGTAGAAATTGTCTATAACTTTAGACGGAAAAGGTTATTAAGTGATTTTATCACACTGAAATCATGTTAAAATGCATTTTGTTAAAATCTTGTGGCTATACTTTTGAAACAGTGAGTATTCTAACGTTTACGGATTGGCCCCATTCACTTCCATTGTGAGTGCTTGAATTTGGAACCCAGATTTTTTTTTTTTTTTTTTTAAGAAATGGATGGGCAAGTCAAAATAAATGTTTGTGGTAATCAATATTATGCCACAAATGCTTTTTATTAAGCTAATTTGAATTGAGCATGGAATATCCCTTTAATATGCCAACTCTAACCCTAACAAAAACGTAAAGACTGACTTAAAGTCTGTCTTTACGTGTTTGTGTCTTTGTTGTCACATTTGATGGCTTCATTGGATGGCGTTCACTGACTTTGTCTGATATATCTTTGGCTCCACCTCGTGGCCAATGAAGGGATGACCGTAACATCCTCTTGGTATTTTGCCAACTAAATTATTAATTCAAAATATTTTAAACAGAATGTTCTTTTTTAATTTTTATACTTAATTATTTAATAAACATATAAAAAGTTAATTTGTTACACTGAAGAACTGTTCAAATGCACTGCAAAAGAGTGATTAAAAATGATGATCGATTACAGTTCAAAAATAAACTTTCCCTTATATATTTATACACATTTTACTCTAAAATCTTGATGTTGAAATACAAAGTTGATGTCAATGTTGTTTGTTGACAACCCATTTGTCGATGACATAGTAAAAGCCTTCTAAGACTTAAACTTGAAGGGATAGTTCAGCAAAAATGAAAGTTCTGCCATCATTTACTCATCCTCATCCTCATCCTCAAAATGAGATATTAGGCAGAGTGTTAGCCTCAGTCACCATTCACTTTCATTGCATATTTTTTTTCTATACAAAGTGAATGGTAACTGAGGCTAACATTCTGAATAACATCTCCTTTTGCATTCCACAGAGGAAAGAAAGACATACAGGTTTGGAACTAACCCTAACCAGGGCGTAGATTCCAGGGGGTATGGGGGTGAGGTAACGGTAATGTTTAAGCCAAATCTATGCCCTTGACCTTAACCCATGAGGGTAAGTAAATAATGATAATTATTGGACTACTATCTCTTAAGCATGGTCATTGTTTCACTCACTCTACCTCCTTCCTTACTTTGGGATGTTCCATGGTAATAAACATACACAGACAGTTGCTAATTAAGAAAGATTCTGTTAAATATCTATGTGACTCATGGTTTTATCTACATTATCTATATCTATATAAGTCAACTGACAGTTATTAAATACTTGCCTAAACATCATGTGATCATTATTTCCATGAGAATTTCATGATGTTGAAAATCTCAGATTGTAGGTTTTGTGTATTGTGGGCTACATTTGTTGCTTTTATCGTCGCCATGAATTAGTATGCTTACAGACATCTTCCTATTGGTCTCCCCATTCTTATTAACTAGATAATAGTAATTACAGGTTCAAAGTCATCTCATTTTTCAAAGGTCAGGAGTGAAAACAGGTTAACCATCCCACCTGTGTCATGTCAGAATGAGATAAAGTGGATTCTTTGTTTTTACACAATAGGCAAATATCAGCTATTGTTCCTATGTGTCTCTGTGCGATTTTTCTGCAGGGGAGGATATCGCTTGCATGCTAGCTTTAAGAAGAAAAGAGAGTCATCTCGTTTCATTTGCTTAATTACCTAATTAACAGAACTCTAATTACTCCCTTTTTGAGGATGAGTGCATATTGAGAAGATGTGACATAACTAATAGTAATCCTCAATTCATTTGTTTTAGAGTGCCACTTAATCGCAACAAGACCAGATCCACGGGGCATCAGTCATGCCAAATCCACACAATGCCAACACAATCAAAACAAGATTCATTTTGTTTTCCTTTTGACTGACCATTAAAAAATAAATAAATAAATAAAAAATACAATATGACAGTCTTGGGCAAAGGGGCTACATTTTATTGGAGAAGTCTGAAATCTGTACTACAGTTTTGAAGACTTTCAATCCACAACCAACTGATATAAGGTGTGTTTTTTGTTAAAGTGGTTTTAAAATAGAAATGTTGTCCTTTAGTTAGGACTAGTTATACTCTATAGCCCCTTTCACACATGCAACCAGGTAAATTACAGGAAAATCACTGGGTTGCCTTCACTGGTAAATGTACCACATGTGCTGTTCACACATAACATCAGAATGGACAACTATATGAACTAATGATACAACTTTGCATTAAGGGAAATTGCCATAGCAAAACTTACCAGTATTTTCAAAAAAGTCGTGTTCACACCTAACCTCTTACCTATAAATTGCATTACATTTTCTGGAAAACACAATGTGTGAAAGGGGCTTATGTAGTACATTGGAATCTAATTTTGAAAATAAGTTGATTAATCTGTCCTTCGGATGAGACCTTAAACCGAGGTCCTGACTCTCTGTGGTCATTAAAAATCCCAGGGCACTTCTCGTAAAAGAGTAAGGGTGTAACCCTGGTGTCCTGGCCAAATTCCCCCCCATTGGCCCTTCTCAATCATGGCTTCCTAATAATCCCCATCCATAAATTGGCTCTATAACTACTCTCTCCTTTCCACCAATAGCTAGTGTGTGGTGAGCATACTGGCACACTATGGCTGCCATTGCGTCATCCAGGTGGATGCTGCACACTGGTGGAGGTTGAGGAGAGTCCTCTGTTCAGTGTGTAAAGCGCTTTGAGTGTAGTGTCCGAAAAAGCGCTATATAAATGGAACATTCATTCATTTATTCATTTATTCAATTGCAATAAATGTTGTACAAGTAAGTTTACAGACACATTCTCTATCGAACATTAAGATTTCATATTCACATGCTAGAAGTATGCAATAATTTCCATAATTTTTGTTATTTTATTCTGTTGCACCACTACTAATAAGAGGTAGATCGATATATCGGTTTTACAGATTAATCGGTGTCGATAGTTGCTTTTTGGAACTATCGGTTATTGGCAAAAAACTATGCTGATAGTTTCCGATAGTATATTTTTTATTCCTCATTTTTTTTATTCTTCAACAATAAACCTTATCTGGTGAAATTGTAAAGGCCCACTTTACACCTTCAGCAAGTCTGTTTTGTCAGTGCATACAAATCTCACTTTGGGATTACTTTATATTGATTTTAATACTAGTTCAGTTGGTCTAGGAAATGGATGTGTTTTCAGAAATTTGGCATCTTAAAGTTTTAAATAAATATATACATTTGTTAAATACAAAGGCAACAAACCTTAATTTGTTAAACACTTGCATATGTAGCTTTTTAATGGAGCCAAGACTCTATCATTGTTAAAATAAAATGCCCCGGTATATTTTGGGCATGTTTATAGTTGAAAATCCCACGTTATGCCCTAAATCTTCATTTTTCTGGTTATTATTGGAATTTTGGTTGCACAGTAAACTGCTTTTGGGATTTTATTAATTTTGGACTATTGTAGCCTCAATGTCTGTGCCCATCATAGTAAGGAAAGACTAAGAAATCTTAAAAAACTATCGGCCGATTAATCGGTTATCTGCCTTTTCCACCACCTTAGTTATCGTTTCGGCAAAATCCACTATAGGTCGACCTCTACTACTAATAATGACATGGTTACTACGCCCAATGACCAATACATTTCAATGATTTTTCAAAGATTTCTACAGTCGTTCGTGATTGCTAAGGATCCTTAAAAAACATCTTATAGACATTACACACACAATGAACAATTTTTAGCTGATTTAATATTTTAGAGCAGAGCATAACTAAAAACCTAGTCACTATAGACATAGACTTTTTAAGATCATTTTAATTTACATGACTTTTCCAGGCCAGGAATTTACAATTTTAAAATCCCAAGATATTTCCAGGTTCCCCATTACAGTGGGAACCCTGTGATGACTTAAAATTAATAACAGACTGATTACAGATAACAGACCTTTTTTGGACTTTTTCTTGCTTACTAACAGTGGACACGAGGTAAAAAAAAAAAAAAAAAAAGGTCAAAATGGAGTACATCTCCATAAACTGTGTATCTATGATTGATGTATCAGTTTTATGCCCTTGGGCAGTGCAGTTTTTGTGGATAAGAATATAGGGCAGCAAAGCCCCTTTAATGTTAGATGTTAGCAATATGTAGAGGGACAAAGCATTGTAATGCCTTTCCTTGTGCTCTGCAAATGTCAAAACAGTGTTTTATAGTGTGGAGGGGTTCTTGATATGAGGGTGACAACAAATGTTATTCAAACAAGCATTTTAATAAAATGATATGAATATATGATATCTCTGAGAAGGAAAGGGTGAATTTGGGTAATCTGGAATATTGGGAAATCTAGGACACCTATGCTCTGTTATGTACATTTGTAGCTCTATCACAAGCAACTCCATGTTAAAGGAATATTCCGGGTTCAATTTAAGTTAAGCTCAATGGACAGCATTTGTGGCATAATGCTGATTACCACCAAAATTAATTTTCGATTTGTCCCTCCTTTTCTTTATAAAAAGTAAAACTCTGTGTTACAGTGAGGCACTTACAATGAAAGTGAATGGGGCCTATCCATAACCATTAAAATACTCTGTTTCAAAAGTAAAGCCACAAGAGTTAAACAATATGTGATAAAATATTTTTAGTGTGATAAAATCGCTTAGTAACCTTTTCTATATAAAGTTATATCCATTTTTACAACTTTATTGGCTTGCTTTATTTATTGTAATGCTGTACCCCTAAAAACGACTGTAAAAACTACAATTTAAATGACTTCACAGCTCAAATAATACACAAGTTTTAACAGAAGAATTAATGTAAGCACTATTATAAAATTACAAGCATCACATTTCTGCCTTTAAACCTTCCAAAAATTGGCCCCATTCACTTCCATTGTAAATGCCTACCTGTATAACCTCGATTTTTATTTTATTTTTTTAAAGAAAAGGAGGAATGAGTACATTTTTTTCTTCTTCTGGTAATCAACGTTACGCCACAAATGCTGTCGACTGAGCTTAACTTGTATTGAACCCGGAATATTCCTTTAATAATACCATATTCTATTTGGGTTGTCATGACATTGAAGTCTCATGTAATAGTACGAAGTGTTGGGGTAGCAATCACAGTAAATTTCAGAAGTTCAAAGTGAAATAAATAAACAAATGTCCAAGATTACAAAATGCATCATTCAAAACCATTATATTATGATCATATAAGTTATGCAATTCATATTTTGATCTTTGATTCTTTCAACTCACTTTCTATAACACTTGAATGAACTATTAGTACCATTGTTTTTAAAATCCATTTTGTGTATATAAATCAGTGTAACCCTTTATGACAAAACTGTATGAATTCATCACCACATACAGTATGCGTAGTAAGAGACACAATATTCCAGAGGGTGGCGCTCTACATCCATGAAACACATGAACTACAATGAGAAACGGGATGGTGATCATAGAGATGCGACCATGATTAATATACCCTCGTTCACAATTACCTGAATTGTGCATTTCAGTCCTTGATCAAGGACAGTCAGACATCTCCCCCTTTTTTTTTCTTTCTTCAAGATCTCAGATTAATGTTGCTCTCATGAATGTTAACCGGCCCATTGAACCGACCAACGGTTATGCTCTTCTTTTTAAATGAGAGACTATCTAATTATAAACGTTACAGGCCCACTTTACACCTTCAGCAAGTCTGTTTTGTCAGTGCATACAAATCTCACAGAGAGTGGCCTTTTGGGATTACTTTATATTGATTTTCATACTAGGAAACGGATGTGCTTTCAAAAATATGTCAACTTAATGATTTAAATAAATATATACATTTGATAAATACAAAGACAACAACAGCCACTTAGTAACTGTATTCAAAATGGTAAATTGTAAAAATAAAAATAAAATAATTAAAAAAAAAATGTTTTGAAAAAATGTAAGTTGATATATAGGCAACTAATATAAGTTCCACTCTTTTTGTACTTCCCTTCTTGGGGGTTGTCCTTCTCCTTAACTTTCCCCCCATAACTTGTCTCGTTTTATTAGACAATTTCGAGAGAGAGAGAGCGAGAAGAAAAACTCTCTATTTACATTTATTAGCCAGCTAGGCTAGCTCTATATTACTTTAACATCAAGTCCTGATCATCAAGATGGCAACTTGTTAAATTATAAAGAAACACACGCACATGCTACGTGCATATCTCCCTCTGTAATCTCACAGGCGTATCTTTGACTTTATCTTTCACACACTTTTGTTTTGCAGCGCAAGATCTGCAGTGAACGTTGTTTTCCCAGCAGGTGGATGTGACGTCACTGACTAAGAACATCAAAAAATAACAACATCTAAATCCGCGATTCTCTCTTTTTTTGTGTGCGCGCGTGCAAGGCGCAATAAAGTGTAATAACATCAGAAGCAGCTCGCTCACATAATCTGTGGAGAAAGGTGGCGTGAAACGGGCTCGAAACGGCAGCATTGTCTATGTGCGGCGCAGAGAACAGTGTTTGCCGTTGAAATTAGTCCCGCTGGCGGAGTAATATTGTTAGTTATTTACAGTGCGGTTTATCGCACGCGCTCATGGTACACAAGATCGCGAGAAGAGTTGAATTATTATCGCTCGCAAATTACACACCACCGCATCATCGGTCTCTATCCAACCCCGGTAAGTTCACTCTCTTTCAGTATTTTAGGGCATATGGACACAGAGTTTGTCTTTGTTATCTCATTCTTGCCTTATTGTTTTTAAAGGGCGTAATAAACAAATTAACAAACAACAACATTGATGACGTATATGATAACCGCTGCCTGGTCCCTACTGTAAAGAGCGATGAGAGATTTATTTGATTTGAAATACTCCCATCTCAACGTACTTTTTCAGAAGTTAGCCCTGTGCTAGCAAGTTGTTGCGCTGTTCATTTTTGATTGATGAATCAACATTGTATCGCTTCATATGCGTGAACGTGCGGGTGTGACGTGATGCGTAAAAACTATTGATAATGCATATTTGCGTCAGTATTGGAAGTCATGAGGCGTTCGCTGTCGATGGTGTAAAAAGTTTGCGAGCCGAGATTTCTTTCGCAGCACTGTGTTGGATAGGGGGCTTTTCCCCACGTGTTCCCTCAACCACAAACAACAGCGATGGAAGAGAAACTTCTACTGCAATACACGGTACATCTGGGACTCGGCGTGTGGATTTAAATTAGAATGAATTTAATCGGTCTGTATCACTACAACACTTTTGCATGCAACTAAAAAGTTTGGTCAAGTCTATCAGAAGGTTTGGATGAAAGTTGCGAGCAAAGTTGATAGCAGAAGCTTTCAGAAATAAGTGTTACTTCAGCTAAAGAAGTTTGTGTCTTTAAACCTAGTGTGCCGCCTAGCTAGACAGCATTTTGGGGCATCATACTTCGTTCAAACCAACATGTTTCCAAAAATGTTGTCTAGGCAGGCAGCTCACTAGGTTTTGAGACACCAACGGTAAGTGAAGTTGGTTTTCGACACAGTTGTGTTGCAATATTGTAAGTGTCAGAGTTACAAGTGCCTGTTACGTTATGTGTCAAGTCAGTGAGTGTGTGTACCAAATAACACTACTTGGAGACTTTTTTTTTTTTTGGTAAAAGTTTGGTAAAAGTCTTAAAGAAAAGGGAAGCAAACACTTGTCGCCTTTACTCACTATCTGAAATAAAAAATAGCACTTTATTTTGTACTCTAAAACTTCAGCTGTAATCTATTCATAATTAGCCTGAAACTATCTTCACATTATACTGTAATTGCTCCCAATATTGTACATTTATGCACATTTACTATTAATGAATACTAACGAAACATAGTTAGTTTTGAATATCTATTTACAAAATAAAACAGTGAATTAAAGGAAATAATTGTAAATAGTTATAGACAGCATTTATTGACATCTTTTTGAATATCAAAGTTTAGACATTTATATCCAGAGGATCCATATATATATATATGTTATAAGAAATGTAACATGTTTTACATTCGTTTTTGTAGCATCAAGAAGCCGTGGCTACGTACTAATCAACAGATCATTTGTTTGTTATATGGATTGCTTTTTTTTATTACATGGTGGAACACAATTTATTTATGAATTTTTTAATTTCTAATTTATCTTATTTTATCCTTTTTTGTGACCACATTGATTCTTACCGATTTAGTTTTTTAGATATCTTTTTAAATTATAATAAAAAATGGAAGCAACAGCAGCTTTAACACCCAGAGCTGGTAGAGCTCAGTTCTTTAGATTAGTCATTGTCTGAGGGAAGAAGACAAAAAAAAAAAAAAGAAAAATGTTTTTTTGTAGAAGTAAAGTAAACAGCCTCCAACAAGTGAACCTTGACAACCCAGATTAAGGAAAACACTGGAGATCAAACAGTGCTGCTGCTGGCCCGTTGTCATGTGCTGCCTGAGAGAGAGAGACAAAGAGATGGAGGGAGAGAGAGAGACAGTGTTTGAACAGGCACTGGAGTTTGTGTGCTCACTTATGCAGAAATGGACCTTTGCAAACACAGACTGACCCAGGATTAAAAGCAGTGGCTGAACTTTTCTTTGCAACTTTTCAGCCCTTGTGCTAAACGGCTGGCGGGCCTGAGATATTTCACCCATTTTTCAGGCACGATGGCAGCATACTACTGTACTCACTAATGTACTCCAAACCTTCATCTTGTATTTTTTTTTTTTTTTTTTTTTTTTTTAATCTATTGAAATAATATTTCAGTAGAGGCCTGAATACTGTAGTTACACTCTAAAAAAATGTTTTGTCAAATAACATAAAAATTTGCTTAATTTACTGGTTTTATTCATCAATATTAATTGATATAACTGAATCAACCTAGCTACTGTACACTTGGTTACACCAACAAATTTTTATTTTTTATTTTTATTTTTTTTTAAAGAGTAAGATCAGGTAGAAATAGCTTTTTAAAGTAAAAACTACATTTTCACACTTACAGTGTACTGACATCTATGTGCAACATATTACTTCATTGTATTACTGGAAAAGCATGCACATTTTGCATTCTTGCATTTTCAGATTTTCTCGCAATTGTACAAACCGAGCCCAATGACTCAGTGCAGTGGTTGCGGCACGGAAAGGTAATGAACGTGTTACTACAGTGAAGTAAAGTGCATTTAAGGTAACTGAAATCTGAGAATCTTAGAGGTTAAACCCAGTCCTCTGTATAACGTGTGAATTGTGATATCTGGACGATAAAGTGGGATAGAGGTTGCTGCGTCCCGAGTCCTGCTGTGTCCCCGTTTGCTGTGTGGCTTTCATGCTGGGTTGCCTGGCTGGAAAGGCAGGCCATTGGCCAGACGCTGGACAGCTTAGGGTGAGGATGCAGCCAGTTCCTTGTTTCTATGGCAACTCTAGACGCCAGTGATGTGCAGTAGGTTGTTTAGTGTTAATTATAGCTCGCTGTTGTCACCTCAAAGTCACACTTAGGAATCCAAGTATTTTATTATTTTGCTTTTAGGCAGTTGAAAATTATATGGGTGGGCTGGCCATCATCATTGTCTTTTTTAACATTTTACCTGCTAAATTTAAATAGAAGTTCTGCTGCATATATGTGGATGGACATAAAACGGAAATGAAGTTGATCATTTAAGTGAAATTGGAATTTATACTGTACATTGTTGTGTTGTTATAAAGTGCTGTTTAAAATGCAAAGGGTAGTCACACCAAATATTGATTTAGTTTTTTGTTTACTGCAGTTTATATGAAGTTAATTGATAAACAAAAATTATTCATGGCATTACAGTGTGTGTGTGTGTGTGTGTGTGTGTGTGTGTGTGTATATATATATATATATATATATATATATATATATATATATATATATATATATATATATATATATATATATATATATACACACACACACACACACACACACACACACACACACACTACCGGTCAAAAGTTTTGAAACGCTTGACTGAAATGTTTCTCATGGTCTTAAAAATCTTTTGATCTGAAGGCGTATGCTTAAATGTTTGAAATTAGTTTTGTAGACAAAAATATAACTGTGCCACCATATTAATTTATTTCATTACAAAACTAAAATGTAATAAAAATAAAAAAAAGGTTTTGAAATTGATGACTTGGACCAAATAATAAAGAAAAGCAGCCAATAAGTGCCCAACATAGATGGGAACTCCTTCAATACTGTTTAAAAAGCATCCCAGGGTGATATCTCATGAAGTTGGTTGAGAAAATGTCAAAAGTACATGTCTGCAAATTCTAGGCAAAGGGTGACTACTTAGAAGATGCTAAAATATAACACAGTTTTGATTTATTTTGGATTTTGTTTAGTCACAACATAATTCCCATAATTCCATTTATGTTATTCCATAGTTTTGATGACTTTACTATTTTTCTAAAATGTGAAGAAAAAAAATTCTAGTAAAGAATAAGTGTTTCAAAACTTTTGACTGGTAGTGTGTGTGTGTGTGTGTGTGTGTGTGTATGTATGTGTATAATATATATATATATATATATATATATATATATATATACACACACACACATATACTGTAAATGTATACACAAATTTTATATAGGAAAATAATGTCATGAATAGTCTTTATTTATCAGTTAACTTAATAAAATTCCAGTAAACATAAAAAAAGAAAATAATAAAATAAAAAAATCAGTATTTGGTGTGACCACACTATGCATTTAAAACAGCACTAATTATCTAGGTACACTTGCGCACAGGTTTTTAATGTTGTTGGGAGATAGGTTGTTTCAAGCATCTTAGAGAACTTGCCACAGTTATGTGTATTTAGACTGTCTCAATTGCTTCTCTATCTTCATGCCTCGATGTAGAGATCCGGAGTCTGTGGGGGCCATACCATCTGTTGCAGGATTCCTTGTTTTACTTCTGTTTCCTGAAGGAATGTTTGGAAATCTAAAATAAATAATTCCTATTGACGCTAAAGCTGAAGATATAAAATAGACATCTTAAGACAAATGTTTTTGTGAAATATCTAATGTGCCCAAGACATCTGCACAGTAATATATACAGTATAGCTTAGTCATCAGTATTATCAATAGTAAAGTCTATAAAACAACAAAAATTAAAGTATGGAAATATTGTAATGACCAAATAAATCTTAAACTAATTGAAACTTTCAATATTTTAACTTCTTTGAAACGTGGCCACCTTTTGCCTAGATTACAGCACCAACCTCACAATGTATCCTGGGATGCTTTTCGAACAGTATTGAGGAGTTCCCATGTATGCATAAGTTATATTTTTCTACAAAACTTATTTATTAAGAATTTAAGCATAAGTCTTTTTAGATCAAAAGGTTTTAAAATCACGAGAAGCAGATTAAGTCATATCTTTCCAAACTTTTTTCTGGTAATGTATATTTTCAAGTTGGAAAACTAGATTTTAAGGAATCAATATGCTCTCTATACACTAAGGGAAGATCACTGATTCATGTTAGAATTAAAAAAAATTTGGTTGATCTATTGCTACAGTCAACCTGGATGTGCTTCTATTGGATTGTAAAGAAAGATGGATTGGATTAGAAACTGGAGTAAATGTTGAAATGGTGTGATACTCAGAAATCCCTTTATGCCAGCTGTGAAGTTGACAGCTGAGCTGGGATCAGGTCATTGGATCAGTTTCTCATTGCTGCCCCGAAGAGCTGAAGGGCTGCAGCCGTATGCCTGGATTTCAGATTTTTACAGAGAATCCTGAAGCAACAGGAGGCTTAGATTTCCAGGAAATTCAAATCACTGCATTTGTAGACCTTTATGTCATATATGCAAGCATTCTTCCCAGTCTTTTTAGTTTTGTTAAAAATTGGCATTAGTATTGAATTCAGTTCAAAGGGAAACAACCAGCAAAGCTGCAATGTGCTTTCTTATGTGATTTCTAATGCATTGTATGCATTATGTTGTTAAACATTTTTGCATTCTTGAATTTATCTGTTTTGTAGCAAATACACCAAGTATAGATAAACTCTCAGCCATATGTTTCAACCTATGTGCTCAGCTGGCTACAGAAACCCTTGTTCTCTAGTTCAAAATGTGCTCCTCATAACACCTCTGGTACTCATCAACCACTTCTGAGGAAAAGCAATGTTGTTTCACTTAATAATAAAAAAAAAAAAAAGTACATCATGAAACTTCACTGGTTGCCACATCACGAGTCGTTAGACATTTAAGACTTTTAAATGTAGGCACTTACCTTGAGAATCCTGATTCATGATATCTGATCCATACTTTTCAGAGTGAAAAGGGATGTTCAATGTGAATTTCTTTTTTTTTTTTTTTTTACAAAGTAGATTTTATCCATTGGGAATTGATTGGATCATCAATAGTGGGCGTGGTCTCTAGGCTAAATGACAGGTGGTTCAACCTGATCTCGTGAAAAGTTGTACGAATTCATACAAGTTGGTTCGTATGAATTCGGACGAATTCTAGACATGCCAATACCCGGATGTGTAATGTGGAAGTAAGCGAAAGTTCCGCGTATCAGATGTTGTGTACGTGCTTATTAATTAACTTTACTCTGCCAGAGTATGAAGTGCAGCATTAAAAAGAGGCTGCTTGGCAATTATTTTTGGCTGAATTCACACATGCTCAACATCCGCCCGTGCCAACTTCACCCACAGAATTTCACTGTGCAAAAGGTACGTGTGACCGCACTTTGAGAAAGAGACGAGGGAGAGTCACCTGATTGGCTGTTGCAAAAGTTGTACGAATTCATATGACCCAATGCGTACGATTATGTACGATTTAGCCAACTCGTACGAATCTGTGAGGGTGTATTGGGTGGTTGAAAGGGAGTGGTTGAAAAATAAGAGGGATTGGTGACATCAGCCAAAAAGGAAAGTTGTTTTTGAGGTGGAGCGAGTTATTACATTTTGAAGAAAGATTACAAAGACATCTATTTTTTTTGCACAATAAAACCAAGAAAGGCACAAAAGGTTAATTTTGATTTCATGTTGACTTAAACACCTCATTCAGGTGTTTGTTGTGTAAGTCTGGGGGTGATAAGAGATCAGAGTACCAAATTCTGAACATTGTTTTAACAAACTTCACATAACTTTTGGAGATAGGTTGGAAACTTGTTGGTTAAAGAGAGTAGATGCTGATATTGCTGACTGATAATTAACGTGTGTTTTGTCTTCTGTTTTGAGTTGTTTTGTCTGCTTAGGTGTTTGTGAAAGGGACGTCGCTTAAGTGCCCTCCAAGGGAAAATAGTTTTTCCACCCTCTCAATAGCAACATGCTCTCAATTGGATCATGTTTAATCAGGAAACTGGCTCGAGTACTAATTACCTTATCATAGCATGTATGTTAATTAGTTTTGCAAGTAGGTTTCTCTTTTTTTTTCCCCCAACTGAATGTTCAAATGGATTCAAAGGAGGAAAAAACTGATGGAACTTTTCTTTGATGTTCTGTTTACATCTGTGTGTTTATACCAAAATGCAGCACATTAAACCAACCTATTCACTGGTTTGAACATCGAAGAAATTAGGGTGGTCTTAATTGACATATTGTTGCTTGTGTATTTGAAATACGTAAAATCTTCTCGGACGGATCATTATGAAAGCACGGTAATTACCTTAACCACTCTGCTCGGGAGCAAACCTGCCTCGTTCACATGAAAGGGTGCTCTACTGCCTTTTTTCCCTTCACTGCTTTGAGAAACTGACTGAAAGTGAATCGATCTGAGTCATTGTCCCCTCACTTCAAGAAACTGTTTAAAAGATGCTCATCGCAGCTCTTGGATGTGGCTCAATCTGAGCTGACATGTTTTTGTAACTGTAAAACCTGTTTTTGTGTTTCAGACTTGTATCCATGCTCACTGTTATATTCATGGGTTTCCATACAGGTGGTTTCACTCTTGTGTAGCAGTTTACCCAAGTAAATTGAAATGTTTAAACAAATACCATGACAACATTATTTCAGGTCCAGAAAGTTCCAGTAAAAATAAAAGCGGTGCCTTTGCACATACTTAGTCAAACAGGTGGGATCCAATCTCTTAAAAATAAGATTATTAAAAATAATCTAAGTTCGGATTGTGTTGTACAGAAAAATACTCAATTTTAAGGTTTCTTTGTCGAAGTACAGATGTTTTCATTTCAATGGTAACACTTTACATTAAGGTTCTATATGTTATTATTAGTAAATGTATGAACAATATTTTTTAGAGCATTTAGTAATCTCTGTGAATTTGAATTAATGAAAATACAATTGTTCATTGTTAGCTCATAATGCATAACTAATGTTTAGGTATAACAACTTTTTGTATTAGTACATGATAAAATAATCATTAAACAAGAGTAATAAGTGCTGTAAATGTATTGTTCATTGTTGGTTCATGTTAGCTAGTGTAGCTTACTTATTGTAAAGTGTTACTACTTCATTATATGTTTGTTAGGGGCGAAGTGTGTGGTTGAATTGACTTGTTTCCTAGTCATGTAAACCACGTAGGGCTTTAACTTTCTTCGTAGCACAATTTTTTTTATTTATTTTGAAATGTAAAGTGAAGGAAGACAACTCAGAATCCTTTTTAAGGCTTTCCCTTGCAAAGCTACAGTAAACTCTGAGTGTTGAGAAAGAGGGCTGGGAAATGTACTTGGGGATTACTGGATATTTCTCTAAAAGCATTTTGATGTTATGAATGAATGTAATGTACGATCTTCTAAAGCATTGACTGATCAATTGGCCAGTGTTGAAGTTCAAAGCTGGAAAATGATACAATCAATCTTTTGATTTAATATTATAGAGCAGCAAGATGAGAATTTTGAGTGCATTTCTGTGTACTGGATATACAATTGTTTACAATGATTGAAAGGATGCTTTCAGGAGATTTTATTACTGTAAGGAAAAAAAAAAACATAAGCAATGAGACCTAATTTTAGTTAGGGGAAACTTTTGCTTTGTCGATTGATAAAGTCATACAAAATCAAGCATTTATAAGTAAGTCCTGGGAAATATTTAATGCTGATGGTTTGTGTGTGTGTGGTTTCAGATTTCTCAAAGTGACTAAAGGGATATTGCGATTAACAGTCGTGCAGATAAACTTCCCTCCTGAGGCAGGTAAGAAATGTCTTGTTACACCAACTCTTTTACTTAAAACATCACAATGTTACTGAAATGTTGGGTTCTTTCTATTTGTCTAGGTCTATAAAATTTTGCACTGTTCACCCAAAAATCTAAATTCTGTCATCATTTAAACACACACTCATGTTGTTCCAAACAACTTTTTTTGTCCTTTTTTGAGCTTGACAGCCACAGTCCCCATTTACTTTCATTGTATGTAAATGAGCAGCTTGGACATTCTGCAAAGCATCTCCTTTTGTGTTCATATGGTTTGGAATGACATGAGGGTGAGTCAAGAATTGCAGAATATGTTATGTTGAACTATTTCTTTGAGGACGTGGAAAGCATTCAGCACAGCGGTGGAGAAAGTGAATGGGATATTACTGGAGATATAAACATAAAAATCAGAATTTGATCAAGTGAATTCCAAAGCATCTAAAGTGATGGCCAGGATTCAAGGAGACAGCATCTGAAGTTATTACACTTGTAAATTACTTTTCCACGCTCTCCATTCTGTATTCTCAGCCTCCTATCATTTGCATTCATAAATTGAAATGGTCTTCCAAACCCATAACCTTGTTAACGACAGTTTACAATGCAGTTTCTGAACCACGTGCTTGTTGTCACAGTTGCCACATTCATCATGTATTTATGTGTAACAGAGTTTTACAACTAATTTTAGAAGAAGTCTTTAGTAAAAATAGATTGCCGATAATTAATATGCTTACCAAGATCTATGCATCTTCGCATGGTTTAGCATCATGTGCCCATCTTTTATCAGGGTGTTTGACAGTCGTGCTGTTTGTTGCGTGCACCTCACAATTTGGATGACAGTGTTAACTGCCAGTCGAATAACCAAATTATTTAGTCATGGGTTTTACACGGGCACAACGGCAAATGGATGTCAAATAAATGATGCAGTTTATTCCCCCTTTCCTCCTCCTTGTCAGGCGGGCTGCCACGGGACTTCTGCCAGTCTTAAATAAGTGTTACCCAGATGGCACTCGCATGACGCCCACTTGGTTACAGAAATGTTCCGCGGGAATAACTCGGCTTGCCACAACAAGCAATAGGTCAATTGAGCGGCAAATGCCTGTTGCTTGACTCATTTTGCATATGCAAATCTGCTAATATTGTGTCATTTCAGTAAATTCCAAGGAAAGGCGAGCTCCCGGGGGTTCCTAAATGAATTGGAAAGGAGCCCAGTTAATGAGGGTGGAGGGGAGGGAGGTAAAGAGAAGAAGCTCACTTCCTAAGCTTGCTTTCTTTAGCGAGTACATCACTTCCAAGTGACTCGGATTTGTGCAAAATTGTGGTAAAGGGAAATGTCTTTTGCGGGTCTCTGGGGTAATGGGAAAGTCCAGAGGGCACTAGGATAAGTGATTTTGTCACTTTTCTCCCTTTATCATCTTTTTGAACAAGGTTCTATTTTAGTAGGTGTAGAAGACAATGCCTTGGCCGTTTTGTCTCTTTTCTTTCCTTCGAGCTCTCTACAGTAGTCTGTTCTCAACTTGTTTTGCTTCAGAACTTCAGGATTTTATTGGACATTAAATGACAGCCCAGCACAGTACCAAGATTATTTATTGCATTTACTCACCTTCATGTTGTACCAAACCCATTTGACTTTCTTTTTCTGTGGAACATGAGAATACAATTTGAAAAATGTTTACTATGTTCTTATTTCCATACATTGAAAGTGAATGGTAACTGAGGCTATCATTCTGGAAGGAAGAAAGCCATTCAGGTTTGGAACAACATACGTGTGTGTGTGTGTGTGTGTGTGAGTGTATATATATATGTATACCAGTGAGCCAAAACATTATGACCACCTGCCTAATATACTGTTGGTCCTCTGCATGACTCCAAAACAGCACCGACCTGCCAAGGCATGGATTCTGCAAGACACCTGAAGGTGTCCTGTGGTATCTGGCACCAAGACATTAGCAGCATTTCCTTCAAGTCCTGTAAGTTGTGAGGTGGAGCTGCTGTGGATCGGACTTGTTGGTCTAGCACATCCCACAGATGCTCAATTGGATTGAGATCTGGGGAATTTGGAGGCCAAGGCAACACCTTGATTTCTTAAACATGTTCCTCAAACCATTCCCGAATGATGTGTGCAGTGTGGCGGGGCGCATTATCCTGCTAAAAGAGGCCACTGCCATCAGGGAATACCATTGCAATGGAGGGGTGTACCTGGACTGCAATGATGTTTAGGTAGGTGGCACGTGTCAAAATGACATCCACATGAATGGCCAGACCCAGGGTTTCCCAGCAGAACTTTGCCTAGAGAATCACACTCCCTCCACCTGTTGTCATCTTCCCACAGTGCATCCTGGTGCCATCAATTCCCCAGGTAAACGGCGCACACGTACACGACCGTCCACGTGATGTAAAAGAAAACAGTACTGATCGGACCAGGCGACCTTCTTGCACTGCTCCAAGGTCCAATTCAGATGCTCACGTGCCCATTGTAGGTGCTTTCGATGGTGGACAGGGGTCATCATGGGCAATCTGAAGGGTCTGTGGCTTTTCAGCCCCATGCGCAGCAGGGTGCGATGCACTGTGTGTTGTGACACATTCCTCCCGTAACCATAATTTTTTTTTTCTCCCATTTTCTCCCCAATTTGGAATGCCCAATTCCCAATGCGCTTGAAGTCCTCGTGGTGGCGTAGGGACTCGCCTCAATCCGGGTGGCAGAGGATGAATCTCAGAGATAATCAATCCGCGCATCTTATCATGTGGCTTGTTGAGCGCATTACTGTGGAGACATAGCATGTGTGGAGGCTTCACGCTATTCTCTGTGAGAACCACATTATAGCGACCACAAGGAAGTTACCCCATGTGACTCTACCCTCCCTAGCAACCGGGCAAATTTGTTTACTTAGGAGACTCGGCTGGAGTCACTCAGCACCCCTGGATTCGAACTCGTGACTCCAGGGGTGGTAGTCAGCTTATTTACTCGCTGAGCTACCCAGGCCCTCAATCTCCCGTAACCATCATTAAAATTTTCTGTGACTTATGCCACAGTAGACCTTCTGTCGGTTTGGACCAAACAGGAAAACCTTTGTTTCCCTCGTGCATCGATGAGCCTTGGGTACCAAACACCCTGTCGCTGGATTTTGGTTTGTCCCTCCTTGGTCCACTGTCGGTAGGTACTCACCACTGCTGAACTGAAACACCCCACAAGCCTTGCAGTTTCAGAGATGCTCTGACCCAATCATCTGCCCATAACAATCTGGCCCTTGTCAAAGTCGCTCAGGTCTTTACTCCTGCCCATTTCCCCTGCATTCCACAAGTTGACTATGAGAACTGATTATTCGCTTACCATCAAATCTACCCAGACCTTGACAGGTATCCTTGTTATGAGATGATCAATGTTATTTGCTTCACCTGTAAGTGGTTATAATGTTTTGAATCATCACTGTATATATTAAGGCTGTAAATCGAATAAAAACTGTACATGTTAAAGTCTTTAGTTTTTTGTATACATTTTTACTGTGGACATTTTTAATAATAGGATCAAATGGGCAGATTCAATTCAAACATTGCCAATGCATTAATAGACAATATACATACATATATAAAATAAATTGAATGCTGAAGTTTAATTTGCTCAAGTTTAAAATCTCAAAACTATTATTATCTCAGGCTACTGTTCAGTCTCTCTTTTTGACACTGGTTCATTGAGCATTTTTGGGCAATGCTAAGAGATACAGCAGCTTGCCCGTAAAAGAACAGAAATCGGGATCATTCAAATGAAGATCACAATTAATCGGAAACATTTTATTTTTACCCACCCAGCCCTACTAAATATGCATAAGTGTATGATAAGTTGCATTTCATTATTTGCATTTAGCATAGTTTTTCCCTGATGTACACGACCCAATCAGAACAGACCTGCGACCCATTTTTGGGTCGCAACCCACTGCTATTTCAGTATTTCCTTATTCTTCTGTATTTTTCTCTTCCTTGTTCTGCTTTCCCCTTTCACTTTCAGTGTCTATCCTTTTTGCACTTTCATCTTCCAATCCCCTCCAACCCCTAGCCCTTCTTTTCTGTTCTCCTCCACCCGCTTGGCTCGTGCAGCAAAACTTGTACACCAGACTTCATGAAATGCAGCTGGGCCGCACTGCAACTGTGTCTTCTGCATCTCCTTAACACGCCACAGATGCAGTTGATGCTGCCTGGACCGACAGCAGGGGCAGGACAATGTGGAGATGATTTTCTGCAGCCAAGGCTTAAGTAAACAATCCAACAATCCATAGCCCTGAAACCTCCATAATACAGGCTCAGCTTACAACAGTCGAAAGAATCATGTTTTCATTTCACATGCTTTACGAAACATAAAATACAATCATCTTATAAGAAGCTGTATATCAACAACATTGCTCCCCTGCTGGCAACCTGTTACTTTTTTTGTAATGTTCAAGTATAACACACTAAATAACTCTGGTTTCATTTGGATGGTCCCGTAGATGCATGGCTAACCATGACCAAATGGATAGAGAGAGACAATCGAGCAAGACGTGGGTATGGAATTTACCTCTCACTATTACTATTGCTTACTTATTTTTAGGGGTTTGTAATGTAACTTGTCTCACAGCCTTTGTGATGTGGACATGAATGATTACCCTTTAAGCTCTGAATGTGTTTTTGAAGATTTCCTGGTTCAGTGGAATGCCCTAAGTTAAAGGCTTATAACTCTACAAAAAATAAATAAATAAACAAAATAAAATTAAAGAGTGTGAATTGTTTGGTATCATTTTAAAGAAAACTTTTACTTTTTTTAATTATATATATTATGGTAAATTATGTGACTGTTTTTCTTATTTTCTGATTTTGTATTAAATATCTCAGGGTGTAAATAAGGTAGCTCTTTGTTCCCAATCACGTCACCCGTAACAGAGTAAAATTTTTGTGTTGATACGACAAAGCAGTCAGTTAAAGCATTACAAAAATTATTTATCCTAGTGTCCAAAAACTTCTCCAAGTGTCCAAAGGCCTCTCCAAACAAATAAAACATAAAAATTGTACATAAGAACTAATTACACATGCAAATACATTAATGAATAAAGGTATGCTCTCTCTCCAAAGCATGTTGGCATAAGTAAAGAGATCTCATTCTGTGTCATTTGAGCCATCATATTGTCTGTGTCATGTACTTGCTACCGTCTCCTGGTGGCCATATGTAATCGTTCGAGTGAATGATCCTCTCTGCCCATATTTTGATGACTTCCACCTCTGGCTGCAGCAATCTGAATCCTAATACGATTGGTTTAGCATTTAATGACACTGGACAATGTACTACATCATGTCCGATAAAGTCATCTGATCCAGGAAAGCTAACGTGTTTTTTAGCCAGATAGCACATTATGTGCTGTGTGCACATTTTACTTTGTGTGGATTATCTAATGATCTATGCATCCGATTACATTGTGTGTGGGTCTTGTTTTAAAGATAATGTTTTAATTATAACCTCTTCTAAGTAATGGTATGTGATATTTTATGTTTTGTTTATTTTTTGTAAAGTTATAAGTGAAAACGCGGCTTATAGGCAACACCTGTTTACATGTAACATGTATGTCAAAAACATGTACTTAGCTATTACTCACTACATTTTTGTCTTTGAGTAAAACAATTAGGCTGGTTGTATTCTACTCTGAGAGCTTTCCAATGACATATGATACATGGTTATTTGATGAGTTTGATGTTTTTATCGATTACAATAATATGTGCAGTGCAAAGTTATTAATAAATCATCCAAACGGAACACTTCTGATTTGTCTGCAAATTTCAAAGCACTTGTTCAGTTTTGGTCATAATGCCTGCATGCATTGTAAAGTACAGCTTCTAAGCTTTAAAACATACCTATTTTGTGTTGGTCAAGACTGTAGTTATTAATAATTTGATCATTATTATTTCTTGATCCGAGCTTAAAGGATTAAATCATGTGGCTTGTTAAGCAGAGGTTTGCTATTACTTTTCTAATCAATGAGATTTTCGTCTGGTAAATGATAAAGCCGGAAGAAGAATGATTAGATTTGTGAAGGACCCAATCCATATCAAGGGACCACAGTATAACAGACTATAATATAGACGTGGGGGTGGGCAACCACCCAGAACACCCTAGCAACCACATAGCAAAGTGCTAAAAAAAAAACATTCAGACTCAGAACTCCTTAGTAAACAAATGGCGTTAGAATTCCTTGGCCACCCCAATAACATCATATCATCGTAATGCAGAGTTGTACACGGCCACATTTGCTTTTTAGTATATAAAAAACTAGTTTACTATTTGCAAGTCTGCTTTATCTGAAAAGAAAACTTGTAGCTGGACATATTCTCATTGGTTGAGGTGTCCTCAAGCATCCATGTTGTATTGATGTAGAGAAATTGTAGTTTAATCAAGTTGGCCTCAAAGTAGTCTAGAAAGGGGTCAGATTTGGGGAAAAAAAAAAAGTCTTTTTTTTTTTAAACACTGCAAAGTGGAGGGAAGGAGGTTTGAGCCTGTCAGTTTGCATTGGATTTTGCAATCGCTCCCTTATTCTATAAGATGCCAGTGCATAAGTCAAGCCAAGTGTTTCGTCATAAGAGAACCAAAGCAGCACTTTTTACAGGCTGTAAAAATTTATCGGCATACAAATAACACCAATAATTGCAAGTGCATATAACCTCAATCATCAAAATGTAAATGCTGCAGATTTTTGTTTTTCATTCAATTACATCGCAGCTTGTAATCGGCTATAAACCCAAACAAAACAATCAAAACACATATTAACAGGCTCAGCATGATAAGGAAACAATATTCTCAACTGAGATAAACTGTCTCCGACAGAAATCTCCATATGCAGCCCCCCTCACCTTGTATTTGCTCTCTGTGAGCTCTCTGAAAGCATCGGAGGATGCAAGCTACCTCTAATGTTTCTCTTCCTCTTGCCCAGAGAATAACCCCTCGATCACACTGCCAGCATTCTTTTTTAAAAGTGCAAAGAAAGATGAATTTGGGCCATAAAGGCACGTACCACAAGGGCTTTTTATCCTAAATGGTCCTTAGAATTGTTATCTATAGGGATGGCGCATTCCCAGCTCTGTCGTGTTCAATCAGGTGTCCACTTAGCCGCGGCCAGGAGTAATTGTCCCCAAGTGGGCCACACATTGACCTGTTAATGTCTGCGTTGACCCACTAACCTTGTCAGCACGTCTAAGAGAAGAGCTTTAAATCATTGCGATCTCCTCCAGCTCTTTCCTTGCTGCCGGGTCAAAAAGGAGACCGCCGCAGGCAGACCACTCCCTTAAATTGTCCCGTCTTGGGTAGGTTATTGGGGTATAGTGTTGAAGATGGGGTTTCGATTGGAGGAAGATTCAAGACTCACACTATTTTATTGTATTTACTGTGAGCATAACACTTAAAAGGCTAAATTGCTTGGTACTTGGTTATCGACCCAAAAGAGTACATCCCCAAGTCTCTATGATATTCTGGTCCCTAGATAAGTTTATGGGATTTTGTTTTCACCCCTTTTATTTTCCACCAGACAAAAAATTGTAAGTCTTACTGCATAGAAAAGTAATAGCATACCTCTCCTCAATAAGCCGCATAATTTTAGGTATTGAACATGTCTGTAGCACAAACAGTGTGGGGTAGGTTAGGGGTATGTTCAAATACCTAACCCTAAATTTGAGCAATAGTAATCATACCCTAGCACCAATAATAATGGTACTTAATTGGTCGAACTATTTTTCACTATTTAGGATTTTTTAGTTGGCTATAATAGTATAAATAATATTGAAATATTATTTGACGTAGCTTAGATTCTTAAGATCAACATATTGGTTTCTGGGTTCTAAAGTACTTAAGAAAAAGTTAGTTATGAAATAGTGTAATGTCAAAAATCAGGAAGCATCCTGTTTAAATTGCTCAGATTTTTTTCTCTCTTTTTTGATTGCATGTCTTATTGTGATGGATGGGTAGACCACATCTTTGAGATTATGCAAAAACAAAGAGTTTCTTCAAGAATGTTTGGGAAACTTGAATCACAAATAAGTGGCAATTATCAAACTACTCTAAAGTGGCTGGTAACTGGCTTCTCTCAGTCTAACAGTGATTGCATTTTGTGTGAAATTCATGGATTAAAAACACGTTAAAGATGCCAAGAGGTGTTGTACTGTAGCTGGTATGCAACAAGCCACTAAAATTAACTAGTTGGGGCCAACCTGTGTGTGTGTGTGTGTGTGTGTTCATGTGTGGTCTCTCTTACTCTCGAGGAACCTTTAGCGTCAAAGAAGATATTTTAAAGGTATGTGTGTGTGACTGCTCTGTGTGTTTTAGGCCCTTACACCTGTTATTAAAAGGGATAGTTCACACAAAAATTATAATTCTGTCATAATTCTCATGTTGTTCCAAACCTGAAAGACTTTCTTCCTTGAAACACAAATTCACCATTCACTTTTATTTATAAAGACAAATGATGCTTTGAAAGTGAATGGCGACTGAGGCTGAGTGATCAGAACACAGTTGGTCTCATTCACAATAATTGTGTACATGTTGCGTATGTATGTGGTTTTCTTGCAAACTTTCATCCAGATTCCCAATAGATGCATACACAAAATATATTTTTTACTCTGTAATAAAGTAGACAATGTATAGGGTCACTTAGTTAATCAGTTTCTAATTACACACACATACATACACACCGTTCAGCCACAGCATTAAAACCACCTGTCTAATATTTTGTAGGTCCCCCTCGTACTGCCAAAACAGCGCCAACTCGCATCTCAGAATAGCATTCTGAGATGCTATTCTTCTCACCACGGTTGTACAGTTTGAACCAGTGTGGCCATTCTCTGTTGACCTCTCTCATCAATAAGGCATTTCCAGCTGCAGAACTGCCCCTCACTGGATGATTTTTGTTTTTGGCACCATTCAGAGAAAATTCTAGAGACTATTGTGCATGAAAATCCCAGGAGATCAGCAGTTACAGAAATACTCAAACCAGCCCATCTGGCACCAACAATAATCCATGTGATTATCTAATCAGCCAATCATGTGGCAGCAGTGCAGTGCATAAAATCAAGCAGATATGGGTCAGGAGCTTCAGTCAATGTTCACATCAACCATCAGGATGGGAAAAAATTGTGATCTTGGACCATGGCATGATTGTTGGTGCCAGATGGGCTGGTTTGAGGATTTCTGTAACTGCTGATCTCCTGGGATTTCCATGCACAACAGTCTCTAGAATTTACTCCGAATGGTGCCAAAAACAAAAAACATCCAGTGAGCGGCAGTTCTGTGGACGGAAATGCCTTGATGAGAGAGGTCAACAGAGAATGGCCAGACTGGTTCGAACTATGGTAACTCAGATAACCGATCTGTACAATTGTGGTGAAAAGAATATCACCTCAGAATGCTATTCTGAGATGCTGGTTGGTGCTGTTTTGGCAGCATGAGGGGGACCTACACAATATTAGGCAGGTGGTTTTAATGTTGTGGCTGATCTGTGTGTGTGTGTGTGTGTGTGTGTGTGTGTGTATATATATATATATGCACATACACACACACACACATACATACACATATACACAGTTGTGCTTAAAAGTTTGCATACCCTGGCAGAAATTGTGAAATTTTGGCATTGATTTGTCCATTACCTTGTTACGCAGGTCTTTTGACAGTTCTTTTCTGCTCCCCATGGCTCAGTATCTAGCATGCTCAGTGCATCCACGTGAGAGCTAACAAACTCATTGACTATTTATACACAGACACTAATTGCAATTTAAAAAGACACAGGTGTGGGAAATTAACCTTTAATTGCCATTTAAACGTGTGTGTCACCTTGTGTGTCTGTAACAAGGCCAAACATTCAAGGGTATGTAAACTTTTGATCAGGGCCATTTGGGTGATTTCTGTTATCATTATGATTTAAAAAGGAGCCAAACAACTATGTGATGATAAATGGCTTCATATGATCACTATCCTTAAATAAAAGACAGTTTGTTTGCATGATCAGTCATATTTTCAAAATCAATACCAAAATTTCACAATTTCTGCCAGGGTATGCAAACTTTTGAGCACAACTGTATATTTATGTGTTTGTATATGTATGTATACTGAACAAAAATATAAACGCAACATGCAACAATTTCAAAGATTTTACTGAGTTACAGTTCAAGCAAATCAGTCAGTTGAAATAAATTCATGAGGCCCTAATCTAATCAGTGCATATGGAAAATTTCTGGGATCTTTTATTTCAGCTCATGAAACATGGGACCAACACTTTACATGTTTATACTTTTGTTCAGTGTGTATATGTGTGATATATATATATATATATATATATATATATATATATATATACTCACTGATCAGCCACAACATTAAAACCACTAACAGGTGAAGTGAATAACATTTATTATCTCATTACAGTGGCACCTGTCAAGGGGTGGGATATATTAGGCAGCAAGTGAACAATCAGTTCTTGAATTTCACGTGTTGGAAGCAGGAAAAATGGGCAAGCGTAAGGATCTGAGCGACTTTGACAAGGGCCAAATTGTGATGACTGGATCAGAGCATCTACAAAACGGCAGGTCTTGTCGGGTGTTCCCGGTATGCAGTAGTACCTACCAAAAGTGTTCCAAGGAAGGACAACTGGTGAACCAGCGACAGGGTCATGGATGCCCAAGGCTCATTGATACGCATGGGGAGCAAAGGCTAGCCTGTCTGATCTGATCCCACAGAAGAGCTACTGTAGCACGAACTGCTGAAAAACTTAATGGTGGCCATGATAGAAAGGTGTCAGAAAACACAGTGCATCGCAGCTTGCTGTGTATGGGGCTGCGTAGCCGCAGACCGGTCAGAGTGCTCATGCTGACCCCTGTCCACTGCCGAAAGCGCTTACAATGGGCATGTGAGCATCAGAACTGGACCATAGAGCAATGGAATAAGGTGGCCTGGTCTGATGAATCACATTTTCTTTTAGATAATGTGGACGGCCGGGTGTGTATGCGTCGTTTACCTGGGGAAGAGATGGAAGCAGGATACACTATGGGATGAAGGCATGCCGGTGGAAGCTTTGATATGCTCTGCGCAATGTTCTGCTGGGAAATCTTGGGTCCTGGCATTCATGTTGATGTTACTTTGATATGTACCACCTACCTAAAGATTGTTGCAGAACACATACAGTACACCCTTTCATGGCAACGGTATTCCCTCATGGCAGTTGCCTCTTTCAACAGGATAATGCACACTGCCAAGACAGAGAGTTCAAGGTGTTGACTTCGCCTCCAAATTCCCCAGATCTCAATCCGATTGAGCATCTATGGGATGTGCTGGACCAACAAGTCCGATCCACGGAGACCCCACCACAAAACTTACAGGACTCAAAGGATCTGCTGCTAACGTCTTGGTGCCAGATACCACAGGACACCTTCAGAGATCTTGTGGAGTCCATGCCTCGATGGGTCAGTGCTGTTTTGGCGGCACGAAGGGGGCATACACGATATTAGGCAGGTGGTTTTAATGTTGTGGCTGATCGGTGTGTATACATTTTGACCCAAGATGTCTTTATGGCCCTGGAAGTCTGTGATTTTTGCATATGTGTGGTTTCAGTTCTAACTTGTATCTAAAATTTAGAATATATTTAAGTGTGGAATTATTGACGAATCATGATTTATGTGTGAAAGCATTCGCACACAGATTTAATGCACAAATATGTGCCTATACACGGTTAGTGTGTTAAATCCAATGTGTTTCCAGAATGCATCGAATTGTGTTTACACCTGTATTTGGCCTTGATCACTTGTGATCACCTGAGACCTGAGATTTTGTAGTACTCTAACCCACAAAAAAAATTGTAATCAGACTCATAAATTAAAATGTAAGTTAAAAATAACAAGACACATACTACATGAAATTTGTATGTTGTTTTATTCACAAACACTATACCAAAAACGGTTTCAAAATAAGTAACTCCAACAAACTTCGCTTATCTTTTGGGGGAAAAAAATATAAAATTAACAATATGCATTAATAATAATAATAATAATAATAATAATAATAATAATAAAAGATTTAAAAGTAAAAACATTTGCACTCACCTGGAGCTTAAAATCATAGAAACCAATACTGACGGCGTTAGGGTAATGTACATACTGTATATAAACACCAAGTCTACATCACAGTTTTATAATTTCACATGGTACTATTCAGAAAAATACGTGGTTTAAAGTTTGCTTTTTATAAAATGCGCTCTGCCCGTTTTAAGAGATTTAACGCACATACTACACACATACTGGTCCGATAAGCTTCTGAGTTTCTTGTACTGCTTCACAGTTTTTTCCACCATAAAAGTGGATCCTTGTCTATTGGTTTGAATGACTCCAACAAGAACCAAAAATCAACAGAGTACAATTCAATAAGAATCAAAATATTACAAGTATTGCTAGTGCTACGCTAGGGCTAATTTCAGAATTGCATACTACCCATACTACTCTTACTATTTCTGCCATATCTGTCTATGGCAGAAATAGTAAGAGTAGTATTGTAGTATGCAATACAAAACGCAGCCTAGGCTTTGCTTTCAAAAGCACAGAATCCGTCATATCATCTTCTTTCATCCAACACCTCGACGACACGCACAGCGTCCACAATTAGACTCAGTTGTAACTGTGAGATTTGGTGAGAGATTCAGAGGGAAAGTACAGCATTCAGCGCTGCTCACGGCAGGAATATGTGCAATTTGAGATATTCAAGTAATGTTTATAATACTGGACTAGCTGGTGCAAAAGTACTCAATTACTGGTGGGTGTACAACCCTAGTCATATCCCTTTGCTTTCATGGATGTTTGCTTGATTCAGCTGTCTCCTGGAGTTGTTTCCTCTTCTCTTTCACTTTCATGTATCTCAGCTGCTGTTCAAGAACCTGCTGTTTCTTCTTTACCTGTAGCTATTTCCTGTTGGCTCTTTTAAACTCCTTATGTTTGTATACACAGTTCAGTAATGCGAGAGTCATAAATTCCAGTGATGGGGGCCGAAGGTTTCTTTTAGGATCGGTGTATTTTCTGCAGCAATGACAGGAACACAGGCAGCTAATCAGAGAGGCTCTATCTGAAACTGCCCAGCACACACCTATGAACAGAGGAATGTGGCACGGCTAAGGGGTTTAGCACTAGCTGAATTCCATGCAGATGAATTACATTGAGATGAATTGGTAGAGCAGGAGTTGGTTTTTCTTGGTATGATAGAAATTGTGAATATTTGGTTTCTCGGAGGGGACAGGTTATAGTTTGTATGGGTTTGGGAGTTTCTGTTGAATACTTATACCGTACAATATTGTTCTTTGATATTTGACTTTGAATTCGGGCAGCTGATAAATAATCATGACGTTTTCAGCTTTTTTATAATATTTGATCCAACTTAAGCATATACAGTATATACTTTATTTTATTTTATTTTTTTTTATACAATCAGAGGAACCATCATTTCGACCCAACCTCCATTGTTGCCAAGTGGATTTAAAATGTTTAATGCAAGTCGTAAAATACAATAATAATATAATAAAATAGAAATAATCAAGACTTATTTTGCTCACTGTTTTTCACGAAATGAACATAAGGATAATGCTATAATCATTTTATTTAAATTCACTTATTATAACAATACATAGTAATGGAGCTCAGCAGCCTGGTTATGGAAGTAAAAGTCCCATAAATTGTTTCCAATGGAGAATTGATTTTTAACAATACTGTAACATACTGTATAACAGTGTTGGGTTCGAGTCCACCTTAGTCGAGTCCAAGTCAGGCCCGAGTCTTTAAACAATCAAGTCCAAGTCGAGGCCGAGTCGGACTCAAGACCGAGTCCATAGCAGGCCGAGTCTGAGTTGAGTCAGAGTCCAAATGAATCTGTTCAAGAATCTGAATTGAAATTGTAACCCCAAACTCAACATCAATATTTTAAGCTTATTTTAACCTTCACAACTAAGAAAAACAGTGTGTCAATATATATGCAAAAAATAAATGATTAGTATCCTGCTGATCAAAGTTCAAAGTGGTTTTAAAATGAAAGCATATGCTTTAGGTGTATGAAGACAACTGTCCTTTTACACACTTCTTATTGTGTTCTGTTGGTATTTCAATTATTTGTTGCTTTTCCCCTCCACTCAAACATACACCAAAGAAAGTGAAAGCTGCGTTAGTCATTACAAACATAATGAGTTATTATTATTATTATTATTTCAGATTTTAATTTAGTTTTTATTTCTACTTCATTTTCAATTTGTCCATTCAATTTGGTTTAGTTTTATCTAAAATTATGGGTGAAATACATTTAATGTAATTAGTTAAATACATTTAATGTGTTTAATACATTTAATAAATGGTAATATTAAAACATTTAATAATGCCCATAAAATTAAATACAACATCTTAAAATGAAAACAGAAAAGATCAGATAGCCATTAAAAAAATGTTTATATACTACAGTACTACACTTCACACTTTTCAGTCCTCCTGCTGCATCCAGGTGTAGCCTACTTCCCTAAAGTCAAGATCAATCTCACCTTGGGCTTACATTATATTTAGTATGGATAATAGGTGAATAGAGACTTCTCCCCTCACTTGTGTTCTTCATTGTATTTTCTGACTTTTTTGCCATTGAAACGCAAGTGCCAGCTTTACAGGTAACACACAGAGGTTGCGCTACAAAAATTGTTGTTCAATTTCCATCATGGTCTATTTCATCCATCATATTAGTTTAAATGTCCCTGATACGTAGTACATTTTATTTTGTCTTGATATAATTAACATATTCAGTTAGAAATGACTTTGCATAGTAAGAGTGAGTCTGATAAAGCATGCGTTCTATTTAACAATTTGCAGAGTTGGGGAACGTACTTTTTAAAGTGTACTTACGTTATTGATATTTCTGGATGAGAGCGGCAGAGCGCGTCTGGCGAATGGCAATCTCTTTTCCACACACACATACAGCATGGGCGCGCGGACGAGAGAGTTTTCAGGTCTGAAAAAGAGGACATGTCTGGGGAAAAAAGGATGTATGGTCACCCTGTGTTATGTTATGTTGTTTGTTTGTTTGTTTGTTTGTTTTTTCATTGCATCACAAATGCCATGGACTCAGCTGGACTTGGAAAAAAATCCCAAGTCCGAGTCAAGTCCGAGTAAAAATGCATCCGAGTCTGTGACAAGTCCAAGTCCATTAAAATTGGACGTGTCCGAACTCGAGTACCACAACTCTACTCTATCTTTAAAGACAGACCTACCATTATAACTACCTATGATCCAGAGGGAAAAATCCACCAATAAGAGAGACACGGCCAACAAACCATGGCAAAAGAGCCCAACAGCGACTGCCCACTTCCATCATGCACTGAGAATGATGCAACCGAGTTGGTCCCCTCCACTCTAAAACTACTTATATATTTGTTTATATAGTATCTAAATACTTTGCAATGTACTTAATATATACTGTATACATTTTCTACTTCTAATTAACAGCTTTAAATCAATAGTTTTCCCATCACTTTTAATTCATTTACTTTATTCACAATGCTTCATGGGATTATAGTGCATTTGTTTTAGTTTTTTGTCCAATTACAAATACGTTTTGCTTCAAATCAAAGCTTGTAATGTTGTGATTCACCTCTGAGCTGGTTGGTTTGGTTTATGGCTCACAACTCTTTTATGAAGGTTTTTATGAAATTTCTATGGAAAAACGTAATGGAAAAAATACTTCTGGGATCCAAGACGAGCGGGCGAGCACTGTTGCGCTCTATAAACAGCAATATTTACCTACTGGCACGGTCTTTAAGAAACTTAATGGCCAAATAAAAAGTACAGTAAAATCATCATGATTTTCACGATGTTGGTTAATTTTATGTCACCAATAAAATATTGATTTATATCATAAATATTTAATATACTGTATTGCCTAGCCCTATATTGAATGCTATGGCAAAAACAATAGCGGAGCGATTTTCCCACACACCATAAAAATGTCTCCACGCAGACCATTTTAACAGGCATTCCTCTCTTGTTTCCCATACTCTTTTCGTCATTTTCTGTTCTGTCTCTCTTTTTCTCACCTTCTTTTTCTCATCCCCCCGTCTCTTACCCCTCCTTTTTCTGTCACTCTCTCTTTCTCTCCCTGTTCCTCTCGTCATTCTTAATGAGAACACACTTGACTAAACGCTGACCCCTGCAATAAGCGTTTTACTACGCAAATCACCTTAACTGATGGACTCTGCTGATTGGTCAAAGCTACGTGTCACTGACTTACGGGATCTGACAAAGCGTTCCGAAGAATTCTGTCAAGTGCCTTGTGGCCGCAGCATTTACTTAGATGAGTTGTCTCTCGAGTCACTACCATTCATCAGAACAGCGCTGCAGATTCGGGCCATTATCAGATACTGTGCTTAAATATCACAAGTGTCAGAAAAGCTTGCTGTTAAAAATCTGAAAATGTGTTAAGATGCATTTAGGTCAGTCCTGGAATTATTTTGTCACCAAATTAAGTATTTGTGGTCTGATTTCATCACGTTTTGCCTTTTTCCTTTCTCTTTTGAGTCATCATCCAGGTTTATGTGGGTTGAGTGAATTTGAGGGACTTCCCCCACCTTTAGAAAATGGTATCAATTCCTGTTTGTAATTTTGCTGATGTTAATATGCACTTATCTCACACACTGTCTCTCTTTCTCTCTTTTTCTTTTTCTTTCTCATTTTGTATTTCAGATTGAGCTTGCTTCACCACATCCAATGGTTCCGCCCCTTTGTTCCTGTTTCTGAATTCTGATTGGAACAATGGAATGTCAATCTCTCACAAAGTGACTGGTACGTTATCTTCAGAATTCAACCCTGAAACCCTACAAATGAATGTTTTACATGCTATGCTATATCTTTATGATTTTTATGCAGTAGTAGTAGTAGTAGTAGTAGTAGTTTTGACTATTTTTAATTACTATAACCCAGATGAAAATTGCTTTGCTCTTTTATATATCAGGAGACTAATGGATTTGTATAAATCTATAAAAGCTATATAACTAATGTGGATAGCATAGCTTTGATAATTTGGAAGATTTTGTGGAAAATGGGAGTTTATATGAAAATCTCAGACTTTTGATTGCAGATGTATCTTGGGAAATCTAATCACAGTTTGAGACATTGTTGAGATCTTCTCTAAAAATCTAGAGGTTGTGAGATTGCTAGGAAACTTAGGCAAAAGTCTCCATTTGTTCTCCATTTACTCTCATTGTTGTCTGGGAGAAGCAACTAAGATGTAAAGAGATCTCATTTGTAAATTTTCTTGTCTTTTGGAAGACTAATCCTGAAACCACAAATTTCTTCTAAATTAGGAAAATTAGCTTTTTATCTGCGCTGGGTTTCACCCCTTCACACTTCTGCTGATAGTTCTGCCCATTTGCCTTTGCCCCAGTTTTCATGTCACTATCAATTTGCACTTATGCTGCGCTGTCATTTGCCAGTCTTCCTGTCGTCTTTACTCGCAGCTGCGTGTGTGCGTGCCTGCATATTCGAGACTGGCAGAACACTTCTCTGTGGCGTAGTCCTGGCGTGGCGCCAGTCCCTGCCTTTGCCCCCGATCAGAAACGATTGTGACATTTGTGCCGAGGTAATAGAATCCTCGCACAATTTAATCCCCTACTGTGAAGTGAAGTTGCTCTATCCCTCCATCCTTCTCCTCCTTTTCATCCGCAGGAGGGAACACCGTGATGATGTGACCGTCTCAGCACGCCACCCCTTGCTAACACTCGCTACATCACTTTTTGTTTTTAACTTGTCTGCACAGATATCTCTCCACCTGGCAATTAATTACCACAAATGTCAATTAACCCCCCTCCCTCTAAAAAAAAACAATATCATTGGAGAATAAAATTTCAATTATAAAAATTACGTTGGATGGCGGCAACATTAAATTGCTTTAATGAATTGTGCTGAAGGTGACAGTTGTTATTTTGCAGCCTTTAATGACGGGAAGCCCTCTGTGTGTTTTGTTACAAAGTGAAGTGGAGGATGATTAGAGGAAGAGATGAGCTTTGAGAGGGTAAGAGAGGATGTATTTCCCGCAGAAGCAGTAGCTGCTGTACGTAATGCCTCATTTGTGGGATACGGTGTGCAGTGGCGCGAATCATTGTTTCTGTGCCAACGAGAGGAGCATTTAGGGGTCTCTATCTATTTTTTCCTCCCTTCCCTCTTTTACTCGCACAATTGCTGATGCTCCATTTGCCCACTGGTTGTGCTTCAGGCTTGTTCCTCCATACTGTACGTTCTCATAGTTAACATTCAGGATTCCTTGTACACAGCATAGATGGAAAAAAATGGGTGTGCCATAGGCAGATTGTAGTAGGCTGTTTCCTGGAATCATCTTTGAATGATTCTGTGGTTGATCTTTGAGCTGCACGCGATGAAACAGAGGCAGGATTTCCAGGTCGAGTGTTCAAAGGCCCACTCCCATCTTCAAGACTCCATGCACCATGTTCTCTTTACCTCAAACACAGGGACTGTGTGTGGACATAGACAGGATTAGGAGGGGGAGAAATCATAACACTCAAATGGTGGTTGTAGGAACAGAAGTCCCACTTCTCAGTTAAAAGCACCAGTTGCTTTTTTGATAGAGGCATCACTTTTAGAGGCATGTACATGGATCATCATGAAAAATACATAAAACATTTTTTCTGCAAAATAAACCCTGAAAGGGTGATCAGGACCCTGAAGGTCTGACTATAAATTATCCACCTATTACATATCTACTTAAAAAATAATTAATTAAATGGACATTGTGATGAGGAGGAGGGCATGGCCGGGCCGTAACGATGGACGCCCGGCTTTGAATCAGCCCAATCAGCTGGGAGAGGGATAAAGAGGAGCCCGGGATGCTATATTAAGTTCCTTTGTGCCATTAAAAGTTTACATTGACTGCTCAGCCGGTTCCTGCCGCCTCCTTTGCCTTAAGCAGAGACCTTGTCCGTTACATTGGTGCCAAAACCTGGGAGGGAGGAATGCGCTGTCAGAGAGCCCTCGCCGCTGATGGAGGGTCGCGACGCCAAGTAGGTATGGTCCGGTGGTATTGGAGTGGTTTGCCAGAAGGCGGAGGAGCCCGCTGCCGTCCGCCGGGAGGCAGAGGAGCCCACTGCCGTCTGCCAGGAGGCGAGGTCCAGTGCCATCGCCTGGTGTTGCGGAGGACCGCTGCACAGCTGGCTGAGGACCAGTCGACAGCGTGTTCGGGGACCGGCGAGCCAGTTTTTCTCTCTCTCTCTCTCCTGCTCGCTCTTTGCCTCTCTCCTCTCCCTCTCCTCGACCTACTCAGATTCCCATGGGGAGAGTAAGTCAGGCCGGAGGTTTCCCCTGCCTGAATCAGGCTTTGAAGGTATGTGATGAGTAGGAGGGCGTGGCTGGGCCGAAACGATGGACGCCCAGCGCTGAATCAGACCAATCAGCCGGGAGAGGGATAAAGAGGAACCGGGGACGCCAGTTCGAGAGAGAGAGACGCATGCGGCCGCGCTGTCTGTGTGTTTTATGTTATGTTGAAGTTCCTTTGTGTCATTAAAAGTTTACATTGATTGCTCAGCCGGTTCCCGCAACCTCCTTTCCCTTAAGCAGTGACCTTGTCTGTTACAGACATAAAATAATGGTTTAAGTTAAAATTAAGAAGACACAGGATGCAAAGTCTACAGAAACAGCTGAATTCCACCTCCTCTTTGCAATTGAGTTTGTATTTATTTTGCGAAAATATGTCTGATCGCCCGTTATCCTGCTCATTACATTATTTTCCAAATAATTAAATAAATGGACAATGAAATAATAACTTAAGTTAATTAGCTTACTTGTAGAGATCACAAAGTGATATGAGAAGTAGGAAGGATGACTCGCAATACCTGGATGACCGCTGATATCACTTTATCTCCAGATGTCATCTATTGAAAGATGTTTGCCAGTTAGTGCAGTTTGATGATGGCTTGAAATATGTGCCAGATTTTGTGAGGATCAATAACTGCTTGCATGTGTAGAAGCTATCTTACTCAGACAAATTACAGCCACAGCATTTGTATATTTCATATTTACGTATAAGTGGTACTTGCTAAGCCAAGCAGTATTATTATTAGTCATATCTCAATTATACATCATACATAAATTAACCCAATGTATTCATCTTTGGTGCACAACTTACACCTCACTTTTTGTGTTAGGACTTGAATAATACCTCAAATCATGTGGCATGTTGAGGAGAGGTTTGCTATTACTTTTCTTTGCATTTGGACTTATGATTTTTACCATAGACTGTGTGTGCTGACACACCCTTTATCTCTCTGACATTTCACTATCTAAGCAGAGAATAGTACACATATTTATGTGTGTATAAGGGTGTATGTAGGAAGACATGAATAATAGCTCACAAAATAGAGAGGTCACCCAACCGTTTTTATTTTCCAGAGTTGAAGGTTAATTTGAAATAATAATAAAACGGACGTTACCATTTCCTCATCATCCTTTGAGGGTAATAAACTTTAGACAGTCTCAGCACACCCTCAGCCCCTACTTAGAACTAGCCAAGAGTTGTCTAAATTCACATACGTCATCACCTATTCTCACTATAAGCAATTATCAACTCCCTTTGCTCTTTTTCATCTGATTGAAAAGAGATAAGGGGGGAATCTAGAAGCCTAGAGACATTTGTTGGAACCTAATGCTAATCAGCTAAAAGAAAAATCACAAAATGACAAATGAGGTGTCTTTAATATCACAGTTGTTTCTCTTAGACAGCAGTGAGTTTAAATGGAGAGATAATTGAGAATTTGCCTAAGTCTCTTACTTCTCAGATCTGTCTATATGGGTATCCTGAGCTATAAAATAGCAACCTCTGAGCATTAAAGTTTTCCTCTGGGATCAGTTTGACAGATAGACAAAGCAAATTGTTGTAATTGTACTGTTAGGCAGAAATATGCTGTTAAGTGAATTGTGGAGATTAAATCATATTGCTTATTTGTGAAGGCCACACTATTAACAACAGCCTAGCAATTCCCCCTATGCAAAATCCAAGACCAACCCAACAGGCATGGAAAAACTGCAATACCTCCCTTTTCCTAGCATCTGCTCATTCAGTGGCATCCATAGGGCTGTACACACACACACACACACACACACACGTACGCACGTACACACACGTTTACATGGGCCTGAAGCCCTCTGACCGGGTGACTGAAACTCAACACTTATTTAGCAGCAGCTTAACATACGGCCCACTTCACAACTCCATAGCACACATGCACACACACTCACTCACAGAGGCTCATTAGATCACAATCCTGCCTAAATTGCCTCTGTGTAACACACACCATGGGCTAATGCGAGGGGTCTCAGGGCTGGATTTGTCTACTCACTCCGGGCTGTTTTTAAGAATGCATGTGTAAATTATTCATTCTTGTTTTTGCTGTCTTGTTTTTTTTTCTCGTACTGTCATATTAGTCTTATTCATTTAATTAAAATGTTATGTAGTTTGGCTTTGTATGATTGATAAATGAACCTGCTTATATTCATTTTTGGATGCGTGTTCTCTCATAGAAAAGGTCACTGATGAATCATTCAATAAGTCACGTACACACACACACACACACACACACACACACACACACATACATACTGTACATGTAAACACATTCTCATGCAAGTATTTTCCTTTCTAAATTAACAATGATTTCATATTGCTCAGAAGTTGCTCTTTTATAGCTCTGGAGACTTGAATAAATTCACAGTTATGTTTCCTTTAAATGTAATTTTTTTTTTAAATGTTTCTCCAGAAATTCCTTAGGATCTCGTTTAAGAGAAATCATTTCTCCTTGAGATTTGCTTCTGTTTTTATGACCCCTTTAGGAATTTTACAAGAAACATCAGATACAAAGTTGATACTTTGAGCATAACTAAGAACTGCAGGTCTCTTGAGCTAAACAAGAAAAATAATTAACAATTGTTGACAAACTATAAATAATGTAGATAATATAGCTCAGATAATTTGAGAAAAATATTTGATTAGGAATCTTTGAGGGTAAGTAAATGATGACAGAATTTGTATTATTTGGTGAACTATCCCTTCAGCAAAGTACAGGTATCACCTTCGTCTCAGATGTTTCTCCTAAAAAACCTTGGGGGGGAAAAATGAAAACAAATTAGACAATTTTTGACATACAGTAAAATAATATAGCTATACAATTAATGCGGTTTGTATAGCCCAAATAATTTGATCTTGGAATAAAATTATGACAAATGTTTGCATTTATATTGAAATCTCCGACTTTCTTGTAGACTTTGATATCTTGGCAAATCTGAGCACAGTTTGAGATATTGTGAATATCTCTTCTGAAACTTTAGAGTAGACCCATGTGAAATTACTAGTATCTTTTCTCGGGAGAAAAATAAGGAGACTTAAGTAAAAGTCTCCATTTACTCTCCATTTTATCTCATTGCTGTCTAGGAGAAACAATAGAGATATTAAAGAAGTCTAATTTGTGCTTTTTCTTTTATATGGGTGTGTATGGTGAATCAAAAATAAGGTCTTATATAACAGCAAATCAGTCTAATATTAGTGCCTCCTTTAGTGGAATTTATTCAGTGTAATTCACTGTCCCTTTTCCGCCAACAAAAGCTTTCAGTTACACCTAGCTTTCTAACTTCCTGTTTCGCCGGGTGGCTGGCCGGCGGTGGGCCGATGTTGTAACGGCGAGTATCAGGATAAGAGCACAAGTCCGGCATGAAGTCCCAGGCAGCTGGCCGAGTGTGTTTATGTGTTTATGTGTGTGTGTGTGTGTGTGTGTTTGTGTGTGTGTGTGTATGTGTGTAGGAAACTGCAGAGCAACTTGCATTGTGCAGCAAATCAACACCCATATCTTCCATCTCTCTCACCTCTCTATTGACTTTCCTGTTTGGTCTTGAATGTGATTGGAGGCAGTGAGAGTTGGTGGAAGTAGAGAGAGATAGAGAGAAATTATTTATTTACAGTGAAGCAAAGGTAGCCTAATGCTAAGGATGCGCTTTCACACAGGATGTGCCCCCTTCATTTAGTCTGATGGGGACAGGGTGGAGCCAAATACATTAGTATAAGAATGATCACTCTTATACCAGACTGATCTCACAGTGAAATCGGAAACAGCATGTTAACTTTTCTTGAGCTAAAATCGGTCTTTGGTTACCGAAATAAGAAACACTGCCCCTAGTGGCCAAAGCGGTAACTGCTGTTGGGCGTATATGCAGGTGTGAGCTCCATTTTCCTGGTGAAATGTTCATGAAGGGGTGCCAAAAACTAGTTATGAAGCTAGTTTTTTTTCCATCTGTACAGGTTGTAATACAGTGAAGAGGAATCCATATTTTATAAACTGCACCCCTCAAACCAAACCTCAAACCTAAACCTAACCATCAGTGGAGTAAAAATTTAATGTTAGAGGGAAAAATGCAACCTCCGAATCACGCTAGTCACTGATTATGCGAAAGCGATTATTTCCTGGATCCAAATCGGGTCTTCCAGTCGTGCCACATGGGAAGGGGAACATGCTAGAGCCGATGCAAACATGTCTGATAGGAGATGGTGCTTGTCTGTGAGTCAGCATAATGTGGCCGATCCTAAGGTACCGGAATTCTCGGAAACAACATGCCGACTTCCCGTGTTATCATGTTGCATGTGCATATGAATGGTAGAAATGATAATGCTAAATGTGGTGACTGTAGTCCTGCTATCAGTTAAAAGAGCAAGTTTAATTATTTTTTGTTTTGTTTTTGTTTTTTTAATTTTCTCCCATTTTTTTTTCCCCAAATTTGGAATGCCCAATTCCCAGCAAATTGCATTCTTAATGTACAGTTAAATAAGCCAATTTATTGTTTGTTTAAGCCAGGTGCAGACTGTATGACTTTTATAGTCCTTTATGATTTGCTTGTAAGACTATGATATGATCCCAGTAAGATTTTCGTTAAAAGCCATGGTATACTGTGTGATGGACTGTACGATTCACATTGTAGTGAAGACTTTGATCCCAATCGTCCCGATTGACAACGCTGACTTAGTGTTTTATCTCTTCTTATCGTCGATGCAGCTGTGGCACCAAAGACACTGCCAGAACTTTGTCTGAGGCTAAGATTAATCTAAACGGCAAATAAGTGTCTGTCTGTGTACATCACACTAAGCAGTCAAAGACTGCCGATTTTGCCTTTCCACAAGAGAAATCATTTATGATCCCTGAAATTTGTCTCGGATGGCAAGATTGTGGGCAAAATTTTGAACCTGGCTTTACTTTAGGTCTGACAGACAGAGGCTAAGATTAATTGCAAAGGTAATTAATCGTCTGTTGGTGTATACATGTCACTCTAAGTGATCAAAGTCTGCCAATTTTGCCCTACGACAAGATCAGTCTTTTACGTTTCGGACGGCAAAATCATGTGACCAGTTAAATACTACTAGATTAATCTCAGTAACTGCCTTGTTATTAGACACTTTTACTCATGGATTAATCATGGCTGACTGTGAATAATTTCTACAATGGCATTGATAACTGAAAACTTTTGCGTTTGAATGATGCTACATCCACTGCGCAAGGTGTCAGTGTAAGTCTAAGGTGACATGCATACAAAAATACCGAGTTCACCTTTAAGTAGATAGGAGCTATACTGTTATCCAAAATAGCCGCCCGTGGGGTGGTACAAATGCCTTAAAGGCACTTTGCTGGACGTCAGGGATGTGGCCTGTATTGTGGAGTTGGTCTGGGCTTTGGACTAGACACACCAGCGCTCCCTCAACACTGTTTCCTGCCTGAGCACAAAGAGATGAGAGCAGTTTAGTGCAGGTCAGTGGAATAAACAGCAAGGGGAAGGACTGTGGAGAGTGTGTGTGAACATTAGGGGTGGGTTTATTTTTGAGATATGAAGAAAGGTCATGTTATTGGGCTTTACACCACCAGATCTCCATCTCTTCACCACACTGAGCCAGTTGCAGTCACCCAAGCACAATTAAACATCCTACAACTGGTGTTTAGGGTGGAGTCTGCACTGTATAGCATTTAATCAGTAATTACCATGTACCACTCATCGTTGTTTGAGGTGGTGAAACTCAACAAACCCTCAAAATGTTTATTAACGGATGTAAACCACTTTTTTTTTTTTTTTTCATGAGACTTCCTCCTCTTCATACCCCTGTTAATGATTTCTCACAAATCGTTTTCATCTATCAGTGTCCTCCCCCCCCCTCTTATTTTACATAAAAAATCTGCCTTATTTCTTGGAAAAGAAGTCATATGGAGTGTATGTAAATCATGACTGAATTTTCAATTTTGGGTGAACTGTTCCTTTAAATGTGAGTAACCTGTGTTCAAGAACAGTGTAGTGCATTACATAGCTTGTTTGAAAAAAAAAAAGAAGAAAAAAAAAAGACATCTGAGAGCAAGTGAATTGGACAGCTCCTGTTCTTTGACATTAAAATCCTCCATCTAATCATGCTGTATAAGGTTAATGGCCTTAATGAGGCCTAAAAACGCGATGAGACATCGGATCTACTTTTATTCACGGATCGCTTGTCTTAAGAGGCGAAGTGGCGCAATGACCGTTTAGCCTGTGCTAATGACAAATGCTAAGAAGTTTGAGCTGAGAGAGACGACTTTGGGTACTTTGAACATCACAAAAGCTTTTTTACTGCTATTTTTTTCCTAGGTGATAGAATTTGGCCTTGTTTAACACTCTTATTATTTTAATTGGATGTATTAGGGTGTTTATTTACATTTATTAATTTAGCAGACACTTTGATCCAAAGTGACTTACAAATGAGGAAAAAAGCCAATAATTTTTCATGAAAGAGGCAACAATATTAGCTGTGCCAAAAATGCAGAATTTTAATAGTAAATATTTCAGTAGTTTTATTTTGGTAAATTATTTGCGTAAAGTTAATAAAAGTAATTTTTATTTGTATAGCGCTTTTCACAACACACATCGTTTCAAAGCAGTATGTATGTCAGAAGTTCTCAGAACTATCCAGTTTATTATATTTTAAAGGGTCATGTCATGCATTTTTTTAACTTTATTATTTTCGTTGAGGTTCACTTATAATGTTTGTAAAGGTTTTTGCACCAAAAACAGGCATAATATGGTATAGAGCTGTTCAGCTTGTAGTCCAAAAACCCGGAAGAGAATTCGCCATGAGTTCCCTCTGGATTTTCCTGTGTTTTTGAACTTGTGCAAAATAAGATCTGTGGAAAACATTACAATACGTGGACGTTTTGTTCTACAACATAAATTACACACAGTCATACCTCAAATGTGAATTTTGAAGACATACTGAACTACATACTTTTTTTAAAAACACACGGAGGCTTCAGAATTCACGTTTGAGGTATGACTGTGTGTAATTTATGTTGAAGAACAAAACGTCCACGAATCGTAAAGTAATGTTGTCCACAGACCTTATTTAACACAAGTTCAAAAGACCCATAATAACAACCATAGGAAAATCTAGAGGGAACCCATGGCGAATTAGACTTCCAGGTTCGCCTACAAATTGACGTCATGGCCGAACAGCTCTATTAAATGACCTTTTTTTTTTTTTTCACCCTGTCTATTGCCCTATGTCTGAAATGCTCAGTTTCATCCTGAAAAGGATTTCAGTATACACGGCCACTATATTTTATGATTGGCTAACATTTTTGAAAAGCAACACTCCTGGTCAATACTCGTGGAATATTTTTTCCAAAAATAAATAGTATGGAAACCTGCAAGCGATTTACAAAATCACCAGAAAGCACTCCATATAGGCCCAAATTTTTGTGAAGCACAAAATAAAACTACTACAGTTGTTCCGACTGAACTAACAATTGAAAACTGAACAAATTTGGCATACTGCTGCTCCCAAATGCTTATATCATTAGGCAGACAAGATTTAATGATACATTAATGATATATAGTTGAGAACAGTGAAAATAGTCCAGACTTACACTAGCTGCGAATGTGAAGGGTTAATACGTCTGTATCCAGCTGTAACGGACAGTCAACCCAGGTGTTCACCTCCTGTGTAAGGAAAAACACGATTTTCGCTGTGTAGGGCACCCCCAATCATTTCACCGGTCGACCGGGAAAGGGGATCGTCCTCGTCTGTTTCATTGCTTAAGTACGGAATAATAGGCTTGCTGATACGTTAACTTCGGCCAAAATACAGGACGTCCTGGCTAATACGAGACAGATGAGAAAGCTGGCAACCTTACAAGCATATACTTCACCATTGTCTTTCGTTGCACTCCTCTTCTTGCATAATAAAATAATTTAATCTCACAACAATATTTCATGAGCAATTATGTATTTCTTTGGTAAGTAACCATGTGATATGCATGATCTGCTTCGCGTTGGAGCCCTGCTCATGGTTTATTTTGCAATTTAAAAATGACTGAATATACAATTCCTTACATATCAAACAAACACAGACAGAAACAGTAGTATTAAAATGGTTACTCAACGGCATTACTGTCATGGCACTGCTCCATCTTTCAATATAAGTTTCTTTGCAAAGTATGAATGTGCCAAGCAAAACATATAATCCCACACTGATCGATCAGGAACTTTGTTAAACTTCAGCCACTCTTTCCTAATGTTGTTATCCTTCGGAAGGCACTTGATGCTTAATTTCCACAGCCAGGAAAGGCACATTGTTTTCGAATCTTCCCCGAGATCACAATCTCTTTGTTAGTTAAAGGGGTCATGTCATGAGGAGTAAAATATTCCTTGATATTTTGACATATAAGAGGTCATTCTACTATAAAAACATACTGTAAATTCCAGAACCCAAAACTTAATCCCCAATGCAAGAAAAGCATTTATTTAGACCAAGCTGCCAAAATGCCCCATTCTCTACTTCCGCAACTTCCCTGCTTCACTTGGGGTACTCATTAATTCAAGATGACCTCTACAGCAACAACATCAACGCCTATTTTAGAATCATCGCACCCATGGCCCGCCCACTGATTCTCACTTGGCTTGTAAACAGAGACAGAGAGAAGGACAAAAGGCCTACTGTCTGTGGCCTACTACTTCTGAACACGAAAGGGGACCCATTTGGACTATTTTGAATTATTTTTGTATACAAACATGTACTACACTGACGTCTTTTACTGTTGTCATCTCTCTGGCATGCTTTTAAAAGATGCGGTGTTAAGTTTAAACTCTGAAGATCAAAAATGCATGTAAACCGTTCCATTCATTAATATTTCAAATGTCATGATTGTTTATGATGCTGACACGCTGTCTACACTGGGCGTGTCCGTTGACATGACGCAACGCAATGGCTTGAGGCTGTCCACACCGGGCATGTCGACACAAACTTTTTGAAATGTTTCTTTGTGTTGTTTGCAGTAGTAGCACCAGCGCAAAATGGAACGGGACACCTGCATGTTTACTGTTGGAGTGACACGCTGCAACGGGCACTTCCATGGTAGACAGCATCATTGATTATAGCGTCCGGTGTAGACAGGGTGTGAGTGTTAACAGTTGTGCTTGAGATGAATAGTGTAATATATTCGGATGCAATGTGTTGGTTGTGCGTTGTGTGTAAACCGTGAAATGTACATTTCTGATGTTTTGGTGCTTGTTTATTCTCTTCTGATTGAGTTTTAAAAACAGCTGAATTTGAGGGACTGCACGCTGTTAGCCAATCATAACAGAGGGAGTTTACATCGTGCTTTTCAGAAAGATGATCAGAGATTGATTGTGATCAGAGATCACTAAAACGCTTAGTGAAGTCACATCGTAAAAAATCGACTGTAGAATTCACGGCTATGTTTAATAGTGAAAGTAAGAGCATTTCCACATGCACAATGCAATGAGAACGATTGGACTAAACAGCTGTGTGGCCACAAGAAAGCCACTTGTTAGTGAGGCTAATCAGAAATAAATGACTTCACTTTGCTTGGGGGCATAAAGATTGGACTATGGAGCAATCATGAAAAAGGTCATGTGGTCTGATGTCCAAATTTACCCTATTCCAAAGCGATGGGCACGTCAGAGTAAGAAGGGAAACGCATGATGTTATGCACCCGTCATGCATATGCCTCTGGAGGCAGTATTATGATCTGGGGTTGCTTCAGTTGGTCAGGTCTAGGCTCAGCAATGTTATGCGGCAATAAAATGAAGTCAGCTGAGTACCTGAATGTACTGAATGACCAGGTTATCCCAGCAATGGATTTTTTCTTCCCTGACGGCACGGGCATATTCCAGGAGGACAATGCCAAGATCCATCGGGCTCAAATTGTGAAAGAGTGGTTCAGGGTGCATGAGGAATCATTTTCACACATGAATTGGCCACCACACAGTCCTGACCTTAACCCCATTGAAAGTCTTTGGGATGTGCTGAAGAAGACTTTACGGAGTGGTTTGAATCTCCCGTCATCAATACAAGATCTCGGTAAAAAAAAAGAAATGCAAATCTGGACAGAAATAAATGTTGTGACATTGCATAAGGTGGTTGAAACAATGCCACGGCGAATGTGTGCCGTAATCAAAGCTAAAGGCGATCCAACGAAATATTAGAGGATGCAGCTTTCTTTTGGTCAGGCAGTATATGTCTTGCACACAAGGGAAATGAATGTCAACATTTGTTAGTTTTAATTTCAAGAGGAAAAGGGTTAATTTAGGGATTTTTCTGCCTATTTTCATCTTCCGGATTTGAAATGAACATCGATTCAATGTCACAGGATGCGACATACAGGGTTTAGCTTTACATTGAATTTCAGTGCCTCGATGTCACGGTGTTCTTGATATTATTAATGAGCAGGCGTGGCCTTTACTCTTTGACAAGCGAGCACCACAGGTTTGTCAATATGTCGTTGTCATGAACATGAACAGCGCTTCAAACTCTCAAGCGCCTCAGTTGAGAGAGTTGATCATACCATGACGCAAGTACCCCCCACCCCACGCTGCTGACAGAGGGACAGGCTTTCAGTCAAAGGCAACACATTTTAAATGTTCACGCAGCAAGTATTTATTAACACGAGTGTTTCGAGATAAGAGGTGAGATGGACTGTCTCTGACTGGGACCCGTTTGTGACGCGGTTTAGATTGATTGTTCCAGACACAAACGCTATCGATCCATCCATCCTTCCTTAATGTGAGTGTGTTAATCGATCTAAGCATATTTGTAAATCATCGTCTTGTAAGTCTCAAAAGTTATTAAGTATAAAAAACATTAACATATTTTCAAAACAGAGTACATGGCATGGCTTTTATTTGCGTATTAAATTACAGATATACATTACCAGTGTGAGTAATGTATTGTGAGCTTACAAAACAGTGTATATTTCATTTGTGCATTTTGTTATGAGAATCTCACCTAATTATGAGAATCTTTGATGCTGTTAACTGCATTAGTGAATTAAATCTGAGTGACTTGAATCAGACAGTTGTTGTGTTCACTCCCCCTTCTCCCCTCACTCCGCTGCTGATCATGCCCACTTTGGCTGACATCTTTTGAAAATTTGGTGAGAACTCCATTGTGCTGAAACAGGGGGTGTGGTGACCATTTAAAGAACAACTACAGAAATGGTCGCTATAATCTTTGTGTAACAATGGCTGTGCTACCTATCAGCTCTTTCATCATTCACTCTGACTGCACACCAGTGGGTGAACCAAACAGGTGATGATGTAATAGGAGGCGTTGATCTTTTGCTGTGAAGGTGGTCATGCATTAACGAAGGCCACTAGTGACATAGGGAAGTCATGGAAGTAGAGAACGAGCCGTTTTGCAGCTTGGTGACAATAAGTGCTTTATTTGGACTTGGGGGGAGTTTTGAGTTCTGAAACTTACTGTATGTTTTATAATACAATTTTATTCCTCTTGACATGACCCCTTTAAACAATCGTGTAAATGTTTTTCCTCTTTGTTATCTGGCTACTGTAAGAAAAGTAGTAGAGAAAAGTGTTTATACACTTTTTCATTTACATTTGTGTGTTTTTTGATGCTTTTTATTGAATGATACTTTAGAGAGAGGACAGAAAATAATGGGAAGAAAAGGGGATGCTGGATAAGAACTTAAACTCGCATTGGCCACATGAGCACTGCAGCACAATGACTTAAAGCATGTGTGCCAACCGCTAAGCCAGGGCTCCAATAAGGATTCATACAGTTGGTGTGTTCCTGTCCTCTTGAAACCATGAAGAGGATTCTGTCCATTAAAGCTGTGTCTTAGAACACTAATGTACACTAGGCCCGAGGGGACAAGAGCTGTAAATCTGTGAAAGTGGATCTAGAGCTGACACATGGGCAGACCCAAGAAATACAAACAAACAACAGGGCTGTTTGTCTCCCCGGCTGGGTTACAGAAATGCACACAAATGTACACCCACCCACACACACTACAGCTTATCCTTCCTGAGTAGAGTTCTAACATTTCTGTCTTGTGGCTTCTTAGTTTCGTCTCTTGTAGGGATGTGCAAAACTACATATTTTCAAACTTGACTAGTCGATGGGTTTCCTCAACGACTAATCAGTGGTGTTTTGCACATCTCTGGTTGTATTTATATGTAGTTTAAATCAGTCTAAAGGAAGTCCTTTGTATAATTAGGCTGGTTTTAGGTTCACCTGACCAGACTCATTTCTTAAGGGGCATTTACATAGGACGTGTTCTCGCTTTCAAAAACAGCGCAACGGATTGGAGACATGTTTCGAAAGCCTCATCCATTTTCGTTTGAAAATTCAGTTTCCTAACTTCATAGTTTTTTAAGTATGCAGTAATGGAGAGCATTTCGAAAACACTTAGTTTTCGGTTGAGGAAAACATTGTGCCAGTGTGGATAAGAGGCGTAAACTTTTCAAACGAAAGCATATTAGTGTGGGCATGGCGTAAAAGTTGAACTATTTTTAAAAATATATTTATCTAAGACCGTGCCCACATTAATATGTTTTTGTTTGAGAATGCATTCATTTCATGCCTTTAATCCACACCAGAATGCCATTTTCCTCCACCGAAAATGTAGCGTTTAGAAAATTCTGTCTATTACCACCTACTTTGTAAAGTAACGACAAACAAAAAATTTAAAAGTGTGGACGTGGCCTAAAAGTTGCACTTTTTCACTTGACATGCTACATCCCTCTAATACATTTTCATATGGAAACACATCAAATTCCATACGTTTATGCCTCTCATCCACCCTAGAATGGTGCTTTCCTTCCCTGGTGCTTTACTGGAATGGTGCTTTTCCTTCTAAAAGCATTTAGAAAATGCTCTCCATTATTACCTACGTTGGGAAACTATGACGTTAGGAAACTGAAAGCAGAGTTTTCAAACAAAAACATATTAGTGTTGATGTGGCCTTAAAAAATAGCAACTATCAAGATGCTCATTGAGATGCTCAAAAAATGGCACAAGATGCAACACGACCAAAGACATTGGAATCAAAGCTGTAGCGGCGGCGCTTTACAGGGGATGAATTTGAAGGCGCAACTTCTCCAAGAAGGTTGTACCATACAAACTGCCCAAAAGTTAAAGCACAGCAGGCTTTCAGCGTGCTAATTATAGTAATGCTTAGAAGAAAAGTCTACATAAACTAGTCAAACCCACTAATCAACTAAGCATAATTCCTGTCTCTTTGAGTCCATTATTTAACTGACCAAATAGTCAGTCAATGCAGTATAGTAGACTGCATTTAATGCACCATCCGGCATTTATGCATGCATTTACGTGCTGTAGACTGAAAAGAGCAGACCTTTTGTGAGCATGGTGTAAACAGCCTTGTCAATAAACCCATAAACTATATCAAGCAGAGTATTAAAAAAAGGCTAATATCCGCAACAGATTTTTTTTTTCCACCCTCTTTTAAAAAAAATAATGTTAATGTGGCATTGTAAAAGAGACAGATGATCTATGTGGCAGATTGATCAGTAGGTAGAGACCCCATTATCTCTCTCCATGTTAATTACAGTGTGCTCAGCTTGCGTGTCAAAAGACGGATAACTGACGAAGGTAAAAGACCTTATTTATGCTTTCATCCTTAGCTGGCGGCAGCTTTCCCCTCACGCCGACACTCTCAGTCTTTTTTTGCCTCTTCAGCCCTGTATATTTATCGTCCAGTAATATTACACTGTCAAAGACGCTAATCTCTCCAGAGATATTATTCGCTATCATCACCTTCACAGGCTTCCATTTGGAGCTGCTAACTCTCAAGTTACCGATGCTCTCTCAGCCGCGGAGTGGCTGAGCAAATTTGCTCAGAGTTTTTTGGTCGTCCCCTAGGATGCCAGAAAGGTAATTCAGGTTGCGTAAATCAATATGTGGGCAGCCCAGTCATACCACAACGTAGAAACATGGCACCGATCTTAGAATACCCTGACGTTTTGCGGCTTTTAGTAGGGTCACATTTTGCTAAAGGAAAAACAAAAGCAGAAAAACGTAGGGAATGTAGAAATTTTAGCTGTGATACAGCCAATTCTGGCATAAGCTGTATTGTTTTTTAAATTAATTATTGTTTTTAGTCAGGTAATACATGTCAGTTTATAAACTTATGGATTTTGTTGGCGAACTCAGTAACTTTTTTTTTTTTTTTTCTTTTTTCAAATGAGCTAGATGAAACGGATCTTAAAAGAATGTTCCGTGAATGTTTGGTCTGTGAAATACTGTTGATTACCACAGAAGATAATTTCGACTCATCTCTCATTTTCTAAAAACAAAACCTTTGTTTACAGAAATGTACTTACAATGGAGGTCTATGGGACAAGGTATAAAATGGAAGCTCAAACAGAGAAAAAATTTTTTTAAAAAAAAATTAGTTTCAGGTTCTATATACTGTAAGTTAAGCTCAATAAAAATAACTTGTGGCATAATGTTGTTTTCCACTAAAATTGTTTTGACGCATCCCAATTTTATTGAACCCTTTTAAGCTCTGAAGGTGTTTTAAAGATTCCCTGTTTCAGTGGCGTTCCCAAAATTAAAGGCTTATAACAAAAAAAGAAAAAAGAAAAGGAAGGGTGTATTTTGTATCATTGTAAAGAAAATATTTCAACATTTTTAATGATATAGATTGATACATTTTGAGACTCTCAGCCTAACAAACCGCTGAAAAATCACAAAAGAATGTAGCCAAACATTTCCCTTTTTTTCTTATTTGACATTATATATCTCTGGGTTTAAATAAGGTGGCTCTGAAAATCTGCTTTTGTTTTTTTCCTAATCATGTCAATCAATCTGAGAAAAATTTTGGGTTGATATGACAAAGCAATCAAAAGTTATAGCATTACAAAAATAATTTATCATAGTGTCTAAAAATGTCTCCATGTGTCCAAAAGCCTCTACAACAAATAAAACATAATAATTGTACATAAGAACTAATTACACATGCAAATACAACAATGACTAAAGGTGTGCATAGCATGGAGACATGATTTTAGTAATGAGATTTCACAGAATGAGTGCCTTTTGGCTCGATGAGTCTGCATCTTCTGGTGGCCAAATTTAACATTGTACTTTGTGTGGATTATCTAATGATCTATGCATCCGATTACCTTGTGTGTGGGCTCGGTTGAAAGATAATCGGCTCCTCTAAAAAAAAAATATTATTATTTTATGTTCTGTGTATTGTTTGTGACGTTATAAGTGAAAATGCAGCTTATAAGCAACACAATATACTTAGCTATTACTCACTATATTTTTGTCTATGAGTAAACAAATAGGTTGGTTGTATTCTACTCTTTGAGAGCTTTCCAACAAAATATGACAAATGGCTATTTGGCCAGTTTGATGTTTTTACTAGTTGCAATAAAATGTACAGTGCAATAATTTTTTTTATATATCATCAAAACGGAACACTTCCAATTTTTCTGCAAATTTCAAAGCAGTTGTTCAGTTTTGGTCAGAATGACTGCATGCATTGGAAAGTAGAGCTGCTAAGCTTTTAAACGATACCTATTTTGTGTTGGTCAAGATGGTAGTTTTTAGTGTTTTGAGGGTTAAATCTAAGCAAAAATCACGGTCACAGTAAGGCACTTAAAATGAAAGTGAATAGGGGCAGTCCATAAATGCTAAAATGCACACTGTTTCAAAAGTATAGTCAAAAGACGTAAACATTATACTTGTTAACATATTTATAGTGTGATACAATCACTTACTAACCTTATCTGTGTAAATTTTGTTGTCATGACAATGAAACCATATTATCCCATTTTTGGATATAAGTTTACATAGAAAAAGTTAGTAAGCAAATGAATCACACTAAAAACATGTTGATGTGTATAATGTTTACGTCTTGTGGCATTTACCGTGCACATTTAGTGTTTATGGATTGGTCCCATTCACTTTCATTGTAACTGGCTTACTGTAACTGCAGTTTTTATATATATATATATATATATATATATGTAAGTAGGGACGAGACAAAATAATTTTTTGCAGAAATCAACATTATGCCACAAATGCTCTGGATTAAGCTTGACTTGTAATGAACCAAGAAGATTTCTTTAAAGCACTTATTAACTCTTCTATACAAGGTTATCAAAAATGGTACCATCCCTCTCTGGTATTCATGTACGCATTGTGTAAAATTACAAGGTTTACAGGCTTTCTTGCTACTGCGTTAGATATCAACAAACACAAAATAAAATACTGAGGAGAGATTACGAAGACAGGCTTTTAGCAACACGAAAAGTGTTTATAGTTTGCACTTTACTCCGTAGTCCCCTTTCCAGGGCCTCCTTAAAAGCACACAGCAGTGAAACCCCCATGAAGGGACTTTTCAACCCTGTGTTACAGATCTTTTTTTTTTCTTCTTCTCTTCTTATCACAGAGTGTGTGTGGTGAGGGAGGCAACATCAGATCAGTCATTCCTGTGGTTTTGTGAAGTGGTATCTGTCAGACCTGCGATCCTCAGGCCTCTTTTTGCACCTCTCACCAGAAAGAACACACTGTTATGACCCTTTGCGCACACACACACACACATTCACTCGCTCTCCCTTTTCAAACCCATTAATGCCACTTCAACCTTTTCATCACTTCCTGTGTGTTGGCCAGATGAAAAAAGTTTACTGAATGTCTGGAGTCAAGTTTAAGAAATGTAACTGAGTAAACAAAAAATGACTTTGTTCCGTTTTCTTTGTGCAAAACCGGCTGTCCCGTACAGGACTGTTTAAATTCAACATAGTGTAAGGTGAATGTCATTGTGTTGCCGTTCCTTCAATGATAGTGTTATCATTACCGCAACACTTTACAATGTGACTCATTTTGGTACTTTGTGTGTCTTACAAAGGAATTTACTAAAGCCTGACTTTATGTCAGTTGCAATATTTGTGTATCTGTGCACTTGAGTTGTGTGGGTGAGTGATAGTGTTGTCATTGCTTTCACCCTAGGCATGTTTGTTAGAGGTTTTGGTAAGATGTCAGAGCATCACCTGGTGGACTAGTGCAGAACATAGCCACTCATGCAAATGGCAAACACTCAATCTAATTTTTAGAAATCATGTCACCCCCCACATATGGATTATTTCTGAGTTAAATTTGGCAAAGAATTTGTCTCAGAATATCGTAATTTGACAATATAATCATTTTACATTGTTTTCAAACATATTTGCCAAACATGCCGTAGCCTTGTCCCAAACTAACGCTATTTGTTGATCCAGAAGTTGACACGTTGGACTGCTCAAATAAACAAGCAACTTTATGAAACCACCACAGAGCCATAGTGTTTTTATTTTTCCAGGAAACTAACTTAAAATAGTTTACTTTTAGATGTTACTGCAAACTGAGATTGGAAAAAGTATTTTAACATAGAAAAATACAACAGCAATATTTATATATATATATATATATATATATACACACACTGGCGGTCAAAAGTTTGGAATAATGTACAGATGTTGCTCTTATGGAAAGAAATTTGTACTTTTATTCACCGAAGTGGCATTTAACTGATCACAATATATAGTCAGGACATTAATAACGTGAAAAATTACTATTTCAGAACTTCTTAAACTACTTCAAAAAATTCTCCATGTGCAGCAATGACAAATTTGCAGATCCTTGGCATTCTAGCTGTCAGTTTGTCCAGATACTCAGGTGACATTTCCCCCCATGCTTCCTGTAGCACTTGCCATAGATGTGGCTGTCTTGTCAGGCACTTCTCACGCACCTTACAGTCTAGCTGTTTTTCTGTTTCAAAAGTGGCTTTTTCTTTGCAATTCTTCCCATAAGGCCTGCACCCCTGAGTCTTCTCTTTTCTGTTGTACATGAAACTGGTGTTGAGCGGGTAGAATTCAGTGAAGCTGTCAGCTCAGGACATGTGAGGTGTCTATTTCTCAAACTAGAGACTCTGATGTACTTGTCCTCTTGTTTAGTTGTACATCTGGCCTTCCACATCTCTTTCTATCCTTGTTAGAGCCAGTTGTCCTTTGCCTTTGAAGACTGTAGTGTACACCTTTGTATGAAATCTTCAGCTTTTTGGCGATTTCAAGCATAGTATAGACTTCATTCCTCAAAACAATGATTGACTGATTGGTTTCTAGAGAAAGCCGTTTCTTTTTTGCCATTTTTGACCTAATATTGACCTTAAGACATGCCAGTCTATTGCATACTGTGGCAACTCAAAAACAAACACACAGACAATGTTAAGCTTTATTTAATGAACCAAATAGCTTTCAGCTGTGTTTGATATAATGGCAAGGGATTTTCTAGTACCAAATTAGCAATTTAGCTTGATTACTCAAGGATAAGGCGTTGGAGTGATGGCTGCTGGAAATGGGGCCTGCCTAGATTTGATCAAAAAATTACTTTTTTCAAATAGTGATGGTGCTGTTTTTTTACATCAGTAATGTCCTGACTATACTTTGTGATCAGTTGAATGCCACTTTGGTGAATTGCAGTACAAATTTCCCTCCAAAACAGCAAAATCTGTACATTATTCCAAACTTTTGGCCGCTAATGTGTGTGTATGTGTGTGTGTGTGTGTTTGTGTGTGTGTATATATGTATATATGTATATATCAACCTAAGTTGATTTGGAACGTGTTCTTGAAACGCTTGAAGATCTTGAGAATAGAAGTCGCAGGAATAACATTCTAATTGTTGGAATTCCTGAGCATGAAGAAGGCAGAGATATGGTGAAATTCCTAGATGAGCTTTTCCCGAGTCTGCTCGACATAACAGGCCACAAGCTGGAAATCAAGCGAGCTCACAGAGTCCCGGCTCGCAGATCTGCTGAGGGAGACGGGCCCCGATCAATTCTGGCCAAATTTTTTAGATCATCCGATAAAGATCTTGTGTTGCACCAGGCGAGGAGCGAAGGAAAGCTTTCTTGGAAGAATTACAATATTTTCTTGTTCCCGGACTTTGCGAACTCGACGAGAGAAACGTGTAAAGAGAAAAAGTATTTACATGTCCAAATCAGGCAATGTCTTTTATTGAAACATTGGGTGAGTAACCACTGGGTGTTTTTCTTGTGAGTGGATTGACTCACTGTACATACTCTGGCTTTCGTAGGAAGCTGGGTGCCATTTTTATTTCTTTTTGCGTTGGCTCCGCCGAGCGGCTGGAGTTTTTGTTTTGTGGATTAACACTTTTCCTTAAAGAAACTTTTGCATTGACGGAAGATCACTTTTACAATGAAGTTCCCAGGAAGATTGAGAATAGACACTACGGATGACCGCAAAATATCTACATGCCCACACGAATGATATCTTTTATAAAGTTGGCGGACTGTGTAAATCATGGGAGATACTTTTATGTGGCCTCCGATTGAATTGACTCTTGACCATCCGAGGAACCGGAATGTATGTTTCGTTTCCTTTTGTGCTGGTTCTTCCTAGCGATTGGAGCTTGTTTTGTTAAATAACATTACTTCGGGACAGTTATGGATGAATCTGTCAGTTCCTTGTGCTTATGCTTCCTGTTGGTTGGAGTATGATTTGTGGAGTATTTCGTGGGACATTGGAATTATTACATCATCTGCTGCACTCATCAGCTGGCTCACTGAAGATTCGTTTGTCTGTCCGAGTAAAATGAACGGCTTTATATCGGCTGGAATTTGTTTTGTGAAGGAACACACCTTCGAGACAGTTCTGTGAATGAGTCTACACGTTCTTTGTGTTTATTCTGCCTATTGGCTGGGGTTTGTTTTACAAAATATTTGATGTTATGTAATTTTGCCTTACAAATTTGTGAGGCAAAATTGAGCAATCCGATGGCAAAGTTGTTGCGGGGGCTCTCATAGGCATACATGGACTCTTTGAGTTTAGAGGGATTGATGCCGGTTGGCGCTTTCCTGTGCGGGGTTAATGCACACGTTTTTCTTTTTTCTGTTTGTTTTGTTCGGGGGGAAGTTCAGGGTTTTATTGTTGCATTAATGTTGAAATGTGGTCTTCATAATTTCGTGTTTGGCACACAGTTTATTTTTTCTATTATATCTAAATGTCAGATGTTAATATGAGTGTACTATCTCTCTCCACATGGAATGTGAATGGGTTGGGGCACCCCATAAAAAGAAGGAAGGTTATTTCTTTTCTTAAACGTAAGAAATATGATATAGCGTTTCTTCAAGAAACGCATCTTTCCCCGCAGGAAGCTGAAAAATTTGGGAAGATATGGGGTGGGCATGTTTTCTTTAGTGCTGGCTTAAGTAAGAGCAAGGGAGTTATTATATTGTTAAATAAACATTTACAATTAAAATGTCTCAAACAGTTTAATGATAAATTAGGAAGAGTCATTATTGTTTTAGCAGAAATTCAGGGCCAAATCTGATTTTGGCTAATATTTATGCACCTAATGCTGATGATCAGGGCTTTTTTATAGATCTTGAAGGGATGTTGCAAGTCGCTGGCACCCCTCATGATATAATTTTGGGAGGAGACTTTAATCTCTTGATGGACTCAGTCCTTGATCATAGTGAAGCAAAAATGTGTAAGCCTCCTAGAGCAACACTGACGCTTCACAGGATGTGTACAAATCTTGGTCTTACAGATATTTGGAGACTTTTGAACCCATCTGGTAGAGACTATACATTTTTCTCATCAGTCCATAAAATTGATTCTGGAATAGATTTTTTTTTTTTTTTTTTTTATATCCAAATCCCTCATTTCATCTGTTGTTGATTGCTCAATTGGAAACATCTTTTGGAACAATTGGAACAGTCTCAGATCACGCCCTGGTGAGTTTAGAGATGTTGCCACATAGAGAAAAATAAATCAGATAGTTGGCGCATTAATGTATCCCTTTTGCAAAATCCTGATTCCCAACAAATGTTAAAGACTGAAATCAGTGTTTATATGGAGACCAACTGGTCATCGGTATCCTCTGTGGGCATGGCTTGGGAGGCACTTAAGGCAGTTCTTAGGGGTTGGATCATACAATATGCCTCATTCAAAAAATCCAAAGCACGAGAACTCGTGGAGTTGGAAGGAAATATTTAAAGTGCAGAGGCAGAGCTGAAGCGCGAATGTCATCTGATGGCCTCAGAGAATTGACCCGATTCAAATATAGATATAATACTATTTTGTCACAGAAAGTGGAGTTTTGGTTATTCAGGGCAAGATAGTCATACTTTGAGTCGGGGGACAAAGCAGGGAAGCTTTTGGCTAGATATATAAAGCAGAGAGAGTCTCTTTCTATCATTCCCTCAGTGAAATCTGCTGGTGGTGAAATTTTTACCTCAGCCATTGATATTAATAATGCCTTTAAAGAATTCTATCTTGATCTTTATAGTTCCACATCTTCATCTACTGATGAAGATATTAGAAACTTTGTGGAACCATTAGATCTTCCTAAACTGAAAACTGAGCAAAAAAACTCTCTTGATTCTGAGATAACCTTGGAGGAGCTTGACGAGGTAATTAAGTCCCTACCTACTGGCAAGGCTCCGGTGCCAGATGGTTTTGCCGCAGAATTTTTTAGATCCTATGCTACAGAACTGGCTCCACTTTTGTTAGAAATTTATACTGAATCATTAAAGAATGGACAGCTTCCTCCAACCATGACACAAGTCCGGATCAGTCTGATTCTTAAAAAGGACAAAGATCCAAGCGAGTGTAAAAGTTATCGTCCAATCTCCCTGATCCAACTAGATGTAAAAATTTTGTTAAGTAAGGTTATGACATCTCTTATACATATAGATCAGGTGGGGTTTATTTGAGGCCGCAGCTCTTCTGATAACATCAGGCGTCTCATCAATATCATGTAGTCAGTAGCGAATGATCAGTCTCTGGTCGCTGCCATCTCACTTGACACCGAAAAGGCATTTGATATGGTAGAATGGGATTATCTTTTTAAGATTTTGGAAATGTATGAGTTCGGGAGTACATTTATTGGTTAGATTAAGTTACTTTATAGACACCCTGTAGCAGCGGTACAAACAAATGGATTAATTTCAGATTGTATTACTCTGGATAGGGGCACCCAGCAGGGTTGCCTTCTTTCCCCATTATTGTTTTGTCTTGCCCTGGAAACATTAGCAGCCGCGATAAGAAAGGAGGATGATTTTCCAGGGGTGGTTCCGGGAGGTGTGGCGCATAAGCTTCTGCTTTACGCAGATGATATTTTATTATTTGTCTCTGAACCTACTAGATCTATGCCTTGCCTCCACAGAATTCCTTTTCCAAGTTCTCAGGATACAAAGTCAGTTGGTCTAAATCCGAAGCTTTGGCTCTGACAGCATACTGTCCAGTAACGGCTTTCCAGCCAGGTGCCTTCCAGTGGCCCAAACAGGGCATTAAGTATTTGGGGATTTTATTCCCAGCAAATTTTTCTGATTTAGTTAGTGTTAATTTTGACCCTTTAATAAAAAGTTTTTCGAGCGATGTGGGCAGGTGGGCTTCATTACATTTATCGATGATTGGGAAGGTTAATGTTATTAAAATGAGTTGTATTCCAAAATTTAACTACCTGCTACAATCTCTCCCTGTAGATGTCCCCCTCTCTTATTTCAAGCAATTTGATAGCATAGCGAAGTCCTTCATTTGGAATGGTAAACGTCCCAGATTGCATTTTAATAAGTTACATAGGCCGATAGACAAAGGTGGGCTAGGCCTACCCAAGATTTTGTTTTATTGCTATGTGTTCAGTCTCAGACATTTGGCTCATTGGTCACTTCCACCTGAGAGAGCCCCTCCCTGGTTTGTTATTGAACAGGCAGTTCTTGCCCCTATTTCGCCATTACAAAGCATCTCTATCAAACTAATCAGAAAAATTAAGTTACACCCCGTTATTTTGCATTTACATTCGGTATGGACTAAAGCGTCCAGTTTGTTTAAATTGGACACTTATTTAAATGTTGCCTCGAGCATATGGCTGAACCCAAGATTGTGTATTGGCAAGTCCCCTTTCTGCTGGCCAGAGTGGATTGTGAGGGGGGTTGCTACAATCGTTGACCTATATGAAAATGGAGTGTTGAGATCGTTTGAAAACTTGGTCCAACATTTTGGGGTCCCCGGACCTCAGTTTTATAGGTATTTACAACTGCGCCACCTGCTTTGTACTATTTTTGGGAGTAGCACACACACCCTAAGGAGGCAGATGCTTTGGGAGAGGTGATTGCGGCTTTTGGAAAAGGTCATGAGGCATCAGTGTATTACTCCCTGTTAATTCAGAATCTGGGGGATGGAGCCTTAACTTCTCTCAAGAGAATATGGGAGAAAGATTTCAACTTGGCATTGGTGGAAGGAATGTAGGCTAAGATTCTTAAAAATGTTAAGTCTGCATCTAGAGATGCAAGGTTGTGTCTTATGCAATTCAAAATTTGGCATAGATTTTATTGGACCCCCTCTAGACTGTATAGGCTTGGTCTTAAAGACACACCCACCAGCTGGAGATGCCAATCGGAGGATGGAGACATGGCCCATGTTTTTTGGTGGTGTGTCGAGATCCAGAAATTCTGGTCGAAATTTCAGAATTTTGTGTGCGACGTGGTGGGCACTCGGGTTTCGTTTTGCCCCAGACTTTGTGTTCTAGGCGATGGGGCGGTCATCGATGTGGGGGATGGCCATATTGAGAACTGGGTTCTGAACTCTGTGATGATCGCCAGGCAGGTTATTTTGAGGGGTTGGAGGTCAGCTGGAGCGCCCCCATATCCGGAGTGGTGCACGGAGATGGGGAGGGTAGCGGCTTATGAGGAGGTGTCATTGGGAAGACGGGGTGATTTAAATTTGTTTGTCCGGAAATGGGGCAGGTATTTCGAATTTTTGGGGAGCTCTCGGGTGGGGTGTAGAGAGAGTATTGTAGTATAGTTTTTAAATGAGTATGATTATTATGTGTGTATATGTATGTATGTGTATGTGTATGTATATATTTACTTATGTGTGACCACAGGATTGTTTTTTTGGGGAGGTGGGGGGGTTGTGGGGTTTAAATGTTGTGTGTGTATATATGTGTGTGTGTGTGTTATATATATATATATATATATATATATATATATATATATATATATATATATATATATATATATATATATGTATATGTATGTATATATATATATATATATATATATATATATATGTATATGTATGTGTGTGTGTTTGTGTGTGTGTGTGTTTCTTGTTATTATAAGATTTAATAAAAAATGTTAATTACAAAAAAAAAAAAAAAAAGACGTTTTCTCATGGTTACACCAAATGACCAGAACCAAATGGGCCTTTTAATAAAAATGTCAATATATTAATATTTTATGATAAGACAGAGTAATGATTCATTTTTAAAACTTCAAAGTCTTGCGGGTCTAAAGAGGTCTTCTCTGTTGTATTAGTTTTGTCACTTTACAACAAAATTGCTACCTACATGTTGGTTACACCACATGACTTTGATTTGGTGGACAATTTTGTAAAAATATGAATCATATTTTAAAATTAAATGGTTTCTCTGCTTATTTTTTTTTAAAGAAATAATTATAAAAGATTATTCATGCCATTTATTTTTTCAAGAATTTCAGCTTTTAATGTGAGATACACCACATGACATTTTTTACTTTAAGCCCCAGGAAAAATTAAAAAATTAATTTGAACTCAGTAACTGAAAAAATGTTCATCATAGAAGATGTGAATTCAAGTAATTGTTTTGTGTGAATTGCATTTGTAATGTATTTTTGAATCATTTATTAGATGTGGACAAAAAAATGACCTTAACATTCACCATCCCCACAGCTCCAGAAAACCTCTCCACCATCATGCCGATGATAATCGCACCATCCCACTGTATTCAAATGCAGTGTATATTAAAAACACTCACACTCCCCTCTTATCAAATTACCATGCCTTATGATTGGCCTTTCTTTGGCCTCTTTATTTAATAGAAGATTCCTTTCTGCTTTGAGATGCCAGAGAGTGTTACATCACTGTGCTTGAGCCCTGTTATCTGTGTTGAGGCCTGCTCTTGTAATGGGCTTTATTGATCTAAACAACATAAGGCTCACCGTGATGTTATTAAGGTGAAGATAACTTCACTGTAACTTCCACTCAAACAATGTATTAGTGTTTTATTGGGTTTAAATAACTTTGGCTTTTAGACGCTAATGCAGCCGGTTAGTCACCCCTCGCTCTTTATGGCTGTGAGATCTTAATAAAGCTTTTCCTCTTTACATCCTGCTGTGTGTGTGTGTGTTTGTATGTATGTGTGAGAGGACAGGAGATGCCTAGTGCTTGCTGGGAAGTTTTGTGCAGCTTTAGTAAACAGCAGGATCTCTTAATAATCAGGGTAATTATACATTGGTGGTATCTGTATTAATTGTAATCTAACCACAGATTGCTTCGACTTTGACCTTTTACACTTGATCTACATGCTGCTTTTTTGTCAAAGGAATTTATACTTTATACATGTTCTAACCAGGCGTGACAAAGTACGTTTCCAGTGACAAGCAAATATGCAGAACCGATTTTTACCTATAGCCTTATTTCTGTATTTACTTAAAGTAAATCATTCATCACTAACCTTTGAAGGTGAGCAGAATGCTTTAAGAATAATATTAGAGTCAACAAATAATTAATTTAACCTATTTTATTGACAATATACACTCACTGAGCACTTTATTAGGAACACCTGTACACCTACTTATTCATGTGATTTATATAATCAGCCAATCATGTGTCTTCAGTTAATGTTCACATCAACCATCAGAATGGGGAAAAAAATTTGATCTCAGTGATTTCGACTGTGGCATGATTTTTGGTGCCAGACGGGCTGGTTTGAGTATTTCTGTAACCGATGATCTCCTGGGATTTTCACACACAACAGTCTCTAGAGTTTACTCAGAATGGTGCCAAAAAACAAACAAACATCCAATTGTCGGCAGTTCTGCTGACAGAAATGCCTTGTTGATGAGAGAAGTCAATGGAGAATGGCCAGACTGGTTTGAGCTGACAGAAATGCTACGGTAACTCAGATAACCACTCTGTACAATTGTAGTGAGCAGAATAGCATCTCAGAATGCAAAACATGTCGAGCCTTTATGTGGATGGGCTACAACAGCAGAAGACCACGTCGGGCACTTTATTAGGACCATAGTGTTCCTAATAAGTGCTTAATGAGTGTTCATTTGTCCAAGGTCTTCACTTCAATGTAACCTAAAATTGTAAGTTTTTTGGAATCTAAGACTTCGCACAATTTTGCACAGTTAATCTTCGTTTTTATGTTTAACTGTATTGGTAAACTCAATATTAAAGAACTGATTAAGTGAAAAAGTGTAAATATCGGTAAATATATCAACCAAACCGATTTTCGGTCGATATCTAATTTTGGACCAATTCAGTTTAACGGTCGGTGGGGCTTCTTGCAGCAATGCCACAGATAAAAAAGCCAAGTGATTGGCAAGATGTCAAACTGTTGAGTAAAAAAACCTCAGATATACATGGAAGAGATGGTTTTGATCACTTGTCTGGTTAGGACATGGTGTAAGAATTATTTATGGTTTTATTGTAATGTATTAACCGTTTTTCACAGGGAACTTTTTAATGGATGTCCAGATGTGTTTTTTGTCTTCTAAGGGCACACTGAATCCAATATTTATGAAATAACGATCCCATTCATCTACAGGCATATTTTCTGTGGGTAATTTAATTTGCAGCTATTTAAAGCCATGCGTTTGGTAATGAATTATTTTCTCATCATGCCTCTGATGAGATTCATCTTTAATAACTGTAACAATTATTTTATATATACAGTTGTGCTCAAAAGTTTGCATACCCTGGCAGAAATTGTGAAATTTTGGCATTGATTTTGAGAATATGACTGATCATGCCAAAAAAACTGTCTTTTATTTAAGGATAGTGATCATATGAATCCATTTATCATCACATAGTTGTTTGGCTCCTTTTTTAATCATAATGATAACAGAAATCACCCAAATGGCCCTGATCAAAAGTTTACATACCCTTGAATGTTTGGCCTTGTTACAGACACACAAGGTGACACACACAGGTTTAAATGGCAATTAAAGGTTAATTTCCCACACCTGTGGCTTTCAAAATTGCAATTAGTGTCTGTGTATAAATAGCCAATGAGTTTGTTAGCTCTTACATGGATGCACTGAGCAGGCTAGATACTGAGCCATGGGGAGCAGAAAAGAACTGTCAAAAGTCCTGCGTAACAAGGTAATGGAACTTTATAAAGATGGAAAAGGATATAAAAAGATATCCAAAGCCTTGAAAATTCCAGACAGTACTGTTCAATCACTTATTAAGAAGTGGAAAATTCTGTGATCTCTTGATACCAAGCCAAGGTCAGGTAGACCAAGAAAGATTTCAGCCACAACTGCTAGAAGAATTGTTCGGGATACAAAGAAAAAACCAGGTAACCTCAGGAGAAATACAGGCTGCTCTGGAAAAAGACGGTGTGGTTGTTTCAATGCTCCTTGACATTTTCTTAACCAGCTTCTTGAGGTATCACCCTGGGATGATTTTTAAACAGTATTGAAGGAGTTCCCATCTACGTTGGGCACTTATTGGCTTCTTTATTATTTGGTCCAAGTCATCAATTTCAAAAACTTTTTTATTTTTTATTAAATTTTAGTTTTATAATGAAATAAATTAATATGGTGGCACAATTATATTTTTGTCTACAAAACTATTTTCAAACATTTAAGCATACGCCTTCAGATCAAAAGATTATTAAGATCATGAGAAACATTTCAGTCGAGTGTTTCAAAACGTGTATAAATATAGTGTATAAAAAGAGGAGCCATGCATCTCAGCATGGTCTACAACTTGAGGATTCTCATTAGGAGGGTGTTATTACCCCTGCTGGGCTTTCAGTCGCACAACCTGACTTAAATTACAATATGTGTCAACAATGTTTGCATTAAATTTAAGCAGTCATATTTACCAATTTTTTCTCGCTCCCTACTACTGACACATTTAAATGTATTAAAAAGATAAAATACAGTTCCAGATCTGATAGGATGCTTACTGAACATTTACCTCAGTGCTGACTTTTAATAAAGAAATAATATTGAATTTGTAAGTTAATTATTTTATATTAAATCAAAAGGCTGTAGCCATCTGTATTGTTGTTTGAGAAGTTCCAGTAGTGAACAGACTCCTAAACACGCTTTGAATGATGCCTCAAATTTTGGGTCTAGATGTGTGGTATTAGAGAGATGAGACTTATGATTTTCACCTGGCAATAGCACGAGCAAACGAAATCTGTAGACTTGCATCGTCAAGGAGTGGTGGTGGCGTAGTGGACTAAAGCACATAACTGGTAATCAGAAGGTTGCCAGTTCGATCCCCACAGCCATCACCATTGTGTCCTTGAGCAAGGCACTTAACTCCAGGTTGCTCTGGGGGGATTGTCCCTGTAATAAGTGCACTGTACGTCGCTTTGGATAAAAGTGTCTGCCAAATGAATAAATGTAAATGTCTCATTTTAGAATTTTGCAGCCTCTGTGTCTGTACCCGTCACTGTAAGGAAAGACTAAGGACATTTTTTTTAGCATTCAATAAATCGATTTGAAAAACTATTGGATGATTAATAGGTTATCGGTCTCTGCAACCACCTTAGTTATCAGTATCTGAAAAATCCACTATCAGTCAAACTCTATTCCAAACTTGTATGACTTTTTGTTTTACTGTGGAACAAAAACGATGTTTAGTAAAACCGTTAGCCTCAGTCACCATTTACTTTCATTGCAGTGAGTAAATGGTGACAGAATGTTTAATCTGGGTGAACTATACTTTTAAATAGAAACTGATCAAAAGCTGCTCAAAAACCTCAAATCACTGCTGTCCACAATAAAAAGCCAGACTTTTGGCATATTCAAGGCAAAACCAGCATGACAGTATAACAAATGTAACAGTATCTGTCTCTCAAGGAAGTTGGAACGTTCCAATCACAAACAAATACATGTAATACCTATTTAAATGCTTCCCCATTTTTTTGCTGAAGTTTCTAGAAAGTTCCACTGCATATGGAACCATTCATGAACATGGAAACCGACCGTTGTAGCCTCCGTTCCGCTTTTTGCCACAACACACTGTACACAAACGGAATGTTTATTGCTTGCTAAGTTGAACCTCTCCTTGTCTGAGACAGAAGCGAAATTGCTGAATGTGAGGTAATCAGTTATTTCAGTTTTACCACTTCCTTAAACTCACAGTGATATGTTTCCAAAGAAAACCTACAACTCCTGTACGTATGATGGTATGGTGGATTTATGTAAATCAAATATTTAGCCAAATTAAAAACTGAAGTGCAGACTATGATTATCTGGACCTTGAGCTAAATTGTTCACAGCGTTGGGGAGAGAGCAAATGTAGGGGGAGGACGGTTTGTTTCTAAAATCAGTTTTTGCTAAGGCAGTTATCACTATTACTGTTGTTTAGGATTAGGTATTTGAACAAACACTGCCTAACACAGCTTAGTGGTCTCTTCTAGAAATTGGAATCGAAAGGAATTTAACCATTCTGATTCCAATTTCTCTTAACATTTCCAATTCCTTAACGGTTCGTTAAAGGTTCACCCAAAAATAAAAAAAATCTCTCATCATTTACTCACCCTTATGCCATCCCAGATGTGTTTTACTTTCTTCTGTTGAACACAAACAAATATTTTTAGAAGAGTATTTCGGCTCTTTTGGTCAATTCAATGCAAATGAATGGTGGCCAGAACTTTGAACCTCCAAAAAGGACATAAAAAATAATCCATAAGACTCCAGTGGTTAAATCCATATCTTCAGAAGTGATATGATAGGTGTGGGTGAGAATCAAATCAATATTTAAGTCCTTTTTTTACTATAAATTCTCCTCCCTTCCCAGTAGTTGGCGATATGCACAAAGAATGTGAATTGCCAAAAACAAAACAAGAATGTGAAAGTGGAGATTTCTATTAAAAAAAGGACTGACAAAAAAGTTTCTGACCCTTACCTATCATATAGCTTCAGAACACATGGATTATACACCACTGGAGTATTACTTTTATGCTGCCTTTATATTCTTTTTGGACCTTCAAAGTTCTGGCCACCATTCACTTACATTGTGAGGACCTACAGAGCTTAAATATTCTTCAAAAACATTTTTTTTTTTGTGTGTTCTGCAGAAGAATCTGGGATGGCATGAGGGTGAGTAAATGATGAGAGAATTTTCATTTTTGGGTGAACTATCTCTTTATCAATTCTTTTTTTTAATATATATATATATATATATATATATATATATATATATATTCATCCCCTTTTCTCCCAATTTGGAATACCCAATTCCCACTACTTAGTAGGGCCTGGTGGTGGCGCGGTTACTCACCTCAATCCGGGTGGCGGAGGACAAGTCTCAGTTGCCTCCGCTTCTGAGACAGTCAGTCCGCACATCTTATCACGTGGCTCATTGTGCATGACACCGCGGAGACTCCCAGCATGTGGAGGCTCATGCTACTCTCCTCGATCCAGGCACAACTTACCATGCGCCCCATTGAGAGTGAGAACCACTAATCGCGACCACGAGGAGGTTACCCCATGTGACTCTACCCTCCCTAGCAACCGGGCCAATTTGGTTGCTTAGGAGACCTGGCTGGAGTCACTCAGCACACCCTGGATTCAAACTCGTGACTCCGGGGTGGTAGTCAGCGTCAATACTTGCTGAGCTACCCAGGCCCCCCCTTTAACAATTATTTTAGTACTTTTGAATAAGAAATATTGGGTAATAAGAAAGACAATTGTCTACAACCATCTGTTGCCAATTGTTGAGATCATTTCAGATTTCAACAGAGCAGATAGGTGAGTTATATGACTTTTTAATGTTTTTTCAAAGACTTTTTAAAGGCATAAATGCAATCCAATAATAGATCCTACTGTAAATATTTATTAAATAACAAAACCTAAACAAGCACAAATTTGCATATTTCATACATTTATTCAAAAAAATAAAAAATAAATAAAAATCCAATTCCACAGGGGCTGTGCTGTTGCTGAATAGCAAAGCAAGAAACAGAGTATTTTAGTATGGTGTTCAGTCCACATTGGTGGAAAAATGCACGTTCAAGAATTATTAACAGAATCAAAAGTCATAAATTATTCGTTTTTTTTTTTTTTTAATGGAACAGGTTCTGAATAGTCTTTTCTCTAATCTTTTCATTCTCTGAGACACTCATTTCTTGACCACATTCATTACTGTCACATTACCGTAACATTATAAACCATATCTTCTGAGTTTATACTCTGAGTTACAGTATACTGTCTAATGTAGCCCCCTCTCATCATACTCAGTGTGTTAACCACCAAGCCACAGTTCCAACACATTCCCTGTTTCTTTGTTATCCTTAGATGATTTATGGTGGTGTAGGAAGTTCTGGCAAACTTCACAAAAGCCTCACTTTCCTTATGGTTAGTTTTTGTAGAACATGCTTCCCAATAAGCAAAAATTAAATGGTCACAGGTAGAGAACTCAAGAAGAATAGTGTGAGGCCAGTGTCACTGGGTGGTACAACACAGCATAAAGTTTGACCCTTTCATCTTTGCAATTTCAAACACTCCCATCTCGTGACCAATTTCATTACTGTCACATGATCTTCATTAACGCTACCCTGTCATATTTCATTTCAGTTCATACTCTGAGTCACGGTAATCTGCTAAATGTAGCTACCTCTCTCGCCATATTGCTTTACCGTTTAACCCTTTTTTTCACTTCTTCAAGGACAAATGGTGTACATGAAGGCAGATCTCCGTGCGAAAGTCCCCGAGCTCTCCTGAAGCAGCAGATCCCTTTTCAGAGCCAGCTGTTCTTTCAGATAAACTCTGCGCCGTGCTCGCAGATTCTCTTAATATGACTCCGAAGGGTCGGGCTCAGGAGAATTGATGCAAAACAAGCTTGCCAGTAGAAAGAGAGCATTGAATTGTTTGTCAGCTGGCCCTCGTAGTGCCGCAGCACTTTTTTATTAGGCGCCCCACTCATTCATGAGCAGATGTTCAGCGCAGGACCGAGCTGCAGTTAGCGTGAACTCTGCTGCCCTCTCAGCCGTTGGCTGCAAGGACGTTGGCAGCGACCCCGGCTTTTGAGAATTCATTCCCGGCAAAAAGCGCTGTACACCGCCTCACCCATGCCACTTTTTTTAGCCGTGTTGCCCAGCCCCGGAGCAGACCAGAGATGGAGGAGGGGTTTACTTTGACAGGCCATCAGTCTTCTCTCTGACACTGATGAAAGACTCGCCTAGGTCAACTCTGGGGACGGGGCCCCAAAAATTCCCGAAGACAATTTTGCTCAAGTTTATCATTAATTTTTGTATGACGTCCTCTGTATGAAAATAAGCCACCTGGCAAGAAAACAAAAGCGACTACTCCTGGTGCAAGTCAGTTGGGTCTTCCCATGAAGGTACCCTTGAAAGAGGGAATTGAATTGCTATATCAGTTTTCTAAACCTGGTCCTGGAGTTCCCCCATCACTACACATTTCGGATGTCTCCCTAATTTAACACGCCTAATTAAACTCATCAGCTTGTTAGTAGAGGCTTCATGTCCTGTATTGGGTGTGTCAAATAAAGGTAGACATCCAAAATGTGCAGTGTTGGTGGAATTTCAGGGACAGGATTAGGAAACTCTGCAGTGTAAGGGATAATCTACAGTCAGCCAGTCATTAACGCAAAATAAACCTTGACAGGGTGGTCAGGACCCCGACACTGAACAGAGGTTTATTTTGCAATAATAATCGTATGAATGTACATTATACCACTTATTACATGGCTACCTACCAAATAAATAAATATTTGGATGTGAAATATTGATTTGCGTTGAAATTACATTATTAGCCTATGTGAAGAAAGAGACAGCGGGATCTCCAGAAACAGCTGAATTCCACCTCCGGTTTGCGTCAGAGTTCTGTTGGTGTTTATTTAGCCAAACTGATAGTCTAACTGCTCATTATCTGGCCTATTACAAGAGTACTTGCAAAATGTAATCTTTGGGTCCATGTTGGTTTCACAAATAAAAAAATAAAATGTAAAAATAATTTGCAAAATAATTATTTAACCTCTTCAACTCTGCGGACCTGCCGGCGTGTGCAAAAGGGGGTGCTATGTCAAGTCTTTTTAAAATTGTTTTGTTTTTTTATATATTTTTTCACAACACACATCGTTTCAAAGCAGCTTTACAGTAAATCATGCATTAACAGAAAATGAAATTGTAATATCTAGTCTTAGAGTCATCATTGTGTAGTTTGATTAAATATGATTGTTAATTGTGTATAAAAATTGAGTGAGCAAGACGAAGGTGACTGTGTCAAGGAACACAAAACTCCATAAGATGTTGGTTAATGGAAAAAATAACCAAGGCTCACTGTGGGGGCCAGTTCCCCTCTGGCTAACCAGCATGAATATAATGCCAATATTAGTTATTTATATGCTGTGCAAGTCATGGTTTAAAATTAGTAAACTATGTAAGTGTTAAGGGCCAGTGTTTAAACAAAGATTTTGTATGATCTGTAAGATTAATGACTAATGTCTTTGAAGTCCATACTGGATTAACTGCAAAAGTTTACAATGATGCATTGTCCTTTGTTAGTTGCCCGATGAAGGCTTTTGTTGGCAAATAATTGAAAGTCTATGTATTTAATTTTAAGAGTGTAGTCCATCATTAGACCAAGGTGATGCAGGCATAGATCAGTCAGGTTCATCGCAGTTCGACCGGCAGGTCATTTTGGTGAGGTCTATCCTACGTCCAAGGTTCAGGCAGTGGCATATGAAGTATCCCTTGTCTTATGGTTGGAGTTGGCATCAGTTCATCCCCTGAAGTCCATCGTAAAAGACTGAAGTGATGTCTGGCTAGCACCGGCTGCAATTAGTCGTCATCACTCACAGACACGTAGCAGTGGAGTACAACACCAAGCAGGAACGGAGCTGGATCTGGCTGGCTCTGGTAAACTCGGGATATGAGTCCCGAGGTTGAGACAGGGAATCAAATAGAATAATATTAGCATAGATACCATTACAGTTTTTTTTTTTTTTTTTTTTGCAGAGTTATAGAATTCCTATGTCGCGAAAATGTTTTACTCTTTAAATATTTAAGTCTCTGAATACATAAGTCAGGCATATAGGGTATCGTTTGAAAGCTTAGAATCTGATCTTTTTATAGATAACCATCACTTCTACATTTATGTTAAAAAAAATAACAAAATAAAGCCTGAAAATATATATATATATTTTTAAACAAATAATAGCAAATAATTATTCTGCTCTACTTATGCCAACATTTCCTATGCCAATTTGGTTGCTTAGGAGACCTGGCTGGAGTCACTCAGCACACCCTGGATTCGAACTCGTGACTCCAGGGGTAGTAGTCAGCATCAATACTCGCTGAGCTACCCAGGTCCCCAACATTTCCTTTAAGTATTTCAGCTTTTAATGAGACTTTAATGTTGTTTTTGCTGTTTATGGATGGTTACACCACGTCATTTTTGACTTTAAAAAAACATTACTTTAAACTCAGTAATTGTTTTGTGTGAATTGCATTTTTTATTTATTTTTGAGTAATTGAATACAAGCGTCACGTCATTGACCCAGGAATGTCCTGGTCAGATCCTGTTTGTTACATTAAAGCAGAGCTTTTGGCACAGCCCAAACATTTTTGTACACAATTTTGCTAAAGTTTATCTTTCATTATTTTATGATGTTCTCTGTATGAATATAAACTACTTGGCAAGAAAACAAAACTGCCCTTGTAGAACAAAAGCGTCTTTGCATCAGTCAGGTCTTTTCTGAAGGTACCCTTGAAAGAGCGAATTGCTTTATCAGATTAACGCAGGTGGTTTCAGCGAACGTGCTGGTCAAATCCTGGTCTCTATGTTAAAGCCCAGCTGCTGCTATGGTTAGCCAGGTGGTTCGTTTAGCTTGGTGACCTCAATGCACTCAAGAGACTTAAATAACAACCAGTACAGATAAAGTATTATTGTTTCATTTACATAACACCATTATGTTCATGTTGCCTTTTTCGTTACAAGCTTTGCATTTAAACCAGCATATGTTCTCCATAGAAAGTGTGAAATGTTTTTCTTCCCTTTCGTTGCTGTGGATGTGTGGCAGTAATTGAAGGATGGTGACGTTTTTTACTAGGTTTTTTTTTTTTTCTTCATTCTTCTACTTCATGCACTTGTTTCTTCAGCACGTCTTCTACTTCACACTATCTAATTGGCCATTTTCAGGTTGGGTTTATGAGAGCAAAACTAATTAGTGTTTCTAAATTCAGAGAGAGAGAGAGAGAGAGAGAGAGAGAGAGAAAAGTAACATGGCTGAATTGATTGTTCTGGTTTCCTCTCTGATGTCCTCTCTGGTGTCAGGCTCATAACAATGAAATAAAGACTAATCACTTTCAAATTGCTCTTCTTTTTTTTTTTTAACCAGCAGTGAATGTCACTCTCTCTCCTGCCATTTTGTTTGGCACAGTCACATGCCTGGTAAAAAAAGTATGTGCTTGCCCTCTTTACAAACTTTTTCCTTTGTATTTCGTGGGAAGGCTTTGCGGGGAAAAAACAATGCGGGGTGTTTTTAGGTGGGGTTGTTTCTTCTTTTGATTCGGAATGTCCTGGTGACAGATCGGGGAGGGTGGAGAGTTTACAGTAGCATTGACTTTTCGCCCGTTACCTTTATTCAGAGAAATCCAGCTGCAGCGTGCCCTCAGGAAGCCCACCGCGGGGAGCACACACACACATGCACACACACCGGCCCCCTAAAAGAAAGCCTGTTTGAGTTGGCAGACGCTTTCGTCTCCGGGAACTTTTGCTGCCTCTGCAATAATGACACTAGTGGTGACTGCGCTGGCCAGGCGGCCCGCCATTATGCTAACCAGGATATGCCTTTTCCACCTCTCTCAGGAAACACATTTTTGCCTCTCCCTCCCCTAAGCGACAATAGAATGAGTGAAGATGAGTGACTGGTATAAGTCCATTGGGGATTGGGCTAATCTGAGACCAGTAGTGGTCCCCCAACACCAACGCTTCCACTGGGCTTTCATTTAATATTGAATAAAAAAAAGTTTATAGGTCAGTTTAACAATGTACCGTAAAGCTTGCACTATTTATATTTTTCCACCTTGCGCCAGAGGGATTTACGCAGAGAGGGCCAGTAATTAAGAAGCTGAGGATACAGGGTTAGGGAGGAAGAGTGCTTAAATGCAATTAGAGCATCTACGTGAATCAATCTGAACCCAATTACAGTTTTCTTGAATGTGCTATTATTTGTTGAATCAAGGGAATTTTGCCCTTTTTAAGATGCTAAAAATGTGTTGCGAGATTATTTAAACGAGGCGTAAAAATAAACGACGGAAGCAAGTAATGAACAGACATTTCAAAGTGACCTCTCTCCTTCCCCTGTTATCTTGTTCTCCTCACAAGAACAAAACTCCATTTGATTTGTCTGGAGATAAAGCTATCACAATATCGGCTGGATAATTAGCACAAATTCACATAATAATTTTTTTTTTTTTTTTTTTTTTTGGTAACTGGATGTGGAGCACCAGTCTCTGATGATTCGATGTTTCCTCGTGTTTTTCTTTTCTGTCCTTCTCTCATTTGTCTTCTCTCTTCCATCATTACTCTTTCTATCTGCTGTCTGTTCTGCAGGCAGGAGATTCCAGTGGTCCAGCCCTTTGGATGCTGAGAATTCAGAACGGTATGTGTTAGGGTTTTAATAGCAAGTACAGTGGCCCCAAAATGTGCTAAGTCACACTTAAAAATGAATTTTATTGCATTAGATAACAAAATATTAAATCAAGTGGCATCTGCAAAAAAGTATATTAGACCTTTTTTCAAAACTTCATTTTTTTTGCCATTTTTTGCAAGTCCTTTTAACCAACTGGTCTCAAGGTCATTTTTATGGATGTTTGGAGTCAGTGCCGGATCATGGTCCTGCATTTTGTACAGTATATCTATTGTTTTATCATTTAAAACTTTTGTTACATTTTGCTTGAAAAGTATGTTTGTGTACACAAGCTTAATTTAAAATAAATGACATTTGGTTTGATATTTTATCATCTAATGCTATAATAATTACAGGTGCATCTCAATAAATTAGAATGTCGTGGAAAAGTTCATTTATTTCAGTAATTCAACTAAAATTGTGAAACTTGTGTATTAAATAAATTCAATGCACACAGACTGAAGTAGTTTAAGTCTTTGGTTCTTTTAATTGTGATGATTTTGGCTCACATTTAACAAAAACCCACCAATTCACTATCTCAAAAAATTAGAATACATCATAAGACCAATAAAAAAAACATTTTTAGTGAATTGTTGGCCTTCTGGAAAGTATGTTCATTTACTGTATATGTACTCAATACTTGGTAGGGGCTCCTATTGCTTTAATTACTGCCTCAATTTGGCGTGGCATGGAGGTGATCAGTTTGTGGCACTGCTGAGGTGGTATGGAAGCCCAGGTTTCTTTGACAGTGGCCTTCAGCTCATCTGCATTTTTTGGTCTCTTGTTTCTCATTTTCCTCTTGACAATACCCCATAGATTCTCTATGGGGTTCAGGTCTGGTGAGTTTGCTGGCCAGTCAAGCACACCAACACCATGGTCATTTAACCAACTTTTGGCAGTGTGGGCAGGTGCCAAATCCTGCTGGAAAATGAAATCAGCATCTTTAAAAAGCTGGTCATCAGAAGGAAGCATGAAGTGCTCCAAAATTTCTTGGTAAACGAGTGCAGTGACTTTGCTTTTCAAAAAACACAATGGACCAACACCAGCAGATGACATTGCACCCCAAATCATCACAGACTGTGGAAACTTAACACTGGACTTCAAGCAACTTGGGCTATGAGCTTCTCCACCCTTCCTCCAGACTCTAGGACCTTGGTTTCCAAATGAAATACAAAACTTGCTCTCATCTGAAAAGAGGACTTTGGACCACTGGGCAACAGTCCAGTTCTTCTTCTCCTTAGCCCAGGTAAGACGCCTCTGACGTTGTCTGTGGTTCAGGAGTGGCTTAACAAGAGGAATACGACAACTGTAGCCAAATTTCTTGACACATCTGTGTGTGGTGGCTCTTGATGCCTTGACCCCAGCCTCAGTCCATTCCTTGTGAAGTTCACCCAAATTCTTGAATCGATTTTGCTTGACAATCCTCATAAGGCTGCGGTTCTCTCGGTTGGTTGTGCATCTTTTTCTTCAACACTTTTTCCTTCCACTCAACTTTCTGTTAACATGCTTGGATACAGCACTCTGTGAACAGCCAGCTTCTTTGGCAATGAATGTTTGTGGCTTACCCTCCTTGTGAAGGGTGTCAATGATTGTCTTCTGGACAACTGTCAGATCAGCAGTCTTCCCCATGATTGTGTAGCCTAGTGAACCAAACTGAGAGACCATTTTGAAGGCTCAGGAAACCTTTGCAGGTGTTTTGAGTTGATTAGCTGATTGGCATGTCAAAATATTCTAATTTTTTGAGATAGTGAATTGGTGGGTTTTTGTTAAATGTGAGCCATAATCATCACAATTAAAAGAACCAAAGACTTAAACTACTTCAGTCTGTGTGCATTGAATTTATTTAACACACGAGTTTCACAATTTGAGTTGAATTACTGAAATAAATGAACTTTTCCACAACATTCTAATTTATTGAGATGCACCTGTATGCATGGAAAGTTAAACATTTTTTTAAAGTGTGGTTTTATTGTCCAAATGCTTTTTTTGGGGCCATTGTATGTACTTTACCATTATTACATGCCAGTGGTGATTGCTTTAAAACTACATCGGAAGTATGGCTTTTCCTAAAATTCCATATGGAATGCAGCAATGATATGTTTAACCCTTAAATGCATGGGAATTTCACCAAACATTCCTACATATTCAGGTCTTTAGAGACTCAGCAGTTATATCTATCACAAATAGATCTACAAAATGGGGCCTGGGTAGCTCAGTGGTAAAAGACGCTGGCTACCACCCCTGGAGTTCGCTAGTTCGAATCCCAGGGCGTGATGTGTGACTCCAGCCAGGTCTCCTAAGCAACCAAATTGGCCCAGTTGCTAGGGAGGGTATAGTCACATAGGGTAATCTCCTCGTGATCGCTATAATGTGGTTAGTTCTTGGTGGGGCGCATGGTGAGTTGAGCAGGGTTGCTGTGGTGGATGGAGTGAAGCCTCCACACGTGCTATATCTCCGTGGCAACATGCTCAACAAGCCACATGATAAGATGCGCGGGTTGACGGTCTCACGCAACTGGGATTCATCCTCTGCCACCCGGACTGAGGCGAATCACTACGCGACCACGAGGACTTAAAAAAAGCACATTGGGCATTCCAAAAAAATTTAGAAATTAGATCTACAAAATGCCTAGATGGTGTACAGTTTTCTAAATATTTTCAGTTAGACAGTTAGAAAATAATAGAATAAAATATATTTTGATGTTTTATTTTTTTCATATATCAAAGAGAAAATGCAGCAAATTAGGAAAAACCTAGAACAGGATTCATTACTTTCAGACTGAAATTTCATGAGATGCAACTGGTTGTCAAATACATATTGAGCTACACATAACACATAAGGTACACATAAGCTACACAAGTATTTTCTGTGGCATTTATTGTGTCTAAATATATGCACAACTTACATAATTTCAGTAGTACACACAATTGACAATAATCAGATCATACTGTTCATGTGTTGTACTGGCTGTAGTTCACTTCCATGTTGTTTCTTCATCATATAGCAATCTCAAATGTAAATCAAGTCAATCACTGAAACAAAAGCACCACCTTGAGTAAGAAATAGCATGCATAATAAGTTTGTGTAAACGTATATGTGATACTGATAATTTACCATTGTTGCACAGAAAATCATCGTGATATAGCATTTATTTGTATTGATATAGTACTCATTTCTCTTGTAATAAACAAAGAAATAGATATCATGTGATATCTCATGTGAATGTGAAAAATCATGTCTCATCATGTGAAAAAAAAAAAAAAAAGACACTTACATATCAAGGATCTCCAGTGACCCTATACACATTTGGTACTCAAGCCATTATATATAAGAATAAAAAAAAATTTGGGCACAACTCCAAAAAATGGATGAGGTACAGGGTGTGGAATGAGGTCTCGGGTCACTAAAGACAGATATGCATTTAAGGGTTAATATACATACTAATGATCTAAATTAATTGCATATCACTCTTTGTGCATTTCAATATTTTAGTGAATAACACATCACTGGCGCGCTGTTTATTTTTTCTACATGAATATGTCCATAGATGTCCACTTGGACGCTGTGCTTCTCTTGAAGTCTGTGGGATCTTTATGATCGCTATATGCATCGGATCTGCATCTGAGTAAAAATATGAATGTGCGCAACTTTTCAATAAACTGCCAATAATTGAAATGGTGATGTACGTGGTTGACAGTGAATTAAATTTAAAAACACCGCTGTTGAGTGCAGATTGTTTGCCGGCTCGGAGATACATGCACGGTTATTTGCAGTCATACTTAACAGATATATATCAGCATTCATAATCTGATATTTTGCCTATTTTGTTGCAGTTCTGAGCTTGGTTAAGAATTAAGAAATTTCACTGTTTGAGTAGCAGCCTGAGCAGCTTTTGGGAGAAACAGTGCAGATACAAAAAACAATAGTGCATCCCCACTTTTGATAGCCGCCACTATTACATGCAAATTAAAAGTATTAACTGTTGGAAAGCTCTTGCCATTTATATGCCTTTTGGCACGCCATTAGCATGTCCGCAATTTTGGATGTGTTAAAGTTGATCCATTTTAAGAAACCTGAATTTCTCAGTTTGAATGTACTGTCACTTTGACCCAAGTGTCACAAGGCCTTCGCTTCCTGTGTAATGTGTAAACACAACAAATAAACCATGACTTTGCCCACACAACATACTGCCAGCCTATGTTCAAACCCTCTTGTTTAACGTAAACATTCATATATGACCTTTAGTCACCAAAAAACATTGTGGCACATGACATACCATTTTAGTGTTTATTTATATTATATTCTAGAGGGATAGTTCACCCCAAAATGAAAATTCTGTGTTCATTTAATAACCCTCACGTTGTTCCAAAGTCCAAAAGATTTTATTTTTTCCGTAGAACACCAAATGAAAATGAAAGCTTCAGTCACCATTCACTTTCATTGCATCTTGTTTCCTTTCAATGAAAGTAAATGGTGACTGAGGCTAACATTCTGCCTAACATATCCTTTTGTGTTCTGTGGAGGAAATTTGGAAATTAGAGTACATGATGGCATAATTTTCATTTTTGAGTGTATTATACCTTTGAAACATGTGCAAAACATACATTAACCCAGAGTATACCCAAAAGTCACTTCTTTCATCAGTGTGTGTTGTGAATATGTTTTAGTCAATTTTTGTTGCATTGAATGGCACTTGGACTGTTTCTCTGTTATCGCATCACATGTGTGATTAATGGAGCTACTGCAAAGACTGTAGTCCAACCAGCCCGTCCAGACAATGTTATAGAGAAGTACTTCTAACAGTTACGCCCGCTTGCAAAACTGTGTACGTTACAGATTGATAGTAAATGGAAAACATGAATGTAAATTGTGTCATTTGATAATGTAAATGGAGAGCCGAGCTATTTTCCCCCGCCCCCGTAAAGAAATCAGCCGTATTTACATAGTCAGTTGTGCTTATGAGACTTATGGAAATCAATCTCTTGTCATTTTCCAACTACACAATTTCATGGTAGTTCAGAGATCACCGATTTGAAAGTCAATACGGTGACATTGGCTCGGATCCATGTGAGCAACATGAATTAAACATAACAAACACAAAAACATGCTCTTATGACAAACTTTTTCATGAGTTGCAATGCAGTAATCCTGCGTGCAACGCAAATGAACCCAGACTGTACAAATATTTCCTCTTGAATATTGATTTGTGGGGCAATTTGCAGGGAATTGTAGCTTTTTTGAAGGTACAAACTTTTAGCAATCTGAGTTAAAAAGCACTCCAAATACATCTAAGTGCAGGTTATTATTTAGTTATTCTGATTTATGACTAACTGAAAGCAAAAGCAGGTTAATTCAGATTTTTGTTTTCTCTTTTATCTGAACTCCTTGTAGGTTTATTCCATTAAAGTGTACTTTGCAGTGTCCACTGTTTGACTAAGTGGCCAGCGAGGCCACAGTGACGTGAATTATTGAAGCGTATCAACGCTTAAATGTCTTGCACGTGGTTTACCACTTTCTTTAAAAGCACTTTCAGGACTTCTGATTGCTTCTTGCATGTTGTAGATTGGTTATGACTAATGAGAGGACTACATTTATAAATCCACACGAGGACATGAAAGCTCTCCTTGCTGTTGAATTTAACCTTTTCAATATTGACTAATTATTTAGGTTAGGGAAGATCTTAAGGCACACTGCGGCACTTTAATACATTTCATTAGTTACGTTAGTCAACACTTTTCAGAGATTTAATATCTACATTGTGACGCTTTCGACTGTAGCCTTGTGCACTATTGCAGATTATGACATTTAATAATTGAACTGTGCAGGTATGTTGACTGTTTTATAAGACCTTTGATCTACATTCATATTGCAGTTTTTGGATGAACAAATCACATTGAATCTATTTTATTTCAGATCCTGGCAGCTTTCTTAAGTGGAAATGAATCAGATATGCATTTGATTCTTTTTTTTAATTTATTTTTTATTTGATTTTCTCCCCTTTTTCTTCCCAATTTGGAATGCCCAAGTCCCAATGCGATCTAAGTCCACGTGGTGGCGTTGTGACTCGCCTCAATCCAGGTGGCGGAGGACTCAGTTGCCTCCGCGTCTGAGACCATCAATCCGTGCATCTTATCATGTGGCTTGTTGAGCACGTTACCACGGAGACATAGCGCATGTGGAGGCTCCACGCCATTCTCCGCGGCATCCACGCACAACTCTCCACGCGACCCACCGAGAGCAAACGACATTATAGCGACCGCGAGGAGGTTACCCCATGTGACTCTACCCTCCCTAGCAACCGGGCCAATTGGTTGCTTAGGAGACCTGGCTGGAGTCACTCCAAACGCTCTGGATTCGAACTTGCGACTCCAGGGGTGGTAGTCAGCGTCTTTGCTCGCTGAGCTACCCAGGCCCCCCAAAAGCATTTGATTCTTGTGCATTGGGGCTTCAATGTAAACAGGTCGGAATTCATGCAATTTTATGTCAATCTTTATGATATTAGTCATAATTGCGTAGTTGATTTACCCATTGCGTGAATCATAACATAAATTATGAATTGCAAGAACTAAAATATTATTTACAGAAAAATATGTGAAAATATATTTGTTAAAAATGTACGCTGTTTGAGAATTATGTAGAAAATGAATAATAATAATAAGAAGAAGAAGAATAAACCAATCACATTACTATACCTACATTTTTTGCTAAATAATTTTTACTCGTTGTATGTATCGCAGCACTTTCCTGGTGAACAAACACCAGAGGTGCTAAAAAAACAATGACTTTTATTCACCACAGATTATCAGTTCATAAACACTTATTTTTCACTCTGTTCCTCACACAATGCTATCTTTTGACATCTAAACACTTTTATTATAGTGCATGACTTGTAATGTGGTACATTTTAATGTTTGCATTACTTAACCAACTACATTTACAGGCTTATTCGAATGGGATCAAGTTGCGCTGTAGTTTATCTGATGGTGTATTGTGAAAGATAGGGGTACAAGTCCAGAAGAGCATGCTAGTGAGCAAAAAGTGTCATAGAAGCACAACATGAGGTTGATGTAGCAATATTATTCACTTTTCATGTCACATTTGCTTTCATGACACTATCGGTTAGGTTTTTAGGTTTAGGGTAGGGAGGTCAGTTTTGTTGATTTAAAACCCGATAGAGTATTAAACTTAACCTCATCTGTTTGGGTGAACACTGACCTTGGTTTTAGTGCCACACAGAGGACATTTTATCTCAGATCTGCCGTTATTTGTATAAGGAGCCATGTAATGTAATTTTGCAAAAGTGTCGCCACAGCTTGCTCACAGAGGTTCTAAATACAATTATTATTTAATTAATTAATTTTCATACAATATATACAATTTACAATCATGTTTAATCAAACTACACAATGATCACTCCAAGGCTTTATAGATATTACAGTTTCATTTTTTGTTAATGCATGATTTTCTGTAAAGCTGCTTTGAAACGATGTGTGTTGTGAAAAGCGCTATACAAATAAAAATGACTTGACATTCACATAATTTTCATGAGATCCGGCTGTAAGCAACATAAATTCAGTCAAGTGTGTCCAAACTTTTCACTGGTAGTGTGTATTGATGTATGGTAGCTCTTAAATATTTTGAAACTCTCTTTGAATAGTGACAATAGACTTTTCTTAAAATAACAAAATAAATGATTTTAATTGATATTATGATTGATTGATTGATTTTTTTGTTATAATGAGCATGCCAGGGTGTATAGGGTGTTTTATACATGTGGGTCAGTTTAGGAGTGTCACTTTTGTCAGACCAGTGCCTGAAATGGGCCACATTTTAAACACATCACATTTTAGCCAACATCACAAAAAACTGGATATGAGCAGAATGTTGAAATTGGCATTTTGGCTTGCTGTTTGAGAGCAGCCTTGGTTGCACATACTATAGGCTCTATTTTTTCTTTTTTTTTTTTTTTTTTTTTTTTTTTTTTTTTTTTTTTTATACACGCACACTTTGGCAGCATCATATTGTCCAGAAAGGTCAATCCCATCTGTGCTTTCTCCCCTCTGCCTCTGCTCGCTAGCACTGTATGCCTTGCTTCACACTGCTCTGCCAAAGAGTCTCACCCTCAGTCTGTTTGTGCCCCGGTCCTGTTTGTAAATACACAGAGGACACGGGTGCCGCTTGGGGTCATGGCTGCTCCGCGGATGCTCAAAACCTAATGTGACATGCAACAGATGAGTCACAGCACCCTGAATCAAAGCAAGCCGACAGTCTCTCTCTCGCTCCCTTGGAGTCACATGAATATTAGTGATACCTTCGCTGGCATCTTAGGCCTACACCAACCCTGCCATATCAACTTGTTTCTGTTCCATTTCCCTCCCCCTTCTCTCTTTGTCTGTTTATCTGCAGTCTATGGCTCTTTTCCAAAACTTACTGAGCTGCATAACTGTCTCCTGCCTATGCAGACAGCTGCCTTCTGAGGAAGCATCCTAATGGAAATGGAACCTCATAAGTGGCTTAAATTTGGGCAGTATTTATTGGTCAGATTCAGTCACAGTAACCACTAGCTTAAATTGCATATTTTTGCCATACAATGGAAGTGAATGGTGACTGGTGACTTCCACTAAAGAAAAAAAAAAAGAAAAAACAACATGAGGGTGTTAAATGACGACAGAATTTATTTTATTTTTTACGTTCTGACTGCCTTAAAGGGACAGGTCACCAAAAAAGGAAAAATCTCATAATTTACTCGCCCTCACGCCATCCCAGATGTGTATGACTTTCTTCTGCTGAACACAAAGACTGTAGGTCCTCACAATGTAAGTGAATGGGTACCAACATTTTGAATCTCCATAAATCACATAAAGGCAGCATAAAAGTAATCCATACTACTCCAGTGGTTAAAGCCATGTCTTCAGAATCAATGTGATAGGTGTGGGTGAGGAAAAAGTCCTTTTTTACTATAAATTCTCCTCCCTGCCCAGTAGGTGGTGATATGCACAAAGAATGCAAATCGCCAAAAACAAAAGAAGAATGTGAAAGAGAAATTGGAGATTGATAGTAAAAAGGGACTTAAATATTGATCTGTTTCTCTGTATCATATAGCTTCTGAAGATATGGATTTAACCACTGGAGTGATATGGATTACTTTTATGCTGCCTTTATGTGCTTTTAGAGCTTCAAAGATTTGGTACCTATTCACTTGCATTGTATGGACCAACAGAGCTGAGATATTCACATATGGGATGGCATGAGGGTAAGTAAATGATGAGAGAACTTTCATTTTTGTGAATAAAATTTCATTTTTGCATTATTCTTGGTAAGCCATTCACTAGATTTTTAAATGGAGTTTATGTCTCTCTTTTTTATCTCTTCCTCTTATTTTTATTGAGAGCTTTGTTCCTGGTTTAAAGGATTTAAAACTTTAAGGTTTCTCAGTGGTTTCCATCTCATCTATTCTTTAGATAAAGCACAGTTTTCAAATAATATTTCGTACACAATATGCACACTCTCTGGGAAAACAATCGTAAAGCCTGTTATTATGGCACATTTCAGCGACCATGCATTTTTGCTGCTCATTCCTGAAGTTCATTCCTGAAGTTCATCATGTACACACACTTGTTCCTGACATTTTTGTAAGATATGCAGCCATACTTTTTCCTTTATAGACAGATGGACTGCACCGAGTCAGTATCGCCCTCTCAAAGTCAAAAGATCAAAGCATCTCTCATGTGGTCCTTCTCAAAATCTGAAAAAAACAGCTCTCGCCTTTTTTCCTTCAGCCACAGATTACGATCCTTCCAGTGTAATCTTTCCATCTCTTTAAGTAAATAGTGTGGCCTTGCATAACTGAAAGAAACAACAGGGCATACATCGTTCTTGTTGACCCGAGTAGGGCGTTTATATCATAACTTGGATGGGCTGATGGGCCCTGAATTGATTTGCCAACATAATCTGCTAGTTTAGACCTATATGCGAGTTGTTTTTTCCCCATGCGCTCTATGGAAGCAACCTATGTTGAGTTCATTTTTGTCTCAAGGCGGGTTTCGATAGTAATTGCCCAGAGTTCTGCAGTTATGCTATATGTAAATGTAGTATTATCAACACCTCCAATTTGATTAAATGCCATAGTGTGGATGGCTGTTTTTGATCCTTTGACACTTTGGACACTTATTCTTTTAGTTTGGTGACTGAGTGATTCTGAAAATAATGTTACCTTGATTTGTATGGTATGTATATGATTGATCTTTTTGTCAGAAGTGGGGGGGGGGGATAATTACAATCCGCTATAGTGCAGTGTGTACCTGCTTCACACTAATAAGGAAATTGCTGCCAAATATCTAGATCTAAAGTGAAGCATTTAAATATTCAAATACAGATCCAAAACTATTTGCTGGTATTACTTTGCATAGAGTGTTATTTGTTGGTGTGAAACAAAGAGCAAACGCAGGGTGACAGGACACGAAGACAGATACTGACTTTTTACAGCGGAATAGGTGGAGAAAAAAGTGTTGAAAGATTTTTGAGTCTATATTTACATTCTGGTAAGTTCCTGCTGGAAACGGATCATTGATTGTTACATTATTGACTTAAAATGCATAAAGGTAGGCTTGATGCACTTTTTTTTTTAATTTTTTTAAATCAACGTTAAGATTTTAGGTTACGATTTATATGAATGAAATGGTGGTGTGACAAACGTTTTAAATGTTTAAATGTTAAAAAGTACAAATATTTCTTGTAGTCTCTCAATTAATAGCAACTAATTGTGCATGAATTAAAATGTTGTTCGATGGTGTATACAGTAGCATGTCACACTGCAGAACTCAACTTTCCAAAAGTATTTATGTCAAATAATCATTGTAAGTAAATAAGCATTTTTGTCACTTATACGTGGGAATTTGTATATTTCTTTAAGTGTTTCTCTACTGTAACCTGTTTTAGTGCACTCACAGTGTGTCTGCCATTCTGCAATGCTGAAAACGGGCCTCTAAACATCAGCATTTTTCTCCACATTTCAGCACAAAAGACTATTGTGGCCATGCTGTGCAGATGTTTATTTAAAGTCTCCTCTCTCACATAGTAACATACGTTTCACCCAAAGAAAACAGACCACCCCCCTTTTTTGCTGTGTATTTGAGAATGTGTGTCCGAAAGGGGTGGGGGGAGACAGAAAGGAGAAAAAGAGTGGAATAAATTGAGATACATCAAGAGCCGATTTAGTGGGAGAGAGCGAGACAACAGAATGTGGAGGGGATGGAACAGATAGACAAGGAAGAGAAATAGGGGAGGTGAAGAGGCACGAGACGGCGAAAGAGAGCAAAAAATAGAGCACCTGGATGTTTGACGGGGTTACACACAGTGAATGATCACCAGAGAACTCTAAGACATATGTAGCGAGTAACTGCAGGGCCTTAATTAAGGGCGTTTTTAATTCTTTTCTATGTGCTCTGTAATAACGTAGAGATGAGTAATTGAAGGGAAAGAGCAGGCATATGACTGTTTAAATTTAGCTATTGTCACTGTCCAGTCACTTGATTAATAGGTTATCATCACAACAACGTATATGTAATAATCTTTTTTTATGCTGCAGAAGGAAATTTCTTCGTATTCCTCATCATTTAGTTTGGGAAATATTAGGACAAATCTCTAGCCTTTAATTCAATATTAAAATTAGAGAAATTAGGTATTGTGTAGATTTGTGATTTTTGTTGTTGTTGTTGGGCCACATGGGAAACATATTGTTCCTAACCCATGTGACTTTCTTTCTTCCATGGTACACAAAAGGAGCTGTTAGGCAGAATGGCAGCCTTAGTCACCGTTTACTTTTCTTGTATTGACAAAACGATGCAAAGAAAGTCAACATCTGAACATCTCCTTTTGTCTTCCACAGAATAACAAAAGTAATGCAGGTTTGAAATAATATGGGGGTGACTAAATGATGACAGAAGTTCCATTTTTGGGTCAACAGATCACTGTAGAAGGAAATTAATGTACTCAGAGGGCATGTATATTGGGGAGAAGATTCCATTGGGGGAGGAGATTCAATTCAGATTATAATGTTTTCATGTAATCCATCATAATCCTCAGTAGAGGTACAACATTTTCTGTATCACACTAAACTGAACAGCCAATAGTGTTTGATTGCTCTGGTCAAATAACCCTAACAGTGTTGGGTAATGTAACTTTTAAAAGTAACTTGTTAGAATATTGCGTTACTCCTTAAAAAAGTAACTTAATTAAAAAGTAATTTTTTTATGGAAAGTAAAGCGTTACTTTTGCGTTACTTTTTTTTCCTCACAGCCACTTTCTCTTCTGCTATGCTATGCATCCCATACAAATAAGCCATGCATTCCATACAAGAGACATTACAGGTCATGCTAGCTACTGTACAACAGTCATGTCAAAACAACAAAGTAAACAGACAGATATTTAGAAAGTAGTTCTTCACATCATATTTATAATAAAGAATCAGTAACATGAATATGCATTATTTGTTTTTCCATCAACATGGCAGCCATTATTAATAATGAGGAATAACCAATGTCTTACCTAAAGCAGCAAAGTCCAACACTTGAACCTGCATCATATATGTCATCATATGCAGTGCCCACTGACAATGCCAGAGTCAACTAGAGATGTTATTCAGAAGTCAGGATAAAATTCAGTGGGGAATACCAGTCTGACATGTTCAAGGAATAAGTGTGATGAATAAATGAATATTTTTCACTTAAGTCATCTCAGTGCATGCTTGTTTTGAGTTGATCTATGGTGCGTACAGGCAAGAGGTCTGCAACCCGACCCGGGCCTGATGGGACCCGAGAACCCGACAGGTTTCAGGCCGGGTTTGGGTCAGTTTTTCAAGTAGGACTTCGGGTTCGGGTCAGGTTTGTAATTAATAAAAAAAATAAACAGGCTTACCAAACTTGTTTCGCACACGCACTCTCACGGCTGTTCAGACCGTATGTATTTTTGCACACGTCTGTTCTGTTTTCCCATTGTTTAAACACATGCTGGACAAATGTCTTTGACATTTGCACCAAGTCTCGCTTTTTCTTCAGTGTCTCGCGCAGGACCGGCATATTTTAAACACCATGTCAAGTTAAAAAGAACTTCGAATTTTCAAAAACGCATGTTAAGACACCTGCGCTCTGTTTCGTTCTTTGCGCTGTGTCTAGATTGTTTTAGCACAGTTGTCACAAAGATTCAACAATCTGAACAAGTTCAGGATGCATAGAGAGGACTGTTGTAGTATTTCATATAATTCCAGATTGTTCTGCACCAAGTGAAGTTTCAGCAAATAAATGGTAAGGCAATGCTTTTTTCCCTTCTGCTCTAGTGTACTAAGAGGCTGCTGTGCCTTAAGACGGTGTATGTTTCAGTACTGTTACGAATGTTGCCTGTATGCTTACATAAAATATAGCCTATTGCAACAGTACTTGCTAGGAGTTATTAGAGAGTAAGCGACTTCGGGTTCAGGCTTAAAATCTGACTGTATCATTCGGGCCGGGTAGGGTCGGGCCAAACGGTCTCGGGTACAGGTCAGGTTTCATTTTAAGGCCCGTGCAGACCTCTAGTACAGATACCACAACTTCAAAGGCGCATTTTGATACTACTTGAATGGAATCCTTTTTAATGCTGCCAAAATGTCATAAAAAACTATTTGTTTCATGAATCAAACTACTTGTTTATTATAAAACAATTTTTTTTAATCTTTTTAGAAATTAAGACATTTTCTCTGCATACTCAATCGATGTAGAACGTTGCTTGGAGTCACTGATCCAGAGTTAGCTTTTCTTATCCCATTCTCCCAGTTACAGAGAGCTCTAACATGGAGTATTTTGGCTGCATAAGTCCGTGAATTGAGCGAATATTTCACCCCGTGTATTATGTCGTGGCCAGTGGAAGACTAGTCTTATTATCCCTCTGCCAAAACGCGTTTACTGATTTGTTTTTATTATTTTTTTTTAATTTTTTTTTATTTTTTTAATGCAGTGTGTATTAACACATGAATCAACCTTGTTTCACTCAACCGAATGTTGACCTCATATTACTCTAAAACACAAAATGCCCATGCACGTTAGCGATTGACAAGCGATGTCTGTATCTAAAAGGTGATTGGCTCTTTTACATGCAAGGTGGGACTTCCTTTCTACATCAATTGACTGTTGGGTGCTAGAGCTTCTTGGTTAGAATTTCCAATTTCTCCCATTCATTTAAATAGAAGTGACTTGTCTCTCTGCTAGTCTCTGGCCTCACACTCTATAGAACAACAATGCCAATCATGCACTACATCTCCTCCCCGAAGTTTCACACTTTTACTCCTGATTTCTCGCAATAAAGGGACAGTTGAGGTGTACAAATGCAATGCGTTACTTTATTTAAAAAGTAACTCATATTATGGTCTAAAATAAAAGATATTGTTACTTTACTCGTTACTCAAAAAAGTAATCTGATTACATAACACACATTACTTTTATCACGTTACCCCCAACACTGAACCCTAATGTTGTTCAAAGCTATCTTAAAGGGATAGTTCTCCCAAAAAATAAGAATTATATCATCATTGAGGCAATGAGGTTCTTCCAAACCCGTATGACATTATTTCTTCTATGGAAAACAAAAGAAGATGTCACCATTCGCTTGTACTGAATGGTAGAAGATGCAATGAGAGTTAATGATTACTGAGGCAGTAGCCAAACATCTCCTTTTGTGTTCCACGGCAAAGGAAAACGGGTTGGAACACCATTAGCCAGTGTCAGCACTGTTGGCATGGTGATTAAGGTATGATTTACCATTTATCCCTTTAAACTTGGATGGGCTCGTGAGAAAAAAATCTAAATATTTCGTGAACAAGTGATTTGAAAAATGTTAATTTGTATTCATAGAGAAAAATACAGTAAGAAATGGCTAAGGATATATCAGTGACATACATGTTTCATGTGAACAGGTGTTGCTCAAATATCGCGTTTTTGCTTATAACTTCACAAAAAATAAACAGAACATAAAATATCACTTACCATTACTTAGAGGAGGCGATTGTCTTTAAAACGAGCCCACACACAAAGTAATCGGATGCAAAGATCACTAGATAACCCACACAAAGCACAATGTGCACACAGCATCTGGCTTTCTGGCATCTTGCTATCTGGCTACAAACACGTTAGCTTTCCTGGATCAGATGATGTCATTGGAAATGCCATTTTCATATTATAATTACATATAGCGACCAGGAGATGGTGCCAAGTACATGACACAGAATCAATGATGACTCGAATGGCACAGAATGACACTCATTCTGTGAAATCTCATTACTAAAATCATGTTTGCATGCTATGCAAACCTTTAGTCATGGTTGTGTTTGCATGTGTAATTAGTTCTTATGCACAGTTATGTTGTTTTGTTTGGAGACATTTTTGAACACTAGGATAAATTATTTTTGTAATGCTATAACGTTTGATTGCTTTGTCGTATCAACACAACATCATTTTACTTGGGTACAGGTGACATTATTTACACCCTGAGGTATAGGATAATGTCAAATCAGAAAAAGAAGAGAAAATTTTGGCTCAAGTTTTTTTTTGTTTTTTTTTTTGCTATTTCTTAGAATGTGAGTCTTAGAATTTTTCATAATCTATATCATTAAAACGTTTAAAAAGTATTCTTTAAAATTACACCAAACAAAGGAAATCTTTAAAAACACCCCCAAAGCTTAAAGGGTTAAGCTTCTCTGTTGTACTATTTTACCTCACTAGCCAATGACGAGGAAAGGCACAATTACTTACAATCTGGTGTTTGTAACTGCGTTTTGATATGTTCAAAAAGTAAGAAAAAAAAAAAAATCCTCCATCAGCTCCACAGATCATTCCTTTTGTTGAATAATTGATTTATACATAGTTTTTCAGTAAAATTAATATCTGATCAAATTAATATTAACACTGCCTGAAATATTGATGATGGGTGATAAAACCATGAACTATTCTCAAGATGATAAATAGACAGAGAAAAAATGAGTTTATGAAATAAATGAGCAAATTATTTTTCACATTACATACAAATTTGACAAATTGCTTTGGATATAAGGCAGTATATGGCCTAAATTAGTTTTGTAAGGAACCTTTTTTTTTTTAACAGATGTTTATTTTCAAATTGTTGCAACTACTGAGCACCTAGATTGTTTTGTTGCGTTGTGTTCTGGGTTTATATTCACATTACAATATTTTTGCACACACATTTCCATCATGTGCTTAATCTTGTTGACACGGCTGCTGACAGAAATCATTGGGAAGCTTAATTTAAAAAAAAATAGGTTCAAATTAATAACTTGCTTTTCAACTGTATGTTCTAAACATGGCACGTTGGCAACCCAACCATCAATTTGATGACATCATATCACCCATATGATACACAGTGGGGCACATAGAGATTATTTTTAAGATAAGCAAAACATATACAGTATTTACATGAAGAGGCATATTCAAATTAAGTAGTCAACCTAAAGCAAAAGGAAATGACCAGTATTTCATTTTAAAATGTCAGCATGCCTGATAATCATAGTGCTTTAGATGTTTTAGTTGAATCTGTAATACTCCCCTCTGTTCAGCTCACCCAAATACATTTTAATTTATGCATTTGGCAGATACTATCATCAAAAGCGACTTGCAGTGCATTTCAGGTATACATTTTCAGTATATGTATTCCCTGGGAATCAAACCCGTGACCTTGGTGTTGATAGCGCCATGCTTGAACAGTTGAGCCACAGGAATAAATACTGTACTTAAAGGGTGCTTTGGTATTGGTGCACATACAGTAACAACATCATAACTTTGTAATTGCAAATGTCAATGGAATTGTGAGTTACTATACAATGCCAATTCAATTTCCCTTTTCTTTGCATGTCTGGTCTGGATTTTATTTATGGTGCACCAGCTCTCGTTGCCTCAATATATTGTCAGAATTGAATATTCATAGTTATCTGAAAACAATCCATGACTTCGACCAAAACAGTAGCTGCCATAATACATATAGTCACTTGTAATGATAGTTTTGAATTTTAATGCTGGTTTTCAGAGCATAATAAAGGCTACTTGAAAGACTTGTTTTTCAATACCAGATAGCCAGGGAGAAGCAAATGATTTCAAATATTTGATATTTAAATTATTTTCAAATGAACAGACAAGTGAGCAGAGAGATGGCGAGGAGTTCACCCGGTGATGCTTCGGGGGCTTTGTTTCTATGGCATCGCTCATTAGCGAAGTGAGCCCGTAGATCAAATCCAACACGCACAACACTGTAACACAGAGGCCCTGAGCGTGACATCAGAGTGCACACACTCGTTCTTTGAGGAAAGGCTGACCGAGGAGTTGTCCTGATTAAAATGACAATAGTCTAATTAACTCGACCTCTGTGTCAGTGCACAAAACAGTCACTTGGCCTGCCAGTTTCCCTTTTTACACCATTTCTTTGTCCTCGCTCAATTCCAGAAGTTAGATCCTTTCCAACCGTCACTGTGCTCCTAACCATTTCATTTGCAGAGATTTTTGCTAATGGCAGTTATTTTCATAAGCTAATTAAATCCAGGGCCCTCTGTCTCTGTTTCTGCCTTCGTCTTTTAGGGACTTTTTTTATTGAGAAATAGCATTACAAGTATTACAAAACTGATATAACAGACAGGCCAATTGAATGTGAAAGTGTGTCATTTTTTTCAATGTTAAATTACTTTCTTAATAGTAATCCCATCTTAATAAATAGAGATATAAATAAGTAAGTCATTCCTAAGCCATGAATAAATAAAAATGTTGGCTTTTTTTTTGTGTGCATCCCTGTTATCCCAACATATAGTAACATTTGCTTGAGTTTGTGGCTGTTTTGCTTTCTTTTTTCTTCTTCTTTTTGAACAATTGAAGACAGAAAGAGTGTTTGGAAAACTGTCTGAATATGTTTTCATAATTTTTGCAATTTCTTTTGGTGAATGACATCCTTTGATTTTATTTATTTTTTTTTTATTTTTATTTTTTTTGGTGAGTTAATTTGACAGAAATTACACATTTCATCGTTAATTGCCGGTATTTAGCCATTTTGGCCCTTGCGTTCCAAAATAAACTGGCAACTTTGTCTATTTTTTTTTAATGTTTTAATTGAGTAAATAAGCTGATTTATATATCATCATCTATTATATATACAGTATAATATATATATATATATATATATATATTAGGCTGTGAATCAATGAAAACATTTAAACTAATTAATTGCACAGCTTTCTGTGATTAATCGTGATTAATCATGGTACATGGTAAATTGAAACGAACATTAAAATACAATATAATCATAAATATATTTATTTTATGCTTTGTCTCGACATTGTTACAATATTCATTTTTTTTTTTTTGGCGAATAGAGTTAATTAGACACATTTTTACAGGTATAAATCTCTGATAAAGTATACGTTAACATGCCATAAACTTTTTGGCCATGATGTTATTAAAAGCTAGGCAAAATCTTCTGTCGTTTTCCAGTCGACGACATTAATCATAGGATCAAATGGGCAGATTCAATTTATATCAAGCTTTATTGGCCAGATTAAATGAAGTGTACATTGCCAATGCATTGCAAAACACTATACATTACATACAGATCGAACAAAACAAATTGAATGCTGAAGTTAAATTTGCTGAAGTTTAAAATCTCAAAACTTTTTTCTCTGGCTGCCGTTCAATCTCTATCACGCGCACACTGAGTCTCTCTTGTGCGGTTTCGTTTTTGACACTGGTTCAGATGAGAGTGAGTGAGTGTTTTCAGGCAATGCGAAGAGGTATGGCAGCTTGCCCGTATCTCTCCCACACCTGGCTCACCGCTTGCGGGTGAAGTCTCCATTCTCTGTAGTGTAAATACGCTCCTGTGTTTATTATGCCTGGGACATACGTTGCACATAATGAATAAGCGTGCGCTGCTCCACAGAATCAGTTTCTGTGCTTGGATGTGCAGTCGAGTTGAGCGTGTATCTCCTGGAAATTTATAAATGCCAATTTTAGCCACAGGAAGTGAGGAAAAACATTAGTGAAGTTTCGGGAGGTGCAAAATAACGGATAGTTATTTAGTTACAAGCACCTTTAAGCAGTAATGATAGTTCAAATAGAGAGATGTGAAATTATCAAATCTTTGTGTTCAATCTGATTTCATCTCAAATTTGTGACATTGCTCACATTTACTAATAAATCCAGGCAGCTTAGTGGCTAACCTCCTTAACCCCATTCCTCCTCTACTCCCTTTCCAAAGTCAGCGACTGAAAGAGATAAAGTGGAACAGAGATGCCAGACGAAAGGAAAGGAAACCATTTCGCTGACAAGTAGGAGAACATTGAAGCTGATAACACAGGGAGTCTTTAAAGCTCTCAAACAGACACTATTCTGAAAGTTGTATTTTCCTCTTGCCCCCGCAATCTGTTGCCATTATTCGATTGGTTAATCTCATCTGAGGGCGGAGAAGAAAAAACAAGTGGAAAAAAAATTTGAGAAGAAAAGAAGCGCTTAGATGAGTGGAGTGGAAACTGCTTTCAGTTCTATTATGCTTCTTTTTGGTGATTGCGGCCCATAGGGAGATAATTACGCTTTAGTCTTGAGTTAATGAAACGAAAACTTTCTTTCTTTTCTCTCGACTGAAAAGGAAGGGTTGATCTTTTGTGCCACTATCTGAAGACATCTTCCACCCTTGACAGGGGCACATTGAGGATGCGTTTTGTTTTAGGCTGAAAAAGCACCCCCTCCCCATACACACACACTTGGGCTGTCAGTTGAGCAGCGATATGACACATCCTTCAGCATACTGAGTTGCCGGTTCCTCTCGCTTCAGATGCTCTTCCCTGCATCTCTGCTGCTAAGAAAATACACCCAGAGGTCCTCAAAACAGAACAGAAATACTCTCAAGATAATACATAGCCTTTACTTATTAGCTCAAAGGAAAAGCAACTTTTTGATGCAATATAATAACATAAATTTGATTAAAAAAGGTAATAACTCTGAAATTTTAAGAGCTGTTTGGGTAATGAGTAAATCAGTGCAATCAGGATACAAATACATTCACACTGGAGTTGTGGCCTATTGGTTAACACATTCTCTGACACATTGAGACTTGGTGCTCATTTGGGAGATGCAGGTTTGAGTCCAGTCTCTGTCATGTCCATATCCCGTTCCCACCTTCTCTCTTTCCTCATAATATTTTGTAGTTTCTCTACTATTCTATCAATACAACAATGGAAAAAGCCCACATTCACACAATACACACACACACACACACACACACACACACACACACACACACACTGGCAAAGCTTTGCACACACAAAGTTTGGAATAATGTACAGATTTTGCTGTTTCGGAAGGAAATTGGTAATTTAATTCACCAAAGTGGCATTCAGCTGACCACAAAGTATAGTCAAGACATTACTGATATAAAAAACAGCACCATCACTATTTGAAAAAAAGTCATTTTTGATCAAATCTAGACAGGCCCCATTTCAAGCAGCCATCACTCCAACACCTTATCCTTGAGTAATCATGCTAAATTGCTAATTTGGTACTAGACAATCACTTGCCATTATATCAAACTCAGTTGAAAGCTATATTTGGTTCATTAAATGAAGCTTAATATGCCTTTGTGTTTGTTGTTGTGTTGCCACAGTATGCAATAGACTGGCATGTCTTGAGGTCAATATTAGGTCAAAAATGGCAAAAAAGAAACAGCTTTCTCTAGAAACTCATCAGTCAATCATTGTTTTGAGGAATGAAATTGCCAAAAAAAACAAAAACTGAAGATTTCATACAAAGTTGTACACAACAGTCAACAAAGACAAAGGACAACTGGCTCTAACAAGGACAGAAAGAGATGTGGAAGGCCAGATGTACAACTAAACAAGAGGATAAGTACATCAGAGTCTCTAGTTCAAGAAATAGATGACTCACATATACTCAGTTGACAGCTTCATTGAATTCTACTTGCTGAACACCAGTTTCATGTACAACAGAAAAGAGAAGACTCAGGGGTGCAGGCCTTATGGGAAGAATTGCAAAGAAAAGGCCACTTTTGAAACAGAAAAAAAGAGTGTTATGGATCTTAACCCCATTGAGCTTTTGTGGGATCAGCTAGACTGTAAGGTGCGTGAGAAGTGCCCAACAAGACAGCCACATCTATGGCAAGTGCTACAGGAAGTGTGGGGTGAAATGTCACCTGAGTATCTGGACAAACTGACAGCTAGAATGCCAAGGATCTGCAAAGCTGTCATTGCTGCACGCGGAGGATTTTTTGATGACAACTCTTTGTAGTAGTTTAAAGAGCCCATATTATGCTAATTTACAGGTTCATGATTTTATTTTGGGGGTCTACTAGAATAGGTTTACATGCTTTAATGTTCAAAAAACACATTATTTATCTCATACTGTACAATTCTGCAAAACCTATTTTCATCCTCTGGCTCAAACGCTCTGATTTAGGTCCTGTCTCTATAAAGCCTCCCTTTCCGAAAAGCCCAGTCTGCTCTGATTGGTCAGCTGGCCTAGTCTGTTGTGATTGGTCAACCGCGTAGAGCGTGTGTCGGAAATGTAACGTCCCTTACCGTAACTGAGTTTCAGGCTTCCTTAACAGCTGTAAACACAATTGTAACTATGGTAACAATGACATCGGTTTTTGCCGTACCAGTTTGTGTCCGAATCCAATAATGAAAGTTTGGAAGAACAAGCCTATCGACACAAACCACCTTCGCAAGCACGACTTGAGCTGGACGTGGTAAGTTTTAATTTTGTAGCTTTCTTACAAGTACACTGTTCATTATAGTGAACCTAACAAAGCTTCAAGTAAAAGACACGTAGTGCATCTAAGTTAGTCATCTTTTGTTGGAATGGGTGTAGCCGAACTTTTTTTGCCCAAGATATGAACGGAGAACAGAGGCTTACTTCCGGTTAGTGAGCAAGTTAGCCGTGGACTACCGATAACGGCCGTAACATTACAGCTTGTAATTATATAATTATATAAGACTCTTGAGATCGACCATTTTGTTACACAGTTTTAGGTAAAAGCTGCCCACAGCTGAATAGTAAACCCTTACCAAAACAATAACATTACGTAGCAAGTTAGCTGAGCACTACCGTGGATTGCAGATGTAAAATGACTGTTTGTAAAAATAAATCCATCTCCACACTTGATCACTATTCATGATGGTAAGAATGACAAGCAATATGCATATTTCTACACAATTGTAGGTAAAAGTGGGCATGCAGCTGATTAGCAAAGCTGTTTTAGCGATTTTCTCACCTTTTCTCCTCAATTTGGCATGCCCAATTACCAATGCGCTCTAAGTCCTCGTGGTGGCGTAGTGACTCGCCTCAATCCAGGTGACGGAGGACGATCTCAGTTGCCTCCGCGTCTAATACAGTCAATCCACGCATCTTATCACGTGGCTTGTTGAGCGCGTTACCATGGAGACCTAGCGTGTGTGGAGGCTTCACAATATTCTCCACGGCATCCACGCACAACTCACCACGGGCCCCACCGAGAGCGAGAACCACCACATTATAGCGACCACGAGGAGGTTAACCCAACGTGACTCTACCCACCCTAGCCAATTGGTTGCTTAGGAAGCCTGACTGGAGTCACTCAGCACGCCCTAGATTCGAGCTACCCAGGCCCCCAGCAAAACTATTTCAGCACAATAACATTAGCTAGCAGGTTATCAGAGGGTGTGCACTGAGTGTACACCGTAGCTACAACACAAAACTCCGCTACACACTAAAGGAAAAGTAAAATCCCAAAAAGCATAATAGGGCCCCTTTAAGAAGTTCTGAACATTTTTTTTTTTTTTTTTTTTACATTTTAATAGTAATTTTTCACGTTAATAACGTCCTGACTCTACATTGTGATCAGTTGAATGCCACTTTGGTGAATAAAAGTACCAATTTCTTTCCATAAGAGCAAAATCTGTACATTATTCCAAACTTTTGCCCGCCAGTACACGTATAAACTATATAATGTGTATGTTTATACTACACATTTTCAGCTTCAAATAATCATCTTTTATTTATTTATATTTATTATCTATTACAAAATGTTGAAATTCACCAAAAATAATAATTACATGACGAAATATAATAAAAACTAACAAAAAAATGTAAATATATATTTTTTATAAATGTAATATAATATAGTGCTCAGGCTTTACACTAGACAGCTTCAGCTTCAAATTATCTCATATCAAATTATTTCTTTTTATTATCCATAACAAAATGGCAAAATCCCTTTTTAAAATTATAATTAAATACAAATTTAATAAAACTAACTAATAAATAAATAAATATATATTTTTATAAATCTAATTGTAATATAGTATAATGCTCAAGCTTTACACTAGACATTTTTAGCTTTAAATCATCTCATTTTTTGTATTTAATAATTAGAACTAATTAAATATTATAACTAAAAAATAAGTAAAAATATATTTTTTTATTAACATAATGTAATATAATGCTCAAGCTTAACACTAGACATTTTCAGCTTCAAATCATAATTTCATATTTATTTATTTATATGTATTTATTTAAAACAAAATGGCAAAATTCTCCCAAAATTGAAAAATGAAGTAAAATATAATCAACATATGAATAAATAAAAATATATTTTTATAAATATAATATGCTAATGCTTTACACTAGACACTTTAAGCTTGAAATCTTCACCATCATTTTTTTTTTATTTTTATCTAATACATATTTTTAGGGTAGGGAAGTGGCCGTAGCTGTCAAGGCCAGCAATAGAGAGTTTTCTGCACTGTCCCCTTGGAAGTCCACATCTGGTGTGTGGGGCTTTAGGACTGGGGCAGTCTGACCCCTCCTCCTCACATTTCATCATCTGTTCTGCAGCTCTCCACTTCTCACTTACACGTTCTGTGGCCTTGCTGGATCCATCTGCTGTTATTATTTGCGTCTGATAATTGGCTTGAACAATGGAATGCCTGTGTGTCCCCCTCACCTTTGAAACAAGACACGCTGTTTATTTTCAAGAGACCCTGTCTGCACACCGTCTTTCCCTCTCTCACTCACCCCATTCGTCAGTTCCCTTCCTTCCCTCCCTCTCTTTCTTTCTCTGTCCATATCTCTCTCCCCCCTTGAGTTTATTCTTTCCTCTCTCTCAGCTCTTTTTTTTTTTTTTTTTTTTTTTTAAAGCGAGTGAAGTCACAAATGTTTTTTATTTTTTATTTTTATGAATGGACATCTCAGGATTCTTTGCAGGACCTAGTCCTGATCCCTCAACTTACCAAAGTATCAATCATGTGATGATCTCTCAACAGCCACTTCAAGAGAAAGAGAAAGGGTAACAAAATTTTAAGCACCACATTTTTTAACCGTAGGGTTGTGAATCTTTGGATTGAAAGTGAATCGATTTGATTCATAGGTTCATAGGTTGTGTATTTGATTCAAAGTGATTTTTTGCAAATTCAGAATTATTTGATTCTAATAATTCTATTAATGATTTAATTCTGTATTTGTTTTTTTTTTTTTAATTCTTTAAATACTTCCCCTAATGTGTCTAAGGGGCCGTTTACACGACAACGTTTTCAACTAAAAACAGAAAAACTTTTATGCGTTTTGGCTGTTCGTTTACACTACAACAGCATTTTGGGGCCTGAAAACGCAAACTTTTGAAAACGGGTTTCAAAGTGCAAGTTTTTGAAAACGATGCCCTTATCGTCTCCGTGTAAACAAACAAAAACGCGAATTTGTGAAAACGATGACGGCATGCACTTGAGCACTTCAAAACAACGCGCAAGATGTTCAAACTACAGTGGCGGACTACAGGACTGTGTTTGTGCTGCTCCACATTTTGAGTTTATTGACGCTTCTCCAGCAAAGTGTAGATTTACTGCATCACTACTACGACCAGCGATCGCCATCTTCATTGTTTGTATTCACCACTCTGTGGAAGAATGCTTTTGTGCGCAGGCGTATAGTGTTTCTTTACAAAGTGACATCGCCAGCTACTGGCCTGGCATGCATAATACAGTGTTTTTAGTCATTTTTGCAGATCCATGTGAACGGGATCATTTTGACAACGTTGTTGTCTGTACGCGAAACCTTTTAAAAACGCAAAGGAAAAACTTTTCCGTTTTTAGTACAACGTTGTCGTGTAAACGTACCCTAAGGCAAGAAAAAGAAAGACAAAATACTTCAAGGAATATTCCAGGCTAACATTGATTACCTCAAAAATGAATTTTGACTTGCCCCTCCTTTTCTTTAAAAAAAGCAAAAATCTTTCAATGGAAGATAATGGGGCCAATCCGTAAACGTTAAAATACTCACCGTTTCAAAAGTATAGCCACAAGACATAATCAATATGCGTGTTAACATGATTTCGGTGTGATAAAATCACTTACAAACCTTTTCTGTGTGAAAAAGTTGTCACTGCCATGACAATGTAATGTCAACAAACCCTAAAATGACTGTAAAAAAATATTATTTAAATAACTTCACAGCTCAAATAATTAACAAGTTTTAACCGGATAATTAATGTAAGTGCTTTTAAAAAATTATAAGCTTTACATTTCAGCCTTTAAACCCTCAAAATCTATGTACTGTATAGACAGGCTACTTGGAAAACAACAAAAAGTGCAATGTGCTGATAAAATATTTTAGAGCTGAGCATAACTAGGAAAATATTCCATATTTCATATTACACAATTTTAAATTCCCTAATATTTCCAGGTTTTCCATGACTGTGGGAACCCTGAATCAGTAAACAAATCCAAATATTACAACATTAAAGTAACATCATCTGACTACATTCATTTTCCTTGTGGCCTCGTGCAAATAAAGAAAAGAGAAAAGCAATATCAACTAGATGACTTCAACATGAATATTTCATGCACGCCAAGTCCCTAACTAAACAATGATAGCAGTTAAATAGCACTTTTTTATCTGATAGAGAGTAACGACTTAGTTTTCCCGCAATTAAAGTATTTTAATTCAGTATTTTCCACGCAATGACTTGTGGCTGTATCAATGGTTTGAGTGCATTTGACTGGAGACGAGCACTGCTAGCTGACATTTGCTCATGTGATTCTCAGTGGCCATCCTGAGACAAGATCAGACACAAGGTGCTCGAAAGCTGCTCAGAAAAAGTTGCAATAAGGGTTACGAATGGAACGAAGAGTGGGCACGATCCCGTGAAGGGCGATGGAAGGGAAAGCTGTGAAGGTTTGCGCTCCGAGGTGCGTTAGAAAACCACGCTGCACATGTATCTTATTTAATATTTTTACATTTAAAAATATTGTACACTGTTTTGCTGAATCGTGATTTATTCGCTTTTTAGCATTTTAAACCGATTATTGACAAACACTACAATTATCGATTCAAAAATCATATTTCTAGATCGATGCATATGAATCGGCAAGATTAGTAATCGATGCATCGAGAAAACGAGTGAATTATTACACCCCTTCAACATATGTTTTATTCGTCAACAGTTTCAACATTACGGAATAAATTCGTAAATTCCTATGAATAATATGAAAAATTTAAGCTTGTAGGAGAAATGGAACTACTGGTTGTAGTTGAGCTTAAATACATTTTAAATTATTACGAATAAAGTCGAAGAACTGAATTGTATAGTAGAAGTGGAACAATGAGATGTAGTTAAATTCTTGTGAAGAAAACTAAAAACTGTTTCTAGGACAATGGGAATTATCAGATGTAGTTGAGTAAATTTAGTAAATTCTTATGAATAAAATGAGGAACTGAAACTTGTATAAGAACTGGAACTACCAGTTGTAGTTGACCCTAAATAAATGCACACTTATTGCAAATAAACACAAAACTTGTTAGAGAACTGTAACTATCAGTTGTTGTTCTGCTACAGTAAATAAATGAGTAAATTCTTACTAAGAAAACATGAACATCTGAATTTTATAGGAGAAGTTGAACAATTAGATGTATTTGAGAATAAATAAATTCATAAATTCATTGTTAAGACAAAATAAAATTAAAAAATAAATATCACAAATTCCTAGAAAGAAAACGAAGAACGGTTTGTAGGAGAATGGGAAATATCAGATGCAGTTAAAGGGATAGCTGAAAATTGAAAAAAAGAAAATTCTCTAATTTACTCACCCTTATGCCATCCCAGATGTATATTACTTTCTTTATTCTGCTGAACGCAAACACTTTTTTTATTTTTTATTTATTTTTTATTTTTTTTATAAATATTTCAGCTCTGTAGGTCCATACAATGCAAGTGAATGGTGGCCAGAACTTTGAAGCTCGAAAAAGTATATAAAGGCAGCATAAAACTAATCCATATGACTCCAGTGGTTTAATCAATGTCTTCTGAAGCGATCCAGTTTGTTTTGGGTGAGAACAGACCAATATGTAACTCTGGTTAAATCTATATTTTCAGAAGCGGTATGATAGGGGTGGGTGAGAAACAGATCAATATTTAAGTCCTTTTTACTATAAATATCCACTTTCACTTTCACATTCTTCTTTTGTTTTTGGTAATTCACATTCTTTGTACATATCGCCACTTACTGGGCAGGGAGGAGAATTTATAGTAAAAAGCTCTTAAATATTGATCTGTATAAGAAAAACAACATTTATACCTTGAATGCACTAAGTGTAAGTGGCTTTGGATAAACGTATCTGCCAAATGCATAAATGTAAAATTTATAAGAACTGGAACTATCAGATGTAGTTAAGCCTAAATAAATTATTATGAATAGAAGCTTGCAGAAGAACAAGAATGATCAGATAAAAAAATAAAAATAGATATAAAAAGATGGAAACACGGAAAATGATTTTTTTAATAACTTTTCTCCTCTCTAAAAATATCCAGAAGGGAAATTTGTTTAGCTATGTATTACCTTTTTTTTTTTTTTTTTTAGATGAGTAAGACATGTACAAGAAGCACAATAAAAAAAATAAAAAAAAACTATTTCACACTTATTCGCGAATCATCAAACCAAACTATTGGTAGAGTGCATGCCGGTACTGGTGTCTCCTGTCCATTCCAGCTATTATTTGATTAAAGTAGTCGATGCAGGGCTGGGACGGGACAGGTATGATTTTCCCAGCAGGCAGTGATGCGATCAATGCCAGCCCTTCATTTGCTGAGTGTTTGTGTTTACGCAAATGGAGGGCTTCCTGCATATTCAATCTTCGACTCTGGCTTTTGTTGTGTTTAGACCACATACCTCCAGCCCCCGAGGCGAGAGTGCTTGTGTGTGTGAGTGAGTGAGAGAGAGTGAACTGGGCCAGACGGCTGTTCGAATACTGCTAGCACCTCACTTACAATTGGATAAAGAGACACTGGGTCAAGAGAGGGCTTGTGTTATAGTGTGAAATGCTGGAATTGTTTGGATTTGTGTTGTGGAGCACTATGTTCATGGGTAAGTGTTCGCAGACTTTTTTTTTTTATATACTCACTGAGTAAATACTTAATTTTTTGACTTGTTTTCACTTTCTCTCTCTCTTACTTACCAAACCACTCTGCGTCTGCGTCTCCAGTCTTTCGTCCAATAAGATCTTTCCCTCAAAATGAGAAGTGAATCTGTATTGAAAGATCTTTCCTCATTCACTGCGCTCACTCTCACTCTGTCTGTGCAGAGGAAAATGGAATTTGTGGGTTATTGATATTAATAGCACACAGGATCTTTGGTTGAAGGAAAGAAGAGAATAGAAGAGAAAAAGATTGGCAGAGACAGATAAAAAGTGAGAGAGAGAGGGGAAACTTTGGATCAAAGTGGATGTTGAAGAGTGGTTAACTATGTATAAAGAACATTTATAATATATAAAATAACCTTAAAAATTAGTGATACACCCATATATCAGCCAGGCTGGTTATTCGGCCGTTTTGAGTGTATTGTTATTGGCTGAAAACTGTACTCACTTGGCCGATTAACAAAAGTGGTGTTTCACTTTATTGTTATAATTAAATAGCAGTTGGAACTTATAGAAAAGAAACAAAGTTAATGACAATCTACTCTGCTGCGGCACCTGTGTGAAATCAGGAATTGGTTTTTGTAATTGGAAAATGTCTCAGAAAAGTGAGGCTAGTTCTCATTTAAAGGAATATTCTGGGTTCAATACAAATTAAGCTCAAACAACAGCATTTGTGGCATAATGTTGATTACTCCAAAAATGTATTTCCAACTTGTCCCCCAAACATCTGGGTTACAGTGAGGCACTTACAATGCCGGTGAATGGGGCTAATCTGTTAACATTAAAATACTTTGTTTCAAAAGTATAGCCACAAGATGTAAAACAACATGCGTGTTAACATGATTTTAGTGTGATAACATTGCTTGCTTACCTTCTGCCTAAAGTTATATCCAATTTTACATTTTCATTGCCATGTCAACATAACACCGTAAATCCTAAAGCAACCGTTAAAACAATGATTTAAACAACTTTACAGCTCAAATATTACACAAGTTTTAACAGAAGAATTAATGTAAGTGCTTTTATAAAATTATAAGCTTCATATTTCTCTATTTAATCCCTCCATGAATTGTCCCCATTCACTTCCTTTTTAAGTGCCTCACTGTAACCTTGATTTTTATGTGACAGGTTATCTTTTTGTGGTAATCAGCATTATGCCACTAATGCTGTCGATTGAGCTTAACTTGTATTGAACCCGGAATATTCCTTTGTAATATCAGGCCATGGGTTAAACCCTTCTGCTATATCATTAGACCTCACCAAGTCAGAGAAAGCAAAAGAGTGAGAAATGACTCAACAGTAGTTCCACACTAACATGGTCCTGGTCTAGAATAAAAAGTTTAATCCGATTACAAAAAGAAAGAAAAAAAAAGTGGCTCTGCAAAAGAAAACAAGAGCAGCTTTTTATTTGTCTTTTGGATGATTTCATTAGATTGTGTTTTGAGAGTCTGGTCAGGCCGTTTCTGGTATCTAGAGTGAAAGAATGCTCTATTCAGCTTGGGCTCTTGCCTGTTAACATTTAAATAGTGTAAAGAAATGCACTGCCTTGTTTGTTTTGGGATAGGAACGAAATACCTCTGCCTTGGTATTAAGGCAGTGGAAGCTGTGTGTGTACTTTGTGTACTTTGTTCTTAGCTCAGCAAAACATAAGGGCAGGTCCGAAAAAAAAAAAAGAAGCTTTCAGACACAGACAGCCTGACATTCAGCAGACTGTGTACCGAATCACTCGGCCTCCAGATGCTCGTGTGACCCATGCAAAAGCCGAGATAAATTAGAGGTTCACGTCTGTTTGCATGTCGGAAACCACCGTTGTTTACATTAACGTGGATCTGGAAAACAATGGGCGAACTCCACTCGTAACCGATTGCTGAAAATGACTTTCAGGTTTTTAGAAGTAGTTTGGAAATGAATTAGATGGTAATGAGAGAGCGAATCGAGGTGGAGGAGGAGAGAGAGAGAGAGAGATAGAGAGACCTTGGTTCAGTCACCTTTTTGTCAGGCCTTTGTAAACAGCATTTGTTTCAAAATGAGTCATACAATTTTCCTGTATTTCAGAGCATAGACTGTGACTTGGAAAATCATGTGCACACGCCCTAAAAACAAACACAAATGTACTCAATATAGATATCACAGCCTGTCCTCTGCCGAGTCTCTTCTTTTTCTCTCTCTTTTTCTCTCTATCCCTATCTCACTTTCTGATATTCCCTTACTGCTTGAAACGATTTTAAGGTTTAAATCAAAGTTTAAAGGAGTAGTTCACCCAAAAATTTTAACTGTAGTAATGTATTCGCCTCTAATGTATATCATTCCAAACCATAGTTTTCTTTCTTCCGTGGAACAGATAAATTCTGAAGCATGTTCACGCTGCTCTTTTTTATACAATGAAAGCATACAGTGACCACCCAATATCAAGCCCCAAAAATGTCAAACAACATCACGAAAGTGGTCCATATGACTTTTGCAATATATTCCGATAGTCTTCTAAAGCAATATCATAGCTTTATGAAAGGAACAGAGTGGAAATTAAATTGTTATTCATTGAAAATCATGCCCTATTTTAATGATTTTTATATGGTGCTTTTTTTATTTTTTTATTAATTTTTTATTTTTTTGGAGCATGACAGCCCCTGGTCACTATACTTTTTCTGTATGGAAAAAAGCAGTGTGAACATTCTTAAAAATGATCAGAAATTAAAATTTTGGCTGAATTATTCTTTTTAAAATCTGTTAGTTTTAACAAAAATCAAACCCTGGGACATAAAAGTTCTGGGTGAACTATTTGCTTCAATAGATTTACACATAGTTTTGTCATTGTATCACAGGTGTAACATTATACTACTGTATTTTTCAATACACTATGCCTGCCTGTTTTCTTGACCAATAGGGGAGGAGAGAAGCTGCTCACAGCCTATAGGCTGCACTCAATCTCTGCATAAATTAATATGCTAATAAAGCAGGCATGTTCATTTATGACCCCTCCGCAGAAGTAGCCACAGATATGCTATTTAAGTGTTTGCGAACCTATTAATGGAATGGCTTTGCTTGGTAGTAAATATTCATGTGCTCTTGTGTTTTTGGTGAAGTGAGGAAAGAGATGGCCCATTAGATGGATTGAAGAGGCGTTTATAATGACTACCAGGACCTTTTCGTTAGCAATGGCTTGGTTTTAGCCAGTCATCAACTGGAGTACGTGATTCGACAGCCTGTGTGATGTAAATGCGTTTGAATAAGAACAACATTCAATAGAAGTCCTCTTCTGGTCTTTGATTTCCAAATGAGATTGTTGATATCCATGTGCATACTATAATTTTAAGCCATCGTTGTCACGTATGGCCAAGGTTTTTTTACCGGCTACGTACGTGATTGTGCTTGGAGGTCATACAGTTAACTTTAATAGTAAACCAACTGTGGATGTTACATTTATTGTCATACAGACTATACATAGATACTGTAGCATTGAGTTCCAATGCAATGCTAAACACAATGTACATTAATGTGTACAATAGCAACAAAAAGTTTTCATTAGAAATCCTATATTTACTGTGCATTTTCAAATTGAGAAAAAAATTGCTTTCAGAGGCTTTATATGGAGTTAAGATGATAATATGGTGCATTTCGAACTGTTCTGAGATCAGTGCAGACAGACAGCACACTGGAGGTTAAGTCATTCACTAAATAGGGAGCAAGGGAGCATCCTATAGCTTTCCTATGAAACCAAGTGCATTCAATCCAAAATTCCTATCAATAGTTCAGTTTCAAGCTGCAGATGATATTTGAACCACTCAACATGGTTGGCAGACATGGGACAATGGTAATTAGTACATAGATTCAGAATTTATAATGTATCATTTTAACCTGGTTGGCAGTGATTGGAAAATGCTGGCCATTACTTGTATCAGAATTAATTATGCTAATTTCTGATTGGTAAAATGCTTCAGCACAGGTTATCGTTTGTTTGACAGTGCAAAGAGAGAACATTGAGATTTTGTTGCCAAAGTAGAAAAGAACATTGTAACGCATAAAAGTTAAATCATGTCAAATAATTTTTATTTGTATAGTTTTTTATTTTTTTTTTATTTGACATGAATAGCCAGTAGTCCTGGAAACATTATAAACAATTTCATAAAAACTTTCTATAGCTCGGTAATATTATTTAAAATGTCACTAATTAGTCCCGCTGTCCACATATGTGGACAAATATTTAGAATTTATTTATTTATTTATTTATTTTTTTTTGCATGTTTATTAGGTGCTACTAGTTAAAAATTAAAAAGGAAATGGAAAATGCACACAACAGTCATGCTCGGGTCTCAGGAGCTTGTTGTTATTGTCTTTTTTTCCCCATGTTTCTCTACGTATCATCTACAGACAGTATTTAGCCTATGTCCTCATTTAGCCGGCTTCTCTGTGCATTTCCTCCATAAAACACCTGTGAAGTCGATCATCTCAGCAAGTTTTCTGAGCAACAGAGTGCTGGTTCTTTGGCTTCTCCAGCTGGGTTGAGCAGTATGGGCCTATTTACTCACTCCCCAGGTCTTCACCACCCTGCTGCTCAAAACACCACTATTAACTCCAACTTCATGCTTTCAATCTGGTCTGTTATTGACTTTGCTACACTTTATGGCGCTAAAACTGAAAGGTACTGCTGCTGTGCATTCCCTGCTTTTCTCCGGTTCTAAATGCAAAATGTTCATGTCATTAGCAAGAGGGAACATTTGTCTAAATGAACGTTCGCTAAACGCATTTTGGTAAACTCATTTAGCACCTGAGACCTTAGCAGGTGATTTGAATAAATGATGTTTAGCTTTTTAAGGCCAAAAATTAATCACCTGTCACCACGAGCTATTGATTTATAACAGCAGGGATGACATGTTAATTGAAGTCTTATGAATAAGCATGAAAGAAAGTGGAAAGTCAACAACAAAATTTGTAGGAAACACATACAGTGTTTGCAGTTCCTGGCTGTCATGCTGTTTTTAGTCAATGTAAATGCTGACCGCCCACCTTAACAAGGGTGTTTAACAGATAATTGATGCTGGGACATGGACGGGCTGTACCAATGTGTTTTATCTGTGCTTACTTTACCTGAGATAAACAGTATCACTATGCACAAACGGCCAGCCACTGTTTTGACTGCCAAATGTAAACTGCATATTTTTTCATTCGGATATTCGGATATGCTTTCATGCTTTTATTCAAATGCCCCAAGGATATTGGCCCTATAGTCTCTTTTTTGGTAGTTTAACAAAAAAAAAAAAAAATGGTTCGGAGAGTATTTGTGATTCTGGGTTTATCGTAAAATGTAAAAGTGCAGTTCAAATCAGATGATTGCAACACGCTCCAAAAAAGTTGGGACAGTTGAGTGTTTACCACTGTAAAACATCACCATTTCTTCTAATAACACTTATTAAGCATTTGGGCACTGAAGACACAAGTTTGTTAAGTTTAGAAAGTGGAATTTTCCCCCAATCATCCATTATGTAGGTCTTTAGCTGCACAATTGTACGGGGTCTTCGTTTGCTAGGTATGCTTAATAGTGTGCCACACATTCTCAATTGGAGATGGTTAGGACTGCAGACAGGCCAATCTAGCACCCACACTCTCTGCTTACACAGCCATGCACTTGTAATCCGGGCAGTATGTGGTTTGAAGTTGTCCTGCTGGAAAATGCAGGGACGTCCCTGGAAATGATGGTGCTGGATGGCAATATATGTTGTTCCAAAGTTTGTACATATCTGTCTGCATTCATGGTGTTCTCACAGATGTGCGAGTTGCCCATGCCATGGGCACTGCCACACCCCTGGCCCATACAGACACTGACTTTTGGACCTGACGCTGATAACAGCTTGGATGGTCCTTTTCCTCTTTGTCCCAGAGAACACGATGGCTGTGTTTTTCAAAAACTATTTGAAATGTGGACTCTTCAGACCAAAAAAAGCACGGTTCCACTGTTCTACTTTCCATCTAAGATGAGACCGAGCCCAGAGAAGTCGGCAGCGCTTCTGGACAGTGTTGATGTATGACTTCTGCTTTGCATAGTAAAGTTTTAACTTGCATCTGTGAATGCATTGGCAAGTGGTGTTGACTAACAAAGGTTTACTAAAGTTATCCCAAGCCCATGTTCATGATATCCATTACAGATCAATGATATTTTTTAAGACAGTGACGCCTGAGGGATCAGAGATCACGCGCGTTCAGAAATGGTTTTTTATTCTTGCCCTTTACGCACCGAGATTTGACCAGATTCCTTGAATCTTTTAACTATATTGTGCACTGTAGAGAGTGAAATGCCCAAAATCCTTCCAATTTGTATTTGGGGAACATTGTTCTCAAAGTGCTGGATTATTTGCTGAAGCATCTGTTGGCAAATTGACAAGTCTGGAACGATCCTTGCTCTTGAAGGACTTGGCTGTTTTTGGAGGCTCCTTATAATCTATGAAATGATTGTCTCACCTGTTTAACATCTCCTGTTTCACATCGCCTTGTTATTTCAACTCGTCAAATTGTTATTAGTCTTAAATTGCCCGTCTCATTTTTTTTTTTGGCGCATGTTGCAATCATCTGATTTGAAATTACTGTACATTTAAAAAAAAAAAAAAAAAACAATACAATTCACAAGGTAAAACATCATATAATGTGTAGTTGTGGTGCTTTCAATATAGCAAAGGGTGAATATAATGTACAAATCACTCCTTTTTGTTTTTATTAGCATTTTTCATACTGTCCCAACTTTTTTGGAATTGGGGTTGTAGTAGTTACCCAGTAAATACATTGTATGTATTTTAATGTTAGTACATAGTAGTTCGGACCATTAATATATATATATATACCATGCTTCTTAAAGGTTTCCATATTCATGTACCATGGTATTTACATTATCCTCCAAGGTGCTTCAAAGAATACCATGGTACTGCAGTGGTACCAGTCTTAAAAACATTTTTTCAAGGTTACAGTCTTTTGGGAGGAGACATGTTAGAAAAAAAGTACTGTGGCCTTCCCATGATACAGTAATGGTAATACTATTGTATTTTGATGTATACCTGTACCAAGGTACTGAATGGTTACCACATTCAAGTACAATTGAATTTACATGGTCCTTCAAGATGCCTCAAATAATGCAGTAGTGCTAGATAGTGCAAAAAACATGATATTACCATGGTACTTTCTGTTCCTTAGTGTATGGGTGAATAGGAATGCTGTTGGGATAAGTGAGTTTCTTCTGTTGTCCGTTACTAAGTTCTGTTACAAAATAATGTACTCTTTCCGTTTGTCCATGTTGAATACTTTTTAGTCCATCTCTACATCATCAAAACACCTAAGTAGTTATTTAATGTAATTTTGTACAGACAGATGCAGGTGCCTGATGGTTTGTGACAGGTGCAGTAATTATACCGCTACAACTTATCCTGTGTGATTGTTGTCTGTGCAGGTCAGGGGGGTTAAACTCAGCGCTGGAATTGAAGACGGCCTCAAATAAGCAAGTCCTTGGAGAAGGTAAACAAACGATTAGTTAGTAGACTCCAATGGAGCTGATTGTGTGTGTGTGTGTGTGTGTGTGTGTGTGTGTGTGTGTGTGTGTGTGTGTGTATGTGTGTGTGTGTGTGTGTGTGTGTTTGTTGATGGACTAGAAAGGGGAGGATTGGTGCTTTTATTCCATATCTAGTTTAATGAATCGCTTGATGTGTTGCAGCTCTGGTGTTTGTTTGCTTTTCTCAAGGTTGAGAATAAAGAAGAGGTTATTTGTTCTTGTCAAAGTTTACAGCTAAGCAGAAAGGCTTATTTTCCTAACTGCACAGGTTTTCTATTCTTATGTTTATGCTCTTTTTTTATTTATTTTTTTGTATTTTTTTTTTTGACAAAGTTTGGTTTTTATTGGCCCCTGCTAACTTGAAGCTGATGCAAACTATTGTAAGGTTAGTTCACCTTAAACTTGTCATCATTTACTTACCATCATGTCGTTCCAAACCCCTATGACTTTCTTTTTTCTGTAGGACACAAAAAGAGATCACATTAGTCACCATTCAGTTTCATTGTATGAAAAATTATGCAATGAAAGTTAATGGCGACTGAGGCTGTCATCCTGTCTAACATTTCTTTTTGTATTCCACAGAAGAAAGAAAGTCATACAGGTTTGGAGTAAATTATTTTTCATTTATGGGTGACTTAAGATTTTTGGTGTATCCAGGCACATGGATGGTGATAAAGAAAAACGTAAACTTTCATTGAGTCGGAATACTTAATCAGTACAGATGTCGATACAGATACAGTGTATTACGTACACAAAAATTTGCAGATGTGCGCTTGCCATCTGACTTGAGAAAAAGACTGGGTGCAATATAATGAATATAGCACACAACTTTCTCTTATGTTGACCTGTATAGGTTAGACTCCAACAGCAGACATAAAGCAAGAAGTTGCATGGCAGCTTTCGTCTTACAAGTGGCCCTTCCCCACTGCAAAGACAGAGCATGAGCAAAAAGCTGACGAGCAAGCCGATTCTGAGTGAACTATAGCGGTTCTGTGCACCCTTCACAATTCTATCTTGTGCTCTTGAGGAACAAATGTGCGCTGCATTCAGTTCGGTTTGCTAACGTGCATGGAGTATGTTGTATTTAAATCACTCCAGATTCATTTTAATTTCACATTTGCATAATTCCAAATATGCTACAAATTATTAAACAAATCTTAAGTAACCCAATGACACTGGGTATTTGTGGACAAAGGAGAAGAGCACATTATAAAGTTGTTGTCAACTCTGCTACACACAGAAACTTCCTTCAATTTCTTAGGATTTTATTACATTTTCTAATTTTTTTTTTTTTTTTTTTTTTTTTTTCAGAAATATATTACTCTTGTATAAAAAATAATAATAGTTTTGTATGTAATTTTGTATGCAATGAGTGAAGGACTTTTGCAAATTTCTCACAGTCCCCTCTCCATTTCCCAGAATAGAACAATCCTAAACAGCTCATATGCAGACTGGAGCAAACCAATGCACTGAAGAAGGGACAGTCATACGGTATGGGCCCAGGGCGTGTGAGGGACAGAGTTTGTGTGTCTGTGTTCTGTCACTAACAGTATGGTGGACAAGGAAGGGACTTTCCATTCTTTCCCATGAGCTCATGTTTACAGACACATTCACACACACCCAAAAACCAAAATCTAGATCTCTGTGTCTGTGTTTTTTTGTTCTGTTATTTCTTTCTATGTTTTCCTCACCCTATACCTTTTGAAAGAGCTACTATAGTCTTCTCTCTTTCTGCCTTATTCAGGCCTTATTCACAGTAGCGCCATCATTGATTTTTGACTGGAATGAAAATGAGGCTGAGGGATAGACTTATCATTTCCTTAAGACAAACATTGTATAAAGCTATCAAAAAGCTCCTAGATCACATTTAATTTTCCACACCTCATTTTTTGTCTACTGAAATTTCTTGAAAAGATATTGTTTCAATGTTTCATCAGTGGAACAATCCAAAAACTCTTTAAACAACTGCACAACTCATTGAAGAGACTCAACGTCTATCATTCACAGCCTCGTTGTCATTCCCGTCAAAATCAAAGATGGCGCTGCTGTGAAAAAGGTCTGTTGCACACTACAAACCCAGTGAGTTTTCTCAACTGCCTTTGTGAAAATGGGCATTTTGGAAGAGTGTAGTGTTCCTCCAAAAGGCATTTTGAAATCTTATTCCAAGAGAATTTTGAATGGTTATTTGGGAATTGAGCATTCCAGTGGGGACAGGGTTTCAGTTGGCATTTTGGAAGGGTGTAGGGTTTGGATGTTCCAATAGGCATTTTGAAAAAAGTATTTCAATGGGAATTTTGATTGGGTCTAGTGTTTGGGCTAGGCCTGTCGCGATTATTAAATAATCATCTGATCGCGGTTATTTGATCTAACCGCGGCTATCTCAAATAACAGTGGTTAGATCAAATAACAGCGATCAGACCATTATTGTGCACTTCAAGTTCCGATCACATTTAATGCCCATATAAAGGAATTTTAAGCAAATATATAGGCTAAATGTCGTCAACAGCACATTTGTGTGTCATTCAGTTGATCTCCGAGTGTCATTGAGCTGCAACGCAGAAGTCAACCAGCAGCTCCTGTTCGGAAGAGCGCGTGAACCGCAAAAATATAAAGGAACAAATATAAATTTTATAGTGAAAGCAAAGTGCCCCGGCTTTATTTTAAATGATTGTGTAATGGCAAATGTTTCTGGTCAAACCATTCATATAAGCAGTGTTAATGACGCAGTGATAAAACTATTTTTCAAATATTTCAAAATATAATATGAATATAAAAACTATATATATATATATATATATATATATATATATATATATATATATATATATATATATATTTTTTTTTTTTTTTTTTTTTTTAAATAAATATAGCCTATAATATAAAATACAGGAGCTCCAAAACAACAGTGTAAATATAAAACTGACCAAAACCAAAGTTGACCAAAACGAGAGACATATTTTAAGTATTTAGAAATATTTTGATATTTAAAACATTATTTTTCATGCCATTCATAAGTTTTTAAGGCCTTAAAAGGAAATCATATATCCCTATTTTAGTATTTGATTTATATCTTTGAAGTTAAATATGAAATATGACAATTTATATGACAGTTAATCGTGAAAGCCCTAAAAGAGACAATTAATCGTCATAGCCCTAAAACAGACAATTAATCATCATAATCGCAATTATTTGTTTGATAGTTAATTGTCAACCAAATTTCATAATCGTGACGGCCCTAGTTTGGGCATTCAAATTGGTAAAGGGTTCCAGTAGGCTTTTTGGAAGGGTGTATGGTTGATCTATAAATCACTACAAATCAAATATTCTGCACTACAGTGGAAAAACACAATGACTACAGCAAAAAAAAGGCTTCAAAGTTACTTGGTGCCATGGTTAGTTGGTTCCTTGTTTAGGTAAGCCAAACCTGTCATTCAATGGACAGATCATAGTCTAAGAGACCCTATATCAGTCATACAGTGAGTTAACTCACTTTTGCAGGCAAGCAGTGTTTTATGGTGTATTTTTCCTCCTCCTCCTCTCCTCAAGCTATTGGCTGGTCAGGCTAAGGGTCAGCACAACTTTTCAATTTGAATTTGATTGCTTATCTTCTACAAAGTGCAAAATTGTAACGTGAGAATGAATGCCGATGTGAAACAATAACATAGAAGTGTTTCAGAATTTTATAGCTTTACACACTTTCACACTTTTGGAATCTAAAACACTTAACTATACATATAATTCAGTTAATTTCCTGACAGAAACACACCTTTACTTCTGTCTGGACACCTGACATTTAGCTATCCACAACCAACAACACTCCCATAAGTTTAAGTGAGTCTATCCACTTAAACTCTGAGTTGGCCTCAAGAGAGCTAAACAGCAGGGGAAATATGATATTTGCTTTCTGTGTGGCGCCTGCCGAGGGCTAAATTGGAATGCCTCTGAAGATCATACACTTGATTATTTACTTTATTTGCCTCATCCTCTCATTTTACAGCAACCACACAGACGTAAATTCTGAAGTAACACACCAAATGAAAAGTTGTATATTGATGCATGTTAGGCCGCAGTGGTGGATAAGGGTCCATGTAATAGCTCTTCCGAGTACATTTATTGCTTACAAAAAAAAAAAAAAAAAGTAATTCTGTGTATCAGCATCAGGTTGAAAATTGCTTTGCATTAGCATTAGCATTTGGGAAGCCCCTAATTCCCCTGTTTCTACAGCTGAGTGTGTTTCTATGCATTTACAAGTGCTTTCAAATCGTAGGAGTTCACGTTAATCGTTTTTCTACCAAAGCTATGAACATAATAAACAAGCCAGCATGGCTAAAGCACCACACGGGGGAGATTGCTAACAAGAAATTTAAATGCTTGTGCTAGTCATACGGTTGTTTATGTGCTTGACGCTAAGGCTTACAGAAAACCAGAGAGGGTGAGGTTTTTTGCTCTACTGTAATGAAAAGGGTTTCTTTTTAGGGAGATACAAAAGACTTAACGAAGACTTGGCTAAGACAACTAGATTTTTTTGCTAATCATGAAAATTGTAACCATTTCCCCTTACAAAAAAAGTATAGTACAGTGATAGTATAAGATTTACATGGTACACTCATGTTTTTGGCACTTCAAAGAACAGCATAGTATTGCCATCATGGTGGTGTTGAAAAGCCACTGTATTACTATAGTACCATGTCCAAGAAAGATAATATTATCATGGTGTCATGTAAAAACATGGTTATAACATGGTACTTTTTATAACTCTTAAGTTGGTTTGGCATTCAGAAATCTCGTCACTTTAACTATGAAAGAGGTGTATCTAGATCAGAGCTGTGGTGCAGTAGTTAGCGCACATGCTACAAACATGGTGCTCGTGGGAAACACAGGTTTAAGTCTAGCTCTTGACATGTCCCAATCCTATTTAAATAAATAGAGGTGTACAGTATTTACATGATGAAAGTGTACACACTAACAAAAATGTAACAAAGTACAATGGATATATTGTTTATATACTGCATATATATAAACTCACCAACCACTTTTATTAGGTACACCTGTACACCTACTTATTCATTAGATTATCTAATTAGCTAATCATGTGGCATCAGTGTAATGCATAAAGTCATTCAGATACGGGTCAGGAGCTTCCATTAATGTTCACATCAACCATCAGAATGGGGAAAAACGTGATCTCAGTGATTTCAGCCGTGGCATGATTGTTGGTGCCAGACGGGCTGGTTTGAGTATTTCTGTAACTGCTGATCTCCTTGAATTTTCATGCACAACAGTCTGTAGAGTTTACTCAGAATGGTGCTAAAAACAAAAAACATCAAGTGAGCGGCAGTTCTGCGGACAGAAACACCTTGTTGATGAGAGAGGTCAGAGGAGATTGGCCAGACTGGTTCGAACTGACAGAAAGGCTATGGTAACTCAGATAACCTCTCTGTACAATTGTAGTGAGAAGAATAGCATCTCAGAAGGCACAACATGTTGAACCTTGAGTCGGATGGGCTACAACAGCAGAAGACCTCGTCGGGCACTTTATGAGGACCATAGTGTTTCTAATAAAGTGCTCAGTGTGTGTAAATATTATGTTTGTTTTTATATGACATACTGGATTGTTTGAAGTACCTTAGAGTACCATGTAAACACAATGGTTCATGAAAATGGTAATCAAACAGTACCATTGTAGATATCAAAGTAGAATTGTGTTGCCATCTGATACCACATCTGCACAATGGTACCTCCACAGTACTTTTTCGTAATGGGAACGAGACAAAGGTGAATCCTTTTCTGAATGCATATTAGAAAACCAGAATTAGAAATCCATTATATTTGGCATGGCATTGACAACTTAATGAATTGTGGTCTCTTAGAGGGTGAAGAGCTTTGATATAGTTGGTCTGCCACTGTGTTGGAGCGAGTATTCGTGACAGAATCTTTGTACTGAATTGAAGTGATGGCAGTCAGGCAGGCAGCAGTCTCGACTTCTGTCAGGGGAGTTGTCTTCAGAGAGATAAAAGCGAGATCTGTCCACAAAACACTCTTAAAAAAGAATGTGAGAGTGTTTGTCACATACTCTACATTAAAAAGCTCAGTTTGTCTTCAGATGAAGTTTTTTTATTATTATTTCTGTGCATCACATTTTAATTTCTTCATTCAGGCATAAGGGTTACCATATTTAAATGGGTCCAGTTGAATGATAAAATCATTATAGAGTGTCCTTAAATGATCAAATTAGTGCATTAGCCCATTGTTTGTTTGTTTGTTTTTGTTGTTTCTTTTGTTTTTTTTACATTTTGATGCAGGTTTATACCCATCGGACATTTTCTTCTCTTTAATCAAGCAGTGCAAAAACATTGCATGGTTGAACTCATTTGGTAAAACGAAAGTGCAATTATTTGCACAATGATGAACTTATTCAAGTAAGCCATGCACTTAGTCTTAGCGTTTCTTCCTTAAAATACAAAATAAACCACACAATTGTCAGATTAAGCTCATAAATCATCATGAAGTTGAAGCATTCAATGAAATTAAAGCATATGCTGTATCCTTGATGACTCATGAATCTTGGTGTTTATTGTTCTCTATTTGACATTCACTGAATTCACTTCATGGTCAATAACATTTTGGCAGTGCCTCACTGCAGTATTTATTTTAGGAAGCAAAATCCCCTTTTAGGGATGAAGCACCTGGGCCTGGCTGCTTAATGGAAAAGCTTTAACATTAAGTAAATAAACAGCTTGCATTTGAAAGGTGTGTGTGTGTGTGTGTGTGTGTGTGTGTGTGTGTGTGTGTGTGTGTGTGTGTGTGTATGAGAGAGAGAAAGAGAGGGAAAGTATTTGAGCTGTGGATAGAAAAAAAGATAGTTTTGTTGTGGCTTTAAAATTCTTTAAAAAAAACAGGTCCGATTTGAACTCCTATGTTAGAAAATTTAATGTATTGAATTTTAGCAAATAATTGTAACCATTGCACTTTTATGGGCAGTAATGTACTGTACTAAAAATTAAATTGTTAAATTAATATGAATGTTGAATGTGTATATACTAGTTACTGCACTGGCAGAGTTTCCTTTGCTGTAGACTGGAAGTGAAATCAGCATTTCAAACAAATAAAGCGAATGGGCACAATAAAAGCAGATCTATTTACTGTGTGTTTTGCACTGGGTCGAAGACTGAGATCTTTAGTTGTTATTCATAAACACAGTCCTCCCAAGCTTGGGGGAGGAAAAAAAGAGAGGAAAAAAAAAAGAAAGAAAAAGAAGCAAAGAGCTTAAGTCCAGGACTGAAAACAGGAATGACAAACACCATTAGCTGAAAAATTTCCATCTCATTGCAACTATGTTATTGTTTACTTAAGCATACACATCCTAATATGGCTTCATAAAACGGTGCAGAAGGAAAGCCAGGGGCCCGGCCCAGCTTAGCGGCTTTTAAACTGCCACTTAGACAATAAAAAAACAAGTGGCACAGGCCAGTTAAAGGCCTTGCCTATTACTTTTACAATATTGTACTGTACCCATGACTCACTGCATGACTGCTAGTGATATTTAGCCAGGGGTGTAGATTTGGCTTGAACATTGGGTGGGTTACAGTGTGAAGAATTTACATGCTTCCATTGATCATGGTATAAATATTGGGGGGTGGAGGGGGGCTTGCTTGTTTTGATTACTGGGGTAGGTAACCACCCCCGGAATCTACGCCCCTGTAAGGCCCTTGCACACTTATGGAGAAGTTTGTCATTCCGAGGTAAAAACAAGTTCGAAACAGCTGAGTAACGACATACTCTCAGTGAACATTTGCTGTTGGAGGAGTTTAGAGGTACATTTATTTATGAGGACTCTCAAGGCTACATGTGAAACATGAACTAATGTGACAGAAATGTGATATCAATGACTTTATGCCTCATTTTATGAGTACTAGATCAGTAAAATAAGCTGTTTTAACTACTCGATGATGATTTAAAGTAATATATGCAGTAGATATTGTATAAATTGTCTTGTTTACGTTCTGACTTCATGATGCTAATGCACTAACATGCTGTACACTGCCATAAGATATGCCGATTACACTCTGTTATTGTAATTTAGGATGACACCAATACTACTGTTAAGATGGGTGTATAAAAGAGTGTTAATAGGCAGAATACATACAAAAGAATGACGATAGGCATATCTTACTATGGGCAGATGTATGAACGGCTTTTGGTGCACATAAGTGAATGGGCATGACATCGCATGACACCACACTGTAGCCTTTCACATGACATGTTCTTGGAAGAACGATCATACAGATGTAGGTAAATTTGCACCAGCTCACAAATATCTCTGCACGCCGGTGTGTTCATGTTGACTCATCCTAACTGACTGAACGGGAATTAGTTGTCTTCCTCGTGGAGCTCCTGGTCACTCCTACTGAAGATATGGACCGATGGCAGTAAGAAGGTGTTTAGCAGTTGGTAAGAAGTTTTCCTAAAAGTTCCAGGAGAGCTGTTACAAGCCACCGGAACAACTCAAAAACACCTTTTTGGCCAGATGACGTCACACCCGTTCGTTCTTCGATTTCGTAGGGAGTATGCAGAGGCCTTAAGAAAGAAAGCTGTTCCTACTCATATTTTCCATCTCTTAGTTCTCTTGCTCTCTATAGCCAATCATATTTATAATTATGTGCATTACAGAGTTTAGTCTTTTTATATTTATCCAACACATCCTACCTCTTCTGCCATTACATTCCCTTGCACTGTATATAACAGATTTGTATTTGCACTACGTGTATATGTATGTGTGTGTGTGTGTGTGTGTGTGTGTGTGTGTATATATATATATATATATATATATATTCAGCAAAAAAAAGAAACGTCCTCACTTTCAGCTGCTTTTATTTTCAGCAAAATTAACATGTGTGAATATTTAATGAACATAAAAAGATTCAACAACTAAGGGGGAGGGGGAGGGGGGGTCAAAATCAAAAGTAACAGTCAGTATCTGGTGTGGCTACCTGCTGCATTAAGTACTGCAGTGCATCTCCTCCTCATGGACTGCGCCAGATTTGCCAGTTCTTGCTGTAAGTTGTTACCACACTCTTCCACCAAGGCACTTGCAAGTTCCCGGACATTTCTGGGGGGAATGGTCCTAGCCCTCACCCTCCGATCCAACAGATCCCAGATGTGCTCATGACAATGCCACCAGCCATACTGCTCGTTCTGTACGTGATTTCCTGCAAGACAGGAATGTCAGTGTTCTGCCATGGCCAGCGAAGAGCTCGGATCTCAATCCCATTGATTGACAAATCTGGTGCAGTCCATGAGGAGAAGATGCACTGCAGTACTTAATGTTCTCTGTCTTGTTGCTGTATTGTATTATTGTGCACTGGAAGCTCCTGTCACCAAGACAAATTCCTTGTATGTGTTAGCATACCTGGCAATAAAGCTGATTCTGATTCTGATATTCATCTTCGCTCAATCTTTACTTCTGAAGACCCCATGAAATCATTTAACGAATGCTGTTTACTTTCTTGCGTTGACATATTTCCTGTTGAACAATGAAATTAAAGTGGGACATACCGATGGGCCCGTTTGTTTCCCTTACTTTTTTTAAATAGCCAATAGCCAATAGTTTATGTAACAGCCATTATTCATGATTGGCTACTTGCTATTCCTAGTCAGTAGTAAGTGGTATTAGTGGGAGGGGTGTTCTCATTCTAAAGGGGAATTTTATTGGACAGAATGAGTGAGTGCAAGATGAGTCATCAATATTTTTGGTCCATTTTCCAGGAAGATAAAGATTGTACATTTTAAATGTGTCTACATGTTAAAATATATTTTTGTCAACATTTAGGAGTATACTAGCATATAAGCTGACAGATATGTACTTTTTTACCTTGTTTTCTTACTGTTTACTTCAGCTTTTCTTCTACCAATCTTCTCTTATAGTGCTCTCATTCTGTTTGTGTTTGTGTGTCTCTCACTCACTCTCTCTTTTGGTCTTTCACTCTTTTGTTTGTTGTGGTTGCCTGTTCACTGGTTGCCTGTGTTTGTCTTGTTTAGGTATATATCAGTAGGGGATAAGGTTTGGTGTGTTTCAGTACAGTTTAGTGCAGTCACAGGTCGTGTCCCTCCTCTCTTCGCTGCACCCTCATACACTCGACAGTTCCAACTGCTAAACAACCAATCAAGCTCTTTTATTCTCTTCTGTGATTGGTGAGTATCTTTTGGAGCGTCATTCTCCTTGGGTGTAAAATAATCTTGTCAATTTAACTCAAGTTTTCTGTACATGTAGCTTATTAGTAAAAGTAGCCTTAGAAGGGATGATGGAAAACTTTAATGTCAAGGAAATTTATATTACTTTTTACTAATATTATATTATATATTTATTTTTTTGTTGCTAATAATGTGTTTTAATGGCTGTGTTATTTGAAAGGGGCCTTTCTACCCTTCAAAGGGTAGAGGTTTTTTCGCCCTTTTCCTTGTTGGTTAAGGATGTGGCTGGCCTCACTTCAATCCTAAAATCCTCATGCTTATGATATTTACACAGTGTTATCTGCAGCTGTAGATGAATGGCATTATGGGACATCGAGGAATGTTGAAGGTCAGGGAGAGTAACCTTAGATCTGAATCAGATACATGTTTTAATACAGGCTACACCTTATCTCTGGCTATATTGTCATAACATGGCTTTAAATGACGATAACATTTCTGGGATGCTCTTTCTTGCATTTTTTAAGTAATCAGCATTATATATGACATTTGATTTTAGTTTCTAAAAGTGTTTTTGTTTACTTCGTTATCATTCATGCACAGTATTTTTATTTTATATTTTAAAGTTACTTTATTACCCGTAATCTGTTTATCCAAATATAGTGAATGATATCCATAGCTTGGATTAACAGGGTGAATTTTACGAAAACATGCGCCCAGTTGGCATTTCACCCCAAAATCAAAAGGATAACTTAGGAATACTTTTTGCACTGTGACATTATTTTTATGATAAACAATCATATTTCCCCCCCAAATTCTCTTTTGGGGTACAGAATATGACTATAACTTGTTTTTGAGAGGTTTTGTGAGATTCACAAAAAAACAGGTGATCTTATCCTCTTTCTCTAACATGTTTCACACACTAAAATATTTTTTTTGTTTTCTATTGTCTACTGACACTAAAACAGTGAGCATATTTTGTTGTGTAGTGTTGTGCACAGCTACTTTCAGGCTGGAATAAATTGCTTACGGTCTGGTTATGAGTAATACCATATGAATGGGGTTACATAGAGGGGGTTTTGGTCCTTTTTCCAAATGCTGTCTGGCTCAATCCAGTCTGATAAGTGCATGACAGATAAGCTATTGTCACCTCATGGAATGGAGGCAGATAGGACATAAGTAATCCGTATTGATTTTGACATTACAGTGTTGTAAGTGATAACTACGTTAACAGGCGCTATAAAACCAAAGCTCTAATTAGCCCGTATTTCATACCAACCATTAGGTAGGCTTTTTAATTCAATGATGATACCAAGTAATTAATTTTCTCTGCATTTTGTGTTTTAGAAAAAACACAGTTTCAAAAAGAGCTTTACTATCTTGCAGGCAAAAGGAAGCAGCATTGTTTTTAACCTCTTAATGAACTTTGTGTGGCAGTTGTTTGCCGACTTCAAGGTCGAATTCATAGAATGACTGCACGTAAACATGTTTACATTCAGACTTGTGAAATGTGTACAGGCTCTTAGAGGCCTTACCGGTTTGCTTGTTTTTTTGTTTTTATTTTTCTTGTTTTGGATAGTTTAAGCACCTCCTGTACGCATGAGCATATTGCGTTCTGTGTGGCCAGGCACGCATGCACCTGCAAAAAAGTATAGTTTCACAACCCCATAATGATGCGTTTGCTCACAATAAGTGTCTGTTTATAATCACAGACCACAATTATGACGAAAAAAGAAAAGAAATGAAAGAGGCAATGAAAGCAAAAAAGAGAAGAATGGTTGAGCAGCAATGGTATTAAATATGAATTAATGGAATGTAGCACAGACATGGCTGTAGCAACAGGGGGGAAAAAAAATTAATACAATTTATGTTACCAGCTAGTAGGCACGTAGGTACATTTGGACTTAGTATCCTTTAATTAGAAGTGAGATATTAGCATTTCATAGGGATTTACACAGGGAAGATGTTACCACAGACAGGAGCACTTTCATTTCGTGCTGTTCTGCATGTAATGAGCGATGTCATTAGTTGATGGAGAGGATTCTGCCCCGACTCTACCTTGAAAGGCACGTCATTTACATACATCTTAGGAATACGGTCTATAATGGATTTCACAATGAATAAAATAAAATAGCACTTCTTTAAAATTTGAAGCGTCTGTTGCCGCTAATATGCTCGGCCAAAATTTGTTTGTTGGCGTGGTATGGCTAAGTCAATCGAGACAAAATCCTGAGGGGAGGTGGGGTACGAAGAAAGGGGTGAGGAGAGATTGACTTATGTCTGAGAGTTAAGACCTGAGATTTTGCTCTGGGAACAGAGAAGTGCATCATAAATTCAGAATGAGATCAATAATGTGGCGACATGAAAGTGTTGAAGCTGTGGATCAAAGAAAGGAGCATATGACACAAAACTCTGCCGTTTGCTCTCACACAGGCATGTTTGTGTGACAAAAGTGTGTGTGTGTGTGTGATCCATGGGCATCACTTTGTGTTAAAAAACTGTGTGTGTGTGTTATGTGTTATGTTAGAAAATGGCAGTTATAAATCCTGGTTAATGTTAATCTTAGCATACTGTGTACTAATATATTTTGAAAATGTAAAGTTGTACCTGTTAACATTACTTGATGCATTGTAAACTAACTTTTTTTTAAAATTAACATTAACCATGATTAACAAATGTTAAAAATATTGTTCACTGGGTTCATGATACCTAATGCATTTACAAATGTTTGCAAATAGAACCTTACCGAAAAGTGTTAAAGAAATTGTACAGAATTATATATATATATATATATATATATATATATATATATATATATATATATAATATAGCATATTCAATGGCTTTTTTTAATTATTATTATTATTAAAGTAAAAATATGTTCTTTTGACATATTGAACTGTGGGAGTAATCATTCTTAATTTTGATAAATAGAAGTGAAACAATGTTATACTGACATATTTCATTTGATATCTTGGATATACTTGGATCAAAGCTTAAAGAGCAGTTGTGGCTTGATGTATTTCAGTTAGGCTTTTTACTTTTGATCCGAGAGGTCCCAGGTTCGAATCTCAAATGTTTTTTTTTTTGTTTTGTTTTGTTTTATTATAAACTAAAATTGTAACAGTACTTTACTAAGTATACCTCTGTGACCACACTGTGTTTTTATAAAGGGGTGGGGACAAAATCTGCCATGGCAAAAAGTGGGAGGGACATGTCCTTACCATCCCCAACTTAAAGGAATAGTTCACCAAAACTTAAAATTATGTCATAATTTATAATCACAGTGATAGAAGATGGTTAGCAGCGGCTTGCGTGTTCATGTGAGAGATCTCACTGAAAAGTGACTTATTTTATTGCTTGGAATATAATGCGTGAGTTGCATGGACTACTTTTATGATACTTTTGTGTCTTTTTTTTTTTTTTTTTTAAGCTTGAAAGTGAATCACTATACACTTCCATTGTATTGACAAGATGTACTAGAATTTTCATTAAAATTTCACCTTTGTGTTCTTTAAAGGAAATTCTGGAATAAATTATGACAGAATTTTTATTTCTGAGTAAATAATTCCTTTAAAATGATGCCTATGGTGTGATTTGTCATGAGGGCTGCTAGTTACTTTGAATTGGGTTAATGGATTTTGTTCCTGGTGCAGTGGCTTGCAGTAGACGGCAATGGTTAAATGTTAATATTCATGATAATTCTGTTGGAAACTTGAGGTGTTTTCCTTCCACTTTCAAATGTAAGTTTATAAGCCCATTAGATGTAATCCCTCCCCAATCTCTCTCTCATTTCTCTTTTTCTTTCTCTCCTTTGCCTCTCTCTCTCTCTCTCACACACACACACACATACTCTCCCACTCATTGGATCAGTCGTGAAGTGATTTGTATTTTATTGATGAGCTCCAAAGTGGCAAGTGTGTGAAATAGTACCTTTGATCAGAGTGACTCTAGGAAATGGAACTGGAGTGTGTGAGCTCCACAAGGTAAGTAACCCCCTACCCCAACAAAAACAGCCCCTAGCGAGCCCCTCCCTCATCAAAACAAGGGCTTTCATTTGGGAAAACGAGTGCGCCGAAATGGGATCCTGGTTTCTCCCCTTCCCCGCCCCTCGAAAACACATATTTGTTTTGTCTGTTTTCATTCCGACTTTTACACGAGTGTCGATTATAGCATTTCATTAACGAAAATTGGGTATTTGTTTTAAACTTTAACCAATCACTTTGATATGCTAATTACGCTGTAATTTAATTTGAGTCCCATAATGATGATGCCATAATTATGGACATAAATGATGCAGTTAAGCAGAGAGTAATCTCATTTGCATACTGTTCATGCCAGTAAATTAAGGCCTTTCCTGCTTGGCTTCAACTTTAATTTTCCACTTCTTTTCACACAGCCTCTCTCCCGGCCCTCCATCTAATAACAGGCCTTTGCTTGTTTGATGTGACGAGCCGCTGTTACGCTCTGAATCTAGTCACAATATGTAATACATAAAGGGGGCTCGTTAGCACACTGAGCTTGCTGCTAAGATGCTGCCGTTAATAAGAAGAGGTGGCTTTTTTTTTTGCAGATTCTTTCTCGTACATGTCCTTTTCTATATACCCTCTTTGTAAGCCTCAAAAAAAGACAAGAAAAAACATATAAAAACAAAAAAGAAGCAAAGGATGGCATTAGCCATTCCGCGGCAGGCGCTGTTGTTTTGATCATTGAGACAACTGATTGGTTTATAGGGCGATTTTTGTGCTGGTGCATGATTCATGGTAACAGGACAAGAAAGGTGCACGTGTTTATTTAATCCCTTTTTACCTTATCACAATTACGCCGATGGCTCCTTAATGCACTCACAGTAAATCTTACAATGTCACCGTCTTCATTCTTGCAATTGTTTTTCTTGCGTTGTTTCTTTTGTTTGTTTATTTATTTATTTGTGGTTTGGAATAACTTGTGGGCATTAAAAATGAGAAAAATGTTCTAAATGGCACATCAAAAGGATAATGGCTATTTTATTTTGTTGCACATAATGGATAAAGACATTGTTTTTCAACAAGGTTATTTTGTTATCCATTGTCTCAATGTTTGTAACAAACTAAAACATGTAAATATATATATATAAATTAATAAAAAAAACTTTTTGTCTCCAAAAACATCTTGTACGCATGCACTTCCGTTCCATAATTTAAGAAAGATTGCCCGAAGGTCTCTCTCTCTCTCTCTCTCTCTGTAGGGTGGAGGGGATATTTTATGGACGTAATGCTGACAATACAATTGCCCTTCAGCGCAAATGCTTTTCCATTTTGTACCATAAAGAATATTATTTTCCTGCCAGCCAATTTTCTCCGTTAGTCCCTAATTGGCTCCATAAATCTGGTGGCATGGAGGGTGAGGAATGTTTCGGTGTCGCAGAGTGTAATCCTCACCCTTATTTACCAATTCATTAAGATTCATTGATGCAGGATAGGGTGAGAGGAAATGACAGCATAAATCAGGGTTCCAACATAATGACCCTAATCAGCTGAGAATTGCAGAAAATAGCACGATGCCTTAGTGGCCACTGTACATTGTCATTGCGCTTGCTTTATGGGTGGGACGTATCTCACTGACACGGACTGTATTTAACACAAAAAAAAGTTGTTAAAAAGCTGATTCCATTAAAGCGCACATTGGATTCATGCAAGGTCTTTTGCTGTTTACCCCTAGCATGCCCTTTACCTTTGGTTTAACTGCTTAATGGAAGACGTGGAACTCAACCCATTCTTTTTAACCCATTCAGTGTATTAATAAGTGTCTATATCCATCTCAACTAACTGTTTTTAGAAGTCTGAAGCTTTTAGCATAATGACACACCTGCAGTTATTCTATAGGAGAGGTGTATGACACCAATATGACAGAAGGGAACCCATACAGTATGTCCACTCATTTTGGAACAAACACTTTGTAGAAAACATTCAGAAAGGTATTTAATATTTGTGCACAACTCTACAATTTGGCACCAGCACCTCACAGCTGTGCAAAATCTTGATATTGGCTAAGTGTGCAGGATGGAAACTATACCAAACGATGTTGTGGTTGATGTCTGTGGTAAAGAATCTTGGCCGTATATAACATGTGATTCCTGAATGTCGCAAAGTAGTCTTATGGGGTTCCCCTACGGCCTTTGCTTTTGTTCACAAGACGCAAGCAGTGATGGCAAATGTTTTTGTGCAGAAATTAGGTTTTGTGCATGCAGGCCTGCTGAGATCTACAGCATGTTTGCACCTGATAAACGCATGTTACATGCCTCACAAAACTTGCTGGCTTGTTGGAAATCAACAAGTGCACAGTAGTTAAAGCCAGCCCCACCAGCATCTCAAAGTACTTTATTTCGGATCCTTATATATATATATATATATATATATATGGCAGCCAGAAGTTTGGAATAATGTACAGATTTTGCTGTTTCGAAAGGAAATTGGTACTTTAATTCACCAAAGTGGCATTCAACTGATCACAAAGTATAGTCAGGACATTACTGATGTAAAAAAACAGCACCATCACTATTTGAAAAAAGTAATTTTTGATCAAATCTAGACAGGCCCCATTTCCAGCAGCCATCACTCCAACACCTTATCCTTGAGTAATCATGCTAAATTGCTAATTTGGTACTAGAAAATCACTTTCCACTATATCAAACACAGCAGAAAGCTATTTGGTTCGTTAAATGAAGCTTAACATTGTCTTTGTGTTTGTTTTTGAGTTGCCACAGTATGCAATAGACTGGCATGTCTTAAGGTCAATATTAGGTAAAAATTTGCAAAAAAGAAACAGCTTTCTCTAGAAACTCATCAGTCAATCATTGTTTTGAGGAATGAAGGCTATACGATGCTTGAAATTGCCAAAAAACTGAAGATTTCATACAAAAGTGTACACTACAGTCTTCAAAGACAAAGGACAACTGGCTCTAACAAGGACAGAACAACTAAACAAGAGGATAAATACATTAGAGTCTCTAGTTTGAGAAATAGATGCCTCACATGTCCTCAGCTGACAGCTTCATTGAATTTTACCTGCTCAACACCAGTTTCATATACAACAGTAAAGAGAAGACTCAGGGGTACAGGCCTTATGGGAAGAATTACAAAGATAAAGCCATTTTTGAAACAGAAAAACAAAAAGAAAAGGTTAGAGTGGTCAAAGAAAAACAGACATTGGAAAACAGATAATTGGAAAAGAGTGTTATGGATCTTAACCCCATTGAGCATTTGTGCGATCAGGTGTGTGAGAAGGTGTGTGAGAAGTGCCTATATATATATATATATATATATATATATATATATATATATATATATATATATATATATATATATATATATTGCCAAAAGTATTCGCTCACCCATCCAAATAATTGAATTCAGGTGTTCCAATCACTTCCATGGCCACAGGTGTATAAAATGAAGCACCTAGGCATGCAGACTGCTTCTACAAACATTTGTGAAAGAATGGGCCGCTCTCAGGAGCTGAATTCCAGCTTGGTACTGTGATAGGATGCCACCTGTGCAACAAGTCCAGTCGTGAAATTTCCTCGCTACTAAATATTCCACAGTCAACTGTCAGTGGTATTATAACAAAGTGGAAGCGATTGGGAATGACAGCTACTCAGCCACGAAGTGGTAGGCCACGTAAAATGACAGAGCGGGGTCAGCGGATGCTGAGGCGCATAGTGTGCAGAGGTCGCCAACTTTCTGCAGAGTCAATCGCTACAGACCTCCAAAGTTCATGTGGCCTTCAGATTAGCTCAAGAACAGTGCGTAGAGAGCTTCATGGAATGGGTTTCCATGGCCGAGCAGCTGCATCCAAGCCATACATCACCAAGTGCAATGCAAAGCGTCGGATGCAGTGGTGTAAAGCACGCCAGCACTGGACTCTAGAGCAGTGGAGATGCGTTCTCTGGAGTGACGAATCACGCTTCTCCATCTGGCAATCTGATGGACGAGTCTGGGTTTGGCGGTTGCCAGGAGAACGGTACTTGTCTGACTGCATTGTGCCAACTGTGAAGTTTGGTGGAGGGGGGATTATGGTGTGGGGTTGTTTTTCAGGAGCTGGGCTTGGCCCCTTAGTTCCAGTGAAAGGAACTCTGAATGCTTCAGCATACCAAGAGATTTTGGACAATTCCATGCTCCCAACTTTGTGGGAACAGTTTGGGGATGGCCCCTTCCTGTTCCAACATGACTGCACACCAGTGCACAAAGCAAGGTCCATAAAGACATGGATGAGCGAGTTTGGTGTGGAAGAACTTGACTGGCCTGCACAGAGTCCTGACCTCAACCCGGTAGAGCACCTTTGGGATGAATTAGAGCGAAGACTGCGAGCCAGGCCTTCTCGTCCAACATCAGTGTCTGACCTCACAAATGCGCTTCTGGAAGAATGGTCAAAAATTCCCATAAACACACTCCTAAACCTTGTGGAAAGCCTTCCCAGAAGAGTTGAAGCTGTTATAGCTGCAAAGAGTGGGCCGACGTCATATTAAACCCTATGGATTAAGAATGGGATGTCACTTAAGTTCATATGCATCTAAAGGCAGGTGAGCGAATACTTTTGGCAATATAGTGTATATATATACATATACAGTACTGTACAAAAATCTTAGGCACATTGGATGTTTCACAAATTTGCTACATGAACAGTAATCTCCTCCGCCATGTTGAAAGTTAACATCTCCTCCCAACTCGGAAACTCGATTTCTGAGTTTCACAGTCTTTATTACGACTTAAGGGGTCATTCATGTGCAACTTCCAAGTAGGAAACTCGTATTTTCGATAATTCTGATGAACGTAAGACCTTTTTTATTTCATTTTATTTTTAATTCTTTTCTTTTTTTTTTTATCGTTTCTATAAACTACTCAAACATACATCCCATAGACTCTCGTTGGAAAAAAGCAAACACTTTGTCAGAGAAATGGTGGATGGCAAATATAACACCTAATATAATGTCATTTTAAGGGTCAGATATTAAGGTAACAGCTGCATACAGTTTTTTTCTCTTCTGTATCTCTTATGTTTACATTTGATATAATATTGCAGAAATAAGACAAAATTAGAAGCTATCACAAATAATGTGAACATTGTATGAATTTGCATTATCTTATGATCTCTGAGCCCTGGAGGGACTAAAATGACAAATGTCATTATTTGTCATTGTATTAATTTTGTCTGGTAATGAGCACCTCACCTTTTCAACTCTTCCAATGAGAAGTACTTCTGTTGAGCAATAAGACATTTAACTTAACATAACGAACAATACCCTACCATTCAATATCAAGATGCCCAAACGCACAGGTCAGATATCAATAAAGCAATACAGTCTGTAACAAACTTCCTTTCGTGTTTTACTCAGACTCTGCTTTGATAAATCATTTTTTAATTGCTTGAATTGTTTGAGCACTTTGGTATTTATATTTACCATTATTTCTTTAGCAAACACTTATAGCTATGATGCTAGAGGCTAATGGGCCTGCATATCAAGCGTTGGTTGTCCAAGAAAACACTCTGCTTTAGTTATGTTGTTGCTTTTTCCATTAATGCCAATTGACACCATGGCAGTGCAACTGGGTAATTTACCCCCAAGATAATGTTTCTTATAATACAAGCCCTCTCATGGTTTGGACTGGAAATATTAATTAGACACAGTTTGCTGAGGCTAAACTCCCCGTCTCACAAATATGCAGTTGACACATTTCCTCTACGCAAAATTCCACGTTCTCCCCACCCTTGGGAGTGTTCCTTGCATGAATTTAGAGTAACAATGATTAAAAATATATGACACACTTTTAAATAATATTAAAACAATATGCACTTTGGCCAGCCCCAGAGGATGCGGGAGATTGAATGCCTTGTTTTCCTTGCCTTGTGTTTTCGCAGGTATTTGACAGTTCTAAATTGTCCGTTGTGCTGTGGGGCTTTTTGAGTGAAGGCCTCCATACCTGCAGCTTGAGGCCTCACATGAACATGGCAAGACCCAGTTCACAGTTACTGACTCTTTGCTGCTGCACTGGTGTGCTTATCATCCCAAGCTGTCTGCAATTGAATCCTTCAATGTCACTTGAAGGAGAGTCGCTGAGGAATTTGCCACAAACCACTCCTGACTGTAGTTCCACATCCCAAAATTGCCCTTTCTATCCTGGTAGCGGCTGCATTAAAACTCATTACACTTTTTCTTATTTACATTGGTCTCTATTGGCTGTTTCACTAAAAATACCGTGGCCTGCCTTACTTTTGGGAGTTCTGTCATTGTATCAGCACAGCAGGACCTTTATCGCTGCAGTGAATTTGTCATACTGTGAATTTATTCGTTGGAGGCAAACTGTTTTGTGTACCTTTGGAAATTATACATCTATTTAGCCTCTCCACTGGAGTTGTCGTTTAGTTGACTGTTTCCTGATTGTTCATTTCTCGTTCATTTCTCAAGCTTGTAGTGTAATAATGAGTTCAAATTTATTTGAATCATTGTGCGCGACATTTCAGAACTTCAGGCCCTGGCTTGCGGTGATGGTCTGGTGATATGTTTCAATCTGGATTTCATGCATGAGGATCTTATTATGTTCCTCTCAATGTGTAATAAATATGTGTTTAGACCCCTGTATCACTCGTTTTTGTACCTCTTCAGAAAGGGGGTAAATCGATTTGGAGAGTTAAATTAAATGAATGTGAGAGCAGGTAGACATACAAGACTGGAAGAAAAAGAAAGAAAGAAAGAGACTGTTTTGACTTTCTAGCTATGAGTGAAAAACGAAGAAGAACTTTGCCGTGAGTTTATCTTAGACTTTAACCATTAGGCTATCACCACCACTCCAAAAAGAAAACAGTTAAAATAATAGAGTATATTTGATGCAAAATAATTTATGCATTCTGGGTTTGGTTGTGTTTGTGCATACACTTACTATCAAATACTTTAATTTGTTTTACTTCCTCAGTCAATACCATTGTGAGTATATTTACAGTACAGTAAAACAAACCCACAGCCATAATTGATATTTCCAAGAACTAGATACTGAGTTATTGACTGCTGTAATATATAACGTGTTTTACAAGTTCCTTCCTGCTGTTTTTGTTGTGGCAATAATGATGATCTGGCTTGTCTTGCTTGTTTGTTCCACAGACCAAGACTAACTTATATGAGTAATATAGTATGAGGAATGTAAAGTCCATGAGACCCTGCCCTATATAGCGATGGCCCCCGTCTTGCTCACATTCACGTTGACCACTAGCAGCTGTTGCCCACCCATTTTAATGCTTCTTTAAATGTCAGGAGAACGACTGTTTGTTTGTCTTGAGTTTGTCCCCCAGCTGTTTATTCAAGATGGGCTGCATCTGCATCCACCTTGCTGTCCATATATGCTCGCCAGCCCTCTTTCATTCTTTTTTGCTCTGAAGAGTGTTTACATTACGACTTGCCCTCTGTGTAACCTATGGGATCTGTTGATCATTCCACCTGGTTAATGTTAAATTGCTCTTTGCGAGAAGATGTGTTTGTTCATAAACAGAAAGAAAAAGCCCTGCTTTCCTCTTGTTTACCGTAGTCATGGCAGCAATCAGTTATTAAACAAATAGCGAGCTTTATTTGTGGGAACAGTTGGACCGGTGTTAGCTCTGCAAGGTCTTGAAGCACACTCAAGAAAACAGAAAAGACAAAACTCGTATGTTCAAACGAGGGTGCATCTAGCAAAGGGTGAAAGTTTTACTCCGAAAATGTTGCCACAGTACTGTCGAGATATGTTTTTGGCTTGGAGTGGACTAGCGAGATTAGAGGGTCTATTTGGTCTCGCTTTGAAATTTCCTTTTGGCAGAATGTCATCTCTGCTGTCATTTCCTCTTTGAGAGGGCGACGAGCAATTCTTCTTCACCTCGACGAGTGCGAGTCACTATCCCAGGTTATGCCAGTGGGTTTGAGTGATACAAAATTGTGTCTCGAGATAGAAGACTCAAATTGAAGGTAAAGATGATGCAAGATATCTGACTTAGAGAATGATGGGATAGACAGACTTTTGAGGAGCCTTGGCATCCATCTCACTCGACATGAAAGATATCTGCTTGGTCGTTATGAGTGACACACTACATGGCCAAAAGTATGTGGACATATCCATATGTGTACAGAATGTTGAACACATTTTGAAAGCAATAGTTCACCAAAAAAATTCTAATTCTGTCATAGTTTACTCACCCTTGGTCCAAACGCATCTTGCAGACAACACACAGACAAACAGTCCTAAAATTTGAAACCATTATTTTCTATGAATGTACACCACCGCCACCGCTTGACTGCAAACTCATCGACGTAACTTTGTTTATTCTTGAAGAAGTGCATAAAAGTGTTTTGGACTGCCACCTACATTCACCACACCGATGTGTTCTGTGTGCGATACCTGTGCCTTGACGTCAAGATTTTCTCTTGGAAGTCTTGGAATATTTTGCAGGAGCCGAATGGACTACATTTATGATGCTTTTGGGCCCTTTGAGCTTTGAAGTGAAGAACTATCCACTGCCATTATATTAAAGGAATGTTCCATGTTCAATACAAGTTAAGCTCAATCAACAGCATTTGTGGCAGAATGTTGATTTCCACAAAAATTTATTTAGACTTGTCCCTCCTTTTCTTAAAACAAATTACAAATCTGGGTGACAGTGAGGTGAAGTGAATGGGACCAATCCGTAAGCATTAATATACTCACTGTTTCAAAAGTATAGCCACAAGACATAAACATTATACATGTTAACATGATTTTATGTGATTAAAATTGCTTACTTACCTTTTCTGTGTAAAGTTATATCCAATATTACAACTTTCGTACCATGACGATGTAACAGCGTAAACCCTAAAACCTTTATTTAAACAACTTTACAGCTCAAATATTACACAAGTTTTAACAGAAGAATAAATGTAAGTGCTTTTATAAAATTATAAGCTTCACATGTCTGCCTTTAAACCCTTCAACAATTTGACCAGTTCACTTCTATTGTAAGTGCTTCAGTGTAATCTCGATTTTTGCTTTTCTTAAATAAAAGGAGGAATGGTCCATAATTATTTTTGGTGGTAATCAAAGTACAAAAGCTGTCGATTGAGATTATTTTGTATTGAACTCGGAATATTCCTCAAAGTCCGACCAAGGCATTCATTAAAACATCTCCTTTTGTAATCCGTATAAGAAAGAAAGCCATATAGGTTTGAAATGACAAAAGGGGAAGTAAATTATGACTGATTTTTCAATTTTGGGTAAACTATTCCTTTAATTTTAAAAACCATTCGAAAAAATAGGGCTTCCACTAGATATTGGAATTAGAGATGTCTGGGCTTTGTTCAGCCCAGTCGTGTTCTTCCACACAGACTTGTAAACCATGTTTTTAAGACACTTCACTTTATGCACAAGGGCATTGTCATGCTGGAACAAAAAAGGGGCCTCCCTAAACTTTTGTCACAATGTTGCAAGCACACAATTCTCTAGAACATCATTGTATGCTGTAGTATTAAAATTCATCTGCACTGGAATTAAGATGTCTGGCCTAACCAGTTAAGATAGAAAAGCCTGAAACTTGCCCAAAACATTACTGTATAAGGTTGTTGTTTGCTGTGAACCACATTAGACAAAATACAGCTGTCCACATAATTCATCAGAAATCCTTGGGGAAAAACTTGGTCTCACACTTCTTCAGTCATACAGACTGTTGTGTTGTCTAGACAAGCAACAAGGTTGAACCTAAACAAAAGTCATCATGGGGTTTTGTTGTGCTTATTGTGACTGCTTATCTGGAACGTAAGAATGTTGTGCTTTTGTTGAAAGCTTGTATAAACAGGGGTGGTGTGAGAACATTGACTTGTAAGAGCAGGTGGGCTTTCATAACTTACCGGAATGACAGCATCTTTTTACACTGGTGGAGTCTACTTTCTGGCCTGGTGCATGGCACACACAAACACACTCTCCCTCCATAAACACACATGCATTCTCGCAGTCTGATCCGGGAAGTTAATAAATAAGGGAATTTTTTTTTATTTACTTACTCATATGTAGACCAGGTGGGGTGTACAACACATGATTGTATTGTATTGTTTATTGTGCTTGCAATATTAGATGAACCGAATGAAATATAAACAAACTCAAATTCTGACCTTGTTCTATTATCTGTTGTTTGTTCTGAACACTTGTTGTGTTTAGCAAGCAGACGTTTTGCCCAGAAAAGGCACAGACATCTGATGAGGTTTGTTTGATGGGTGCCTGGCGGCGGGGGCTTAATCTCCGGGAATTTCCATTATTGTGCCGTTTTTTTTCCCCTCCTTAAGTCTTTGTTTTCTTTTTATTTAAAGCTTCGATTAACACTGTAAACAAACAAATCTGATTTTCATGGAATTTTGCTGATGTGTGCGGTGGTGGTGTGTGTGTTTACCTGTCCGTTATTTGCATTTACACTCATTGAGCACTTTATCAGGAACACCTGTGCACCTACTTATTCATGCGAATATCTAATCAGCCAATTGTGTGGCAGTAGTGCAATGCATAAAATCACGCAGATGTGGGTTAGGAGCTTCAGTTAATGTTCACATCACTAAGTGATTTCGAGTGTGGCATGATTGTTGGTGCCAGGCGGGCTGGTTTGAGTATTTCTGTAACTGCGGATCTCCTGGGATTTTCACACACAGCAGTCACTAGAATTTACTCAAAATGGTTCCAAAAACTAAAAATATCCAGAGTGCGGCAGTTGTGCAGACGGAAACGCCTTGTTGATGAAAGAGGTCAACAGAGAATGGCCAGACTGGTTCAAGCTGACAGAAAGGCTACGGTAACTCAGATAACCACTCTGTACAATTGTAGTGAGCAGAATAGCATCTCAGATTGCACAACACGTCAAACCAAATGGGCTACAACAGACCACATCGGGTACTTTATTAGGACCATAGTGTTCCTAATAAAGTGCTCAGTGAGTATATATGACAAAAAAAAAAAAAAAAAAAAAACATTTACGCAATTGTTTTGTACTAGGGTTATTATAACGTTGATTTTTTAATTTAGTATTATTTCTTTTTTATTTTCTATTTAATTTAGTTTTTATTACTTTTTACTCTGTTTTCATTACTTTTTTTATTTATTTTTTTTAGTTTCAGCTTGATTTGTTAGTATAGTTTGTTTTTATTTGAATTAAATTGTATAATTTAAATATGTTTAATGCTATTACATTTCTCAGGGCCATCAAGTTTTATTGCCATTTTCATGTCGAATGAAGGCGGTTTTTAAAGGTTTAAAATTTTGTAATATATCATAATGTGTATCAAAAATGTAAACAAATTAATTTGTGGCCATTTTTATTTTAGTTAGTTTTAGAGTTATGAAAATGTATTCTAGTTTAGTTTTAGCTTTTCCAGTTATGTTAATTTTCAGTTAATGAAATATAAAAAATAGCAATTAAGAACAACATTGCACTTTGGTGAAGAAATCAAAGCAATTTTAGCTGGAATTGTGAAAACACTAAAACAATAGCTTAATTCATAATGCCATTGAGATTATTAATGCCCTTTCACCAGGTTATTTTTCCTCCATCTATTTGATATTCGTGATGGATAACAGGCATTTTCTTACATACTTTTTTTTTTTTTTTTGCCGTGATATTGCAGCTTTTGAATTATTCCATGGCAAAAATTAATGAGAAAGTAGATTTATGGGTTTCATTTGTTTGTCAATTAATTGGGTGTTAATTTTAGCTGGCTCTCTTCAGACGTGGATACGGGCGTGCATGCATTACTTTGCATTCGTTGCTGCTTCACGTCTTTATTGTGGGTCACTAGTTTTGCATACATTAAAATAGCCCCCCGGCGCATTCTCATGATTACTTTTAGAGATGCCACGCATTCTAAAATTTACGCCTTTCCTTTTTAATTATGAAAATTCAGTACTGAATGACAGTGCATGCATAATGGTCATTATCACCCTCTTTTATAGAACACAGTGAAAAAAAGAAGCGAGAACAAATGAGATACTAAAAACATTAAAAGAAGACACACCGGGAGAAAACCTTGCTAAACATGTCTCAGCTTGTTTGTGGGAGTACCACAATGTCTGTTTTAATTGACTAGATTATCGTGGGCATAGGTTTGCATGTGAAGTTTATTTCAGAGTGTTTTTTTGTGAGAAAGATAGAAAAAATGTGATGTGATGGAAGGGGTGGAAAAAGGGGACTGGCATCAGGAACAGTTAATGAGTTAACAGAGCCATGGTCTAGTGGTTAGTGAATGTTGAGGTGCTCATGCAAGCGACATAGGTTCAAATCCAGCTTGCAACTCTTCCCAATCCTATTTCATACTCATCTCCCCATCATTTCCTGTCCTTTTTACATGATTCACATTTAGGGTGCTTTCACAATTGGTTCGATTGCTTGGACTGAACCCGAGTTTGATTCCTCCCCCTCTCACTGCCCGCGCTCGTCTGTGTTCACATCATATTATTTTGGCCCAAACCGTGGTTCGATTACGTAATCAACGTGAGTACTAGGGCTGGGCGATATATAGAATATTAACGATATAATCATGATAATTTTGCTGATGATGTAAAATTGACCAATATCGTGAATATCGCGATGATTTTAATGTGCTTTCAATTGGTCATTAAGTTTCATAAAGAGCGCATCAGTAGAATACTTTAATGATCCTTCAGTGCTACACAATTAAACAAAACATCAAAATGGCAAGTTGGTCATATGTGATTATTAATCCACAAAAGGCTGTGATTTAAAGACAGATAAACATGGTCTGTGTTTGATTCAGAACAAACCGGTGACACGCTGATCTAAGTGCACGCACATGGCGGCGCTGTCAGGTAAGATCGCGTGCATTGTGAAATTAAAGTAATGCAGGTTCAAGCATTCGCGCAATTCCAAACATTAGTAACAGTTATTATACAAATCTACAAAGGCAGCACAGAATAACAGAAAAGGAAGAAATTACAGCATTTCAGGAATTGCAGAACATTGTAAACTGTTAAGTACACATTGCCTTTTTTGTGTCACAATAAAAGCGCCTTATAAATACTACAGCACTTTCGGTGTCAAAATAAAAGCCCCCAGGTGAAGATGAAGTAAATGGGACAGAAATATATTACTTTTTTATAATGCAAATTTAATCAGAATAATAATGATAATCCAGCATTATATTATAATAATCAACCTGACGTGTCCCACGGTAATAATTTAGTATTATGCAATGTTCAACTGGGGTTTCAAAAATAAGTCAGTGAAGTTGCTTTGCACAGTAAAAACATTTGAAGGTAAATAATGCTTTTTATTAAGCTATTATGTATCATTGTGTATGAAATATAAATATAAAGTGCATATTAATGAAAATGATTTAATTTTATTCTCCCTTTTGTTTATTAAATGAAAAACGATTTATTAGATTTTGATTTAATGTCTTTAAAATATTTAATCTACTTGGCTACAATGGCTGTTTGGATGAAATTATGGTTCCTCTGATAAAAAAAAAAACAAACAAAACAAAAAACACTTTTGAGCCATTTTAGAGCAAATACATAATTATGGAGATATATATAAAATATTGTCAATAGGCTGAAAAATATCGAGATATAATTTAAGACATATCGCCCAGCCCTGGTGAGTACAAGCGGCAGCTGTTTACCACTGTAACTAGGTAACAACTCAAGAAGACGTCACTGTGTTAAGTGAAGTATTAAAGTTTGTCTCTTTGGATTTACCACAAAAAAATTGCCATACACAGAACAACACTTGTGTTTGTCTCCGGCGGATGCATTGAATGTGCAATGATGTGATGAATATCAGTGGTTGTTTTCCGCGAGCCCACGGATGGGATGCAATAGATGTGAAGAATGTGAGCTGCTCTCTGAATGCGGTGTATTTGGACACAAGCAGGTATGAAAAATGCATTATACCATAAAGCTGTTATTGCAATCGCGAGCCTACAAAGACGTGAATTTACACATCGTCACAAGTGGTTCGCTTCCACAATTTGGTACGATTGCGTTCATATCAGCAGCGAACTGTACCAGAGTTCACATGAACCGTAACCCAGACCACCTTTTCAAGCGGACCCGGGTGCGGTACGCGGGTGCGCACCAGAGTTCGGAAAACAGCGTTCACATTATCCAAACAAACCGAACTTTGACATCATTCGACCCCGGGTGCACACCAAAAGTGCTAGTATGAAAGCACCCTAATAAACATGAACAAAAGGCCCAATAAGGAAAATGGTATTCAGCATTAAATATGATTAAAGTTGCGGCTTTGAGTATTTAAAATTATTTCGGAGGCAAGGATATGAGCATTTCCGGTCTCCAGCATTTGAATGTAAGTGAATGGAGTGCGAAGTGTAGTGTGGCCACGGCTTATATCCAATATGTGTACATTTTCGTCCAAGATCTTCTGCCTTTGTTTGTCTGTTGGTCCAAAAACAGAAAAGGCTTTTTTATTCCCCAAAAAAGGTTTTGTTGGGCGAATTTTCAGTGCATTCCTAAAACTTCTAATTGACATTCCCATCAAAATATAAATATTCCAGATATCTTTTTTTATATATCAAGTTTTTTATTTAGATGTAGTCACTCCAGTCTTTCTTTGTGTGTCCATTAGCGCTATAAAAATAGACAATGGAAGAGCTTTTGCCCTTCAGTGGTCCAAATGGGTCAGTGCCCAATGTGTTTGTCCACATGTTATCAAGCCCCTTATTACTGTCTGAGAGGGCAGCATTATAAATCTGAATTCTTTTCAATTTTCACCTGCCTATGTGATTAGCACCCACTGCTTTAAGGGCATTAATTCTGCCTCATATCAATAATTAATAAGCCAAGTTAATTTACTTCTGCCTGGCTTGGTCAGCTTCATTAAGATGGTCTGAAACAGGGCTACAAGGCACTCCTCGCCAACAGAGGCTGCAATTAATGCTAAAGATATAAATCTAAGTGTCTATCTCGGGACGACACAGATATATCAGTATCTTAAGGCCTTCAAGGAGAAAACCACACGTTTGAGAGAATTCAAATTTGTTGGATGGAAAAGGGCAGGGGTTTGGAAGAACAAAAAGCTATTTTGTGCATGAAAAGTCATCATTAAAATGTAATGTGTTATTGTAAGTACTTTGGAAGTACATCTGAATATTTTCAGGTTTGTTTATTTGCGTGTGGGCCCAGGACTTAACACCCGTCATGTGAACGTTTGCCTAGAAGTTTTGATTTGGTCAGTTTTTTTATCCGACCAACTCCCCTTGTCCTGTTTCCCATTAAAAATCTATTGGGCTGTGGTTCTTCTGGGAGCAATACGAGTAAATAAATCTATTTCAAACAAGTTTTGTTTGTGAGGCAGTGCGTTTTCTTGGGCCTCTCTGGTGAGACGTGACCGAGGTTGGGTTCCCATCCCATATGCTCTGTTTCTTCATTCATGTCCCAGCAGAAAAATGACAAACAGAAAATGATGGTTAGCGTCTTTTGAGCCCACACTTTTTCAGCCGGGCTCATTCGAATTAGTGTCTGCGCTGCAAGAATAAAAGAAACAAAAGTGTTAAAGGTTTTGTCTTTTTTATTATTATACAAGAGTCAAGCTTGCAAACAAAAAGGTAGACAGTACAGATACAGATAGATGGGAATGTGAAATTGAGCGGGACAAAGAAAAAATGACATTTGTGTGGAATGTTTTGTGTGTGTGTATATGTGCTAAATGTTTTTTGTCTCTCTGCTGCAGGTTTTTAAGTCATGATGCAAGAGTCAGGGACAGAGGCGACAAGTAATGGAGCAGCCAATCAGAACGGCGTCCCATCTTGTGTGGAGGGACACCGAGAAGTTCGATCCAAGAGCGCCACACCCTCCTCTGACATTACAGTGTCTGACCTTGTGACCTTCCAGCAACAGCAGGTAATGCTTGTTTCGTTTGTTTACTTGTTTGTTTGTTTGTTCATTCAATCATCTTTCTTTCATATGCTCTTTCATGTGTTCTGTTTAGGTTTTTTATTAGTTCTTTAATTCTTTCATTCATTTGCTCTTCCGTTCATTCATCGTCTGTTTTTCCTTCTTTCATACTTTTGTTAGTTTGTTTGTTTGTTTGTTTGTATGTTCATTTAATCGCCTTGAATTTTTTCATTAATTTTCTCTCATTCGTTTGCATGTCTGTTTTTCTTTCTTTTTTGTGTTTGTTTATTCGTTCTTTAATTAATTTGCTCTTTCATTAGTTTTTTGTCGCCTATTGTTTCCTTTCTTTTTCTTTTTCCTTTCTTCCTTTCATTTGTTATTCTTTCTTTCCCTATTTTTTTCCGTTAATTTGCTCTTATTCGTTTTGTTTTTTAGTCTGTTTTTCTTTCTTTTGCTTTCTACATTTGTTTGTTTATTTATTTGCTCTTTCGTTCATTCGTCCGTTTGTCTGTCTATCTGTCTGTCTTTCTTTCCTTTTTCTTTCTTTTAATCCTCATGCACCTGTCCTTTATTAACGCATGTCAACAGCATCCCTCTCTCCCCTCTTTAAGTGCTTGTAAATATTTAATCATCGTCCCCCCTTCAACCAGAGTACATAAACACATTATTATGATTATTTATGTATATTGAGAGCGGTTTTAATTTTTAAACGCACTAAGTGCTCTTTCTGTGATTGTGTTTTTGGTTGCCAATGTGTTTATTCCGCATCTGCATTCAGGTGAAATATTTATCAAGGTAAGCATATTGCGACGCTAAAATGTATAGGTGCAACGGAATTTACGGACAGTTGTGTACGTGTGGCGTCCATCCGGAGGGCATGGGTTTCACTTGTCGCATTGTAAACACCACTAACACTCAGGAGGGCATTTCTTAGAGCTTTCTCAGGGCAGTGAAGCGTGGAGTGTTGCAGTCACTGCATTTGCAGTCTTATCATTTACAAGTTCCCCCAAAAAATCTTCACTCACACTGAAATAAACAGACAAGCTCTTTCTGTCCGTGTGAGTGTTGTGTTTGAAGGGGGCAGCATTGAAAAGATCAGCCAGTCGCATTTTATCTGCACCCCACGGCATGATGGGAGATGTTGTCAAGGGTTGTTTGGTGGGGATGGGAAGCCTCTGAAGTAGATGTCCATCGGTATAACATGGCTGTCATTGAACTGAAGAGCATCGTGCCTTTGTTTTAACAGCAAACAGGACAGGCCTGCATGATGGCTGGTTTGGAAGCAAAGAAAGGCCCAAAACTGATTTGTTTTGGACATTGATTTTGTGTTCTGTTTCATATGGTAAGATTTTGGTTATGCTTCATGATGATTACTTCAGATAACTTGGATTAAAGAAATTAAATACTCCCCCTCACATCATTCCAAATTTGTATGCTGTTTTTTGGGGGGGGGTTTTCGTGGAATTCAAAAGAAAGTTTACGCTTCTCTTTTCAATACAATGACAGTGCACTGTATTCCAAGTAGTTTGAAGCAATACAATGGTTTTGTGTGAAGTACAGACCAAAATTTGAGTCATTATTCTCTGATAATCTTTCCCTCTAATTAGACAAGTCAGATCATTTGAGAACTTAATCAGTCCGATTCTTGAATGGATCAGTTTGAGTCAGTTCTTTTCAATGAACCAATTGATCCAGTTCCTGAATTGGATTAATCCAGTTCTCGAGTTCAGCTCACTGGCTCAGTGATCCGGTTGCAAGTTAACAGCTCACTGGAGGAGAATATTATCAGTGAATAAAGACTAACATTTTGGTCTGTTCCTCACACAAAGCTATCGTATGGACTTGGAATATAGTATGAACTACTTTTATGTTGTATGGAAAAGAGGATCATAAAATTTCTCATTTTGTTTTCCACAAAAAAATAACAAATGGGTTTGGAACTAAATATGGGTGAGTAATGATGACATAATTGTCATTTAAGTATAAGAATAAAACCCTCAACACATCTGACATCTTATTTTCCCTTTCAATCCACATGAGATCAATTAAAATGGGATCAATTAATCCATAACGAGAGTGTCCTTGTCAATCAATAATCTGAAGCATCTCTGATTGGCTCTCAGTTATGCCTTTTCCAGCCCCTCTGAATTGCTTCAGCCTGTGTCTGCTTCTTGGACTTAGCGTGATGTTGTCAGTTCGAAAATCACAGCCATACTGAATTCATTACCGCAGTCGTCACACAAAACCGTGGATAAAATTTCAATAACTGCAGGCCACAGTTGAGTAAACAGTTGCACTGAAACTTAATTCCTGTTGACTTTGCCTTCATTTTGTGCCAGGGGCTCACTCTGATTCACTCGGCTGAGACAACAGGGGTTACGACTTTGATGAATGCAAGGAAATGGAGAGAGAAAGAAGGGGGAGGAGATGGAGAGTGATAGAGAGAGGGTGAACACCAAAGCCTTGATCGTGTCAGGGGTGTGCACTTGACACTGAAAGAAAAAAAGTGAGCAACCAAAGAAAGAAAGAACATTTCTTATGACTGCATAGTTTTATGGTGACTGCGACCAATCAGGGAACCAAATTATTCACCTTTCCATGCTGTCGATTGTGAACAGGGTGTCAGCTCAGTCAGTTTACAGCCAGAGAGATTGTCATGGTAACTTGAAACACTTCTTGCCAGTGTGTAATGCACACAATACCGAAGTACAGTAGTACAGCATACAGTAGTTCTAAAGCAACATTATGCTGCTTTCTAAACTACCTTGATTTGGCCGAATTCTAAGGCAGCATCGCATGTGTCCTTTGCAGACAAAGCAGTCCCTCAATACATTTCGACAAGGTAAGGTTCACCCAAGATAACAGATGTGCCAGAGAAATGTTGATTATAAATCTACTTTTATTGCATGCAATCAAGAAAAGAAGTATCAAGAAAACAGTTTAATTTGATTAGAATTAATTGTTTTACCCAATATTTCTGTTCGCTATGTATTTTTTTGCCTAGTAGCATATCAAACATCTCTCATGTACTTTGTTAGGAGAGCTATTTGTGTGGCGTGTAGCGTTGATGTCTATGTTGAGCATTTCAAATCAGTCACTTATAAGGTTACATTTCAATTAGGATGGTGCCATAGAAGGCAGCTGCATATATAGGCAGTAGTTAGCAAGGTAGCTCATTTGGTTTCGGAACAGAGATGATTTTAGTAATTTTTGTCACTGTTTTGACCTTTACTGTGAGTTTTTTTTCCCTAACGACAAGCATTTAATTACATGATAACTGACAGAATTGTTTTCTACATATCGGTCTATTTGCTTGCTCTATTTATGTAATACAAAAGTGTGACCTTTTTAAAACTCCAAAAGCATACTTTCTCCCCAGACAAGCTGTACAATTTTATTATCTCTCAATTTATAAACCCCTATGACTCCTTTAAATATGTGCAAAACAACAAACCTGAAGGCTGACATATCATCTATCCTGATTAGATGATATAACTAAGAAAGACAGTGCTCATTAATAAAGACGAGGGATAAAATAATTGTAATCTGTTTGATCATCTCGACCTTGACAGGGGAATTTATCTTCTCGAACTAGTCAGATTTAGGGGGAAGTAGACCATAAGCTTCATTTAAACATCTCCATTAGGAAGTCAAATCCCCAGTGCTATTACTTTATATAAAAGAAATGTGTCCCTAAATGGGAGTTCTCTAGATAGAATAGTGCCTTTGGATTCAAATAAAGGCACCTCGAACGTCTTTGATCCTTGTACTAAAGAATTTTGGTCCTCTCTCTAAACGCTTTAAGTATATAATTCAACAAAATTAAAGGGACAGACCACCCCTGTCAGCAGTTTTGCAAAAGATTTCCATTATGGCACAAATGTCATATTCAATGAGCAATTAATTTTTCTGTAGTCTGTGGTCCACAAGATCAGAGAATGACACACAGTTGTGATGCAGTTCCAGGAAATTAGTGTAGGAAAGGGATTGTGCATGTATCAAGATGCTGGTTAAAGGGAAATTTTTAAAAGGATAATATAAAGTCGTCCACATGCGTTCAGATTTCTGTTTTTATTTATTGCGATCAGTGGGGCTTTAGATGCAAATTCTATATGAAAATGCTTCTGTTTTGCATTTTTAATTGTAAGTGAGATTATCAGCATAACAATTTGACTGAAAAGCATAAGAACCTCTTATATGTTCACTTTTTGCTTTAATGACAGCATGCACTCAAGTTGGCTTGGACTGCACAAGTTTATGCAAAACCTGATGATCCATGCTATCCAGCATGATTTGAAAATGTTCTATAAGGAAGCAAGGGAATATGAACATTCATACAAATTAACATGGTCTATGTCACAAATTTGCTTATTTGACTGTATAAATAGTACAGAATCTTAAAGGGATAGTTCACCCAAAATAGAAAATTCAGTCATTAAGCGAAACTTTTAACCGACGGTTGATCTCCTGTGCGCAATCATGAGTCTGCACTGGAGTTTTAGAGCTCCTTGCAAAAGAGCAATGTAGTTTCGCTGCCGTTCACGAAGTGGGGCGTTCAAGCGAAAAATAATTGTTATGCTTCAACAGGACCACCTGCGATATCAACAACAGAAAACACAACATAGCTGCACACCAACCAGAGAATAGAACTTTCAAAACATGTCTGAAGAGTTTGTAGTCTAAAAATGGATGCATTTCTATGCCCAGCCTTATTTGTTTGAGTTCTCAATCAAACAGAGAGATAGGGCTGAAGGTAGCTTCAGTCACACTGTGTCCTACTCAGCCACCAAACGAGACACAATAAAAGTGATCTTTTTTATGTTAATCTGAGTTTTTGTCCTAAGCAGCTGCGACGGGACATTCTGTCGATCGCTTTGACTCTGAACTGACAGTGGCTCTGCAGACAGTGCGGAGTTAAACAGTGTGGATTTGAGTGATCTCTTCTCCTTAAATTGCTAACTAGTTTGTGAAATACATACTGGAAAGTTAATAAAAAATGACCCCATCGTTTTATATAACTAATATAATGTTAACCCTGTCCCTGACAACCATGTCACTCATGTTTATCACATCTGTTTGCTGTTAGCCAGCTATAGTTTGTCAGTACAGTCAGTAATGCAGCAGATTGAAAGGTTAACATCAGAGCATCTTTTTGCAGCTCAGCAGACAATGGTGCGGTGGTAGATTGTGTGTGGTGAGTGTTGATTTCATGCTTTGCTGTTACCTATTTGGTGAGACGCAATGCTGGAAAGTAAATAAAAGTCCATCTTTTACTCTCCGTGGCAACGAGCTTACAGCTAAATAGCTAACCACGTAGCTACTTTCATTGTTGTCAGCTGAGTGGAAGCTAATGTGTAAACATGTATTCACCAAACTGTTTTGTTCAGGATTCACAGTTTGGTACCCCTTCAACCGAACAATTCCAGTCGTTGTATTTACAAAATGTAATATTTAAAAGTCTGGTTTTCCAGACATTAAAATAGGATGCGTAATAAAAGTAGATTTAATAAATAGTATATTTGCCCTGTGTAAATAATAATATAAAGGAACTGTATCTAAAATAAATGAGGGGTGATAAATACTAATACAACAGGCTGGAAAAATAGACATTTATTCATTTTAATATCCTATATATATATATTTTGAATGTGTTGAAACTTGACACCGGGCGACGCACCCTAAAAGCTGCACCGTTATATCGGTTTCATGCTGAAGAGCCACTTAAAAGTACGTTTTTTTTTTTCTCTCTCTCGTAAATGTACACGAGTGTAAATGCCAACATCATCATATATGTCAAAAGGACTGATGCCTGTCACGCAAAACATGAGCTCATTGATGTCATTAAATGCTTTTTTATTACATCAGTTACTCCTGGTCGGAGTCTTCCGTAATTATTTAGTTTATACGTAGGCTTACATCCTACATAAATTTAGTGGTGCTAAACTCAAATATTTAGTAGAGCATACATTGTGACTTAGTGCCCATTTATGCCACAAACAGGCTAAGTTGTAATGTATGTATAGCTGGTGCAACCGGCCCCTGATGTTTATTTAGCTATTTATTTTATTTTTATTCTTTATTTAAATGGTCAGCAATTGACTTATACTAAACATACAGTACTGATGTTAATTAAGCTATTTATTTTATTCTTTATTTTAATGGTGGGCAATTGACTTATACTAAACATACAGTACTGATTTTTATTTAGTTATTTATTGTATTTTTATTTATTCTTTATTTAAATGGTCAGCAATTGACATGCTAAACATACAGTACTGATTTTTATTTTATTTATTCTTTATTTAAATGGTCAGCAATTGACTTATACTAAACATACAGTACTGATGTTAATTAAGCTATTTATTTTATTTTTATTCTTTGTTTTAATGGTGGGCAATTGACATACTAAACATACAGTACTGATTTTTATTTACCTATTTATTGTATTTTTATTTATTCTTTATTTAAATGGTCAGCAATTAACTTATACTAAACATACAGTACTGATTTTTATTTTATTTTATTTATTTTATTTTTTCTTTATTTAAATGGTCAGCAATTGACTGATACTAAACAGTACTGATGTTTATTTAGCTATTTATTGTATTTTTATTTATTCTTTATTTTTTCAGTGTTCATTTCTGGAATTTGTTGACAATGTATTATAAAAAT